>NW_004955408.1:9218934-9262299 GCF_000276665.1 Chinchilla lanigera | reverse complement strand
TAGCCAGCATGTTATCAATCCTTCAGGCATATCTCAGCAAAGCATCTAGTGTTGCCCCTGGGCTTTCCAGAGGGACACAGGTCCTTTTACACCAATGCTTTTGCTAAACTTTCCCCAGAATCAAGCGATCATATGGCTTGGTCAGGCCCAAAGTCCCATATAGGTAATACATTGAAAGATAAACTAAAGAATGTCCTTCTCCACACCACCCCATTGAACCAGATAAGTAAAATGTTTTGCTCCCTCTAAGTAAATTGTGTGGCTAGTCCTGCTACTCCCTTGTTTACTACAGTTAAGGTCTCTGTCATGAGTTATAACATTTTTTGGCTTTTTTCTGTTTCTTTGGGGAGCCTTGCAGGTTATTAAAAAACTACCTCTAATAGAGATAATAAACAGTGATTGCTTATGTGTGAATTTAAAGCTAATTACATCTTTCTCCTATCAGCAGCAGCTACCTAAGAACTTGACAGGCAGCCCAAAGTAAACTCACCCAGAGTATTGCTGTCCTTCAAAGCCAAACAGATTCAGTAGTAGCAGTGACCAGACAACATCATAGGAGACTAGGTCTCCCAACCACTGAAACAAGGGGTTATGTTTGTCACAAAATGAAGAATATAGTTCCTATGTCAATAGGTCTGAAATAGTGAAAGATACAGCACAAAAAACTACCTGACCACCCTTCCAAGATCTGTGAAGAACTAACTGAGTCATGCATATCCTGTGGAAATACCTGGAATTGAGTGTTTTGGTCACTGTCCTGGACCCGGCCTTGATTAACACTTCTCATAACCTTAGCATTTAGATCTTACAAAGTTAATCTCTTAGGCAAATTTGTTTCTTCTTTGACAGCCGTCAGACTATGGTGATGGCCCTAGCTCACGATCAGAACCTGCCTCCACATTCACGGTTCATCAAGAAATTCTCAGAAGAAAAGAACTCGGTCCTCTTGAACTCTGAGATCAGCCAGAACAAGGGTTCCTTGGTCTCAGTGTAGGTAGGCCAATGCCTGTATTCAGCCAGAAGTAGCTATAGAACATGGAACTTCCTCCTTCCATAACTCTTAAAGACTTTCAGGGACCAGAGCTCCCAGAGGGGAGTAGTACAATTACAAACAATGGAGCTGAAGAAGTCACTTCCTTTCATCCATTTAAAATTAAAACGGCACTCTCTCTTCTATTGTCCTAGGACAATAACAAAGACTCAGGAGGTGGCTGATGCTCTGAGAGAGAACACAGGTGCATGGGTTTGGATCTTCTACCATAACCTTCAGTTACCTTCACCCTACTTCAACCTTACTAAAGGTTCATAAATATGCACTACGTGCCATGCATTAATGAAGATCAGAGTGAATTCTGAAATAAGCATGTGTGTTGAGAGTCCTTGTTACAAAACAGGCACTATTGATCTTTCCTGTCAATCACATTGAGAGATTCAGAGGAAGACACCTATGTGGAGGTCCCTGGCCTTTAAATTCTGAAAGCTTGGTTTGATCCACATGCTGCCGCCATGTGCTGTGCCTTTTCAGTTACCCCTGCACCTTTTCTCTCTCTGCTTTATCTTTTGTTGGTACGGACTTGTCTTAAGCACAACTTCCCATGACCTCCACTAAAGGTAACTTTTTTTTACTGCCATTTGGACTGTACGCCTGCAATTCTTTGCCCATCATAAAAGAGAATGCATTATATTAGCCTGTTTCATTATTACAGCAAAATTTTTAGTAGCTAAATCTTAGACACAGCCTACAATAAGTCCCTGAGTTGTGGACAAATAAGAACGGACTTTGCATTATGGACATTTGTACATGTGAACAAATCACAGAAGTAGCTCACGTGTCTGCCAGACACTGTCACAGTCGTGCTGCTGTGTGCTTACTGCACAGTGTGAGATTGTAGAGTATACTGTACAGTGCTCCGTGAGAGCCCAGGGTATCCAGAAGCAGCAAGAGGAAAAGCAGTGGTGATGTGGAGGGGACTGCTAGAAAGGACAAAGCAATAACAATGGAAACAAAAGTGAAAATAATTGACTGCTCAGACCAAGACAAAAAGATCACGGACGTCACTCCGCTGTCTCCCACTTACCCTCGACTCCAGTTAGTTCTCTCAGTTCACCAGAGGCAATCCCTCTATGTGCCAGTTGTTATATTACACTGTGCCACCATTGTAAGGTAACTGCAAATGTAAAAATAGTTTATTTAGACTTGTATCACACCACCATGTTAAGATAACTGTAAAAGTAAAAATAGTTTGTTTACAGTATTTTTTGTGTGTTTGGGTTTTTTTTTTTTTTTTGAGCTTTACATTGTATATCTGTGTCAAAGGTGTATAAGACTCACTTTGTCAGACTTAGAAATAAATCCAACTTGTAAACGTTCTCCTGGAATGGAACTCATTCATAAGATAGGGACTCGCTATGTGCCCATAAACAGAGGAATGCATAAAAATGTGGTATATATACACGGTGGAGGACTACCCAGTCATAAGGAAGGATACATTTGAGTTATTTATAGGAAAACAAATGCACCTTGAGACCATAAATCTAAATGAAATAAACCAGACACAGAAGGTTAAATATTGCAAGGTTTCTCCTCTACGAGAAACCCAAAGTATAAATCACGTAAAGAGCAAAAGAAAAGATAATAATAGAAAACACGGAGGTAGTATTTTTACAGATAGGAAGGGGACCTAGAGATGGAAGTAGAAAGAGAAAGCGAAGAAAAAGGATTAAGATGTGTGAGGTACAGATACCAACTCCCTACACTAAATGTCTTCATTATGTATCACAAATACGTAGGTACTAACTAAAAAGGAGACAGAGAAAATAGCCAAAGGTTGGGAGCAGTCTGCAGAATGCCTACCAGGAGAAATGATTGGATATCTACAAGAATAAAGAAACGTGTGCTGTTCTAACTTGCCCTTTTCCACAGCTCAGGAGTTTGGGGAAACCTACAGCCTGCAGTCATGCTGGAAAAGCAGCACCCTGGCTCCCACCAAAGAGAGCACAGAGGGGTTAGAGCTCCTCCGAAGCTCCCTTTCAGGGCATTATCATTATTTAACCTACTGTTTGTTCCCCGGAACACTGCACTTCAAAGCCTGCCTTTCTCTGTGCTGGCTGGGGCCGGCTCAGTTTGAACAGACTTTTCTCCAGGGCATTTGTTGAAAGTGATTGTTCAACATCCTGGCTGCCTGTGCTAGAGGATAACGGCTGAGACAAATAATAGGCCAACCTAAAAGCTCAAAAGGAAAAAATAAGAAATAAGATGTCTATAGATGGTTTTGGAAAGCTCCAACATACAGTTGTTAAAAAGACCCAGAGGGCCCTAAGTTTGAGTAGTGAGAGACAACTATAGAGAAAAAGGACAAACAAACTCCTGGGCCCTTAATCTGTTAGTCATTAAAAACACAATTTGTGTTTTCTTCTGAGACAGTCAGGGACACAAGAAGCAGTTCTGGTTAAAACTTGTAACTCTTTGCTTGGGCCTACAGATACCCAACAAGTAACTGAAAACAGAATAAAGCCTGCCTTTATTTTGTGAAACTCTGGGTCAGATCCTTCTGAGCTCTGCGCATAGGCCTGTTAGTCATTTAGAGAGTGTTTAAAAGTTGAAAGTTTATTTGCCCCCAACGTATCCAGACTATATCATCTCCCTTCAAGATAGAGGACACCAAGATGAAAAGGAACTAAAGCAATTTTCAAGATTTACAGGAGTATCTGATCACAAGATTTTATAACATCCATTTCCTGACCCTTTCTCTTCCTTTGGAAAGACACCTAGAGGTCTCCAGTCATTGTCCTGAACTGATAGTCACTGGAGGCTCAGAAGCAGCAGAGCCTCACGTGATTAAAATCACCACAAATAGAGGCAATGATTTCCTAGGAATGGAACTGTTCCCCAACCCATGAGGATTCCTCCAGAGCTACAAAACTAAGACGGAGATAATGACTGCCTGGACTCCACCTGCTGCAATACCCTGGAAAACTGTCTCCGTTCTTTGGAGGTGGGCTAATTCAATCCTCTTCATCAGACTGTGCCCCTGCGGCTGGAGTCCTTTGCCTTTCTTGCCTCTTAACTTTCCAATTAAATCTTTGCCTGTAAATTCATACTGTCACTTTAGTTTTAATTTCCATTATCACTAAAGGAAGAACCCACGCTAACCAGGAACAAGTTGTTATCTCTGGCTAACATTGCAGCTCTATTCAAAATGGAAATTAAGGCTAACACCAAGCTATCAACTGCCTGGCTGGGTACTGTAGGTGGGACCCAACACAAACACAGAGCTTCAGCAAAGACCAGGAGACTCTCTTATTCTAGATGTTTATAAGAATCTCTTTCTAATCATTAGCTGACTTCTAAGCTAGCAGACCAGAGACTGTAGTGGTAAGAGATGACCAAGAATACAAACTACAGAAATTAGTTTTTGAACATCATGAAACAAATAATTAACAAAACCAAATGACAATAACAAACAATAACAAAACCAAATGAAGTGGGGATTGCCACATTATATTACTTAAAACATCCAGCTTTCAACAAAGAAAATGTGACATGCTAATAAATAAGAAAATAGTACCCATACACTGGAAAAACAATCAATAAAAAGTTCCCACAGAACTTCAGATGTTGGGTATACTGAAGAAAAACTTTAATCAGATACATAAACTTAGTTAAGCTCCCAAACTTAATTCATTCCATGATTCTGGGGAAAATGGCTGCATTTGTGTTCAAGCAGGGAAGGTAGGTGCAGTTCTGTTCCACACCCAGTGTGGAATTCATGAACAGAAGCAAATTTTTGCTGAATGCTTCTGTACACAAATTGAATTTTTTACAACCTTGGTTCATGAACCAAGGTATTATCATATTTTAAATATTAAAGAACTAAAGGGAAGTATGGAAATGATGTTTCACAAAGTAGTTTTTAAAAAGAGATGGAAATTATTTTTAAAAACATATAAATTCTGGAGTTAAAAAGCATAGTAACACATGAAAAATGCTATTGAAGGCACAAGAGATTTGAGCAAGCTAAAGAAATAATCATTAAGTCTGAGATAGGTCAGTTAAGATTACCCATCCTAGTGAAAAGAGAAAAAAAAGTACAGAAAAATGAACTGAGACTCAGAGAATGTGGACACCATCAAATGTACCATGTATGCATAACATTATGGTTTGTGTCTGGATGTCCCCCCAAAGCCTCTTGTGGTCCTGGGGGGCAGGCTTGTCAGACATAGCTGAATCTAAAATTTATGATTGATTTATGGTCCAAAGCTGGGATTAAGAATGTGAGTGCCACACCTGCCCTAGGGTGGATAAACCTCTACAAACTGAGGTAAATAAACCTTCTCCCCTTTTACTCTGAGTGTCACATATTTTGTCTCAGCAACAAAGAGAAAAGTAACTAAGACACATAGTAAGAATCTCAGAAAAGGGAGATAAAGCAACAGAAAGCATATTTAAGAAAAAAGGGCCAAAACTTGTCAACTCTAATGGAAAAACATTGATATACACATCTAAAATTCTCAACTCCTTGTAAGATAAATTTAACAAAATCCACACCTAGAGAAATCATAATCACATTTCCAAAGACCAAAATTATTTTGAAAGTAGCCAGAAGGAGGCAACAATTCACCTACAAAGTATCCTCAATAAGATTAACATCCGCTTTCTTATCATAAACCACAGAGGCCAAAAGACAATGGAGTGTCTGTGCAAAGGACTAGAAAGAAATTCTATCAATTAACAATTGTATGATTAACAAAGCTATCCTTCAAAAATTAAAGAGAAATTAAGACATTGCCAAATAAACAAAAACAACATTTGTTGCTAGCAGACCTGCCCCACACAAAACACTATAGAAAGGACTATAGTCCTTTCTGGAAGATGGCAGAGTCGTGAGCAGCAGAGAAAGAGCCTCTCTGAGATCTGGTGTCCAGATACTGGAATATAACAATGTTGGGTTTGCTAAAGAAAAGCTTTAATCAGGTACAGTGGTAGCTTGGCTCACAAACTTAATTCATTCTATGATTCTGGGGAAGATGGCTGCATTTGTGTTCATGCAGGGAAGATAGCTGCTGTTCTATTCCACACCCAATGTGGAATTCATGAACAGAAGCAATGTGAGGAAGCAAACAAAGAGGGAAGTGGGTCCCTGGGACCCAGGAAGGATCTGAAATGAGAACTGAAGCCCATGGGGACAGCAAAGAGAGAGACCTCAATGAAGAAGAAGGAGATAGCAGGTAGTGCTTTCTCCCTGTGTCTGAATTCACTGCATGTGAGGGGCAGCTCAAACCTACAGACACATGGTGACTGCTGGTAACCTTAGAGGCCTCCACAGAGAAAGACACTAGTGAAATGGTGCAGTGGTGGTGAGTTATTCAGGTCCAGGTGGCCCCCCAGGAGAAGGCAGTTGGTTGGTAACTATCTTGGAGAGGGGCCAGCTGAGCTCTGAACTCAGAACAGTTGTGGGCTGGCTCCATCTAGCAGCTCCCAGTGTCAGGGTGAGGCTGCTGAGCTCATGACAGCAGATCAAGGAGCCAAGCTTAAGCTGGCATGAGGCACACAGAGTGTTACAGGCTGAACAAATCAGGTTCCAACCTCACAGGCAGAAACCAGCCTGAACTCCAGTGGAACAAAAGGTGCAGACTTGCTGGGATTATCCACTAGCCCACCAGAAAGCCACGGCTACCTTGGTGGGATTCATTAACTCGAATCTGAATTCTGTCTGCCCAAATTATCTACCAGTGACAGCGGAGACATGCCTTGAAGTGATCAATATTTTTCTTATTTTCCTTTTCCTTTTTTTACTTTCTTTTTTTATTTTCATTTTTGTTTTGTTTTTTCAATTGCTTGTTCTTATTTTTATATGAGCGTGCACATTTGCAGCCCCATACTATGGAAAAAAAGACTCTTCAAACTTGTATGTCTTTACTCTTTTTGAAAATTAATGTTTTTAAATGTCACCTTAAAATATCGTCTTGTATCTTCTAGGCTTTTCATTTCAACAGTAATGGTAATAAATGTATCATTCCCCAATTTCCCATTAAAATGCCCCAATAATTTCTCACAAATTCAATAGCTCATTATACTGAGATCCCACAGAGAACAACTGAGAGAAATAAAAACATCCAGGAAGAAGTATCCTCTTAAAGAGCTAGAACTAAAAATTGAGGATCTTAAGCCAAATACATGTACAACTGGATGCTTTACAAGGTGCAGTAGTGTTAATGATATTATTCCCATGACCACTGTTAGTAGGCTGTTTCAAGCAGACCTCTCCAGCTGTCTTTTGACTGTGATCTTCATGGAATATCTTATTCTATCCTTTCACTGTCAGCCTGTGCAACCTTAAATATAAAGTAGGTTTCTTATAGACACCATAGCATTGAATCTTGTTTTCTTAGACATTTAGCCATTACAGAGCAGACTCTTTAGATTGGGGAATTTAATTCTTTTAAATTTAAAAGTGATCATCCATAGGGCAATATTTACTGCTGCCATTTTGTTCACTGTTTTCTGTTTTGCCTCAGTCTTTGGTCCCACTTTCCCTCTCTAGGTTTCGTCTTTTGTATTTCATTGATTTTTTTTTTTTTCACTGATAAACCTGGATTCCTTTCTTCCTAGTGTGATTTAGCCATTTTCTTTAGGGTTACCACGGGGTTTACATGAAACATCATATAGTTAAGCCAGTCTATTTTAAGTTGATAATTTAAGTTTAATCAGAGACAAAAAAAACTTAAACTTTTCTTCCTCTCCCCGCACACCTTATTATCAATATCACAATGTTCATGTTTTATGTTGTACATCTGTTAACATATTTTTACTTACATATGTTTAATGCCTTTGGATTTTATCTTTGTGCTATAATTGTGATGATTTACCCACCACTACAGTAGTCTAATATGCTATTTTTTTTCTATGTATTGGTCTATATGTTCATATTTGCCAGTGAGCTTTATACTTTCTTATGCCATCATGTTGCTGTTTAGCATCTTTTTATTTCAACTTGGAGCATATCTTATACCACAGGTTCAGTGACAATGAGCCCTCTCCAAGTCTTTATTTCCCCTTCTCCCTCCCCAAACTTCCCATGGTCCTAAGGATTCAGCCCAGTCTTTGTGTATTCATTCTACCACTGAGCCACACACCCAGCTCTCCCCTTCATTTCTGAAGGAGTTTTTCCAGGTACAGCATTCCAGGTTGGTAGTCATTTCTCATTTTAGCACTTTGAATACATCTTCCAGCTCCCTTCTGGCCTCCATAGTTTCTGCTGAGAAATCTGATAGCTTTATGGAAACTCACCTATATGTGTTAAATTACTTTTTTCTTGATGCTTTCCAAGTTCTGTCTTCAACTTTTAACAATTTGATTATAATGTGTCCAGGAGTTCCAGTAGTGCAAATGGCCAGTGTACACATATTTATATGATTATGAGATTTCTTAGTGTGAATTTCTTTGGGTTCATATTACTTGGGGCTGTTTGGAATTTCTGGATCTGGATGTTCATTTCCTTCCCAAAACTTGAGGATTTTTAGTCAGTAATTCTTTGCATGCTTTTTCTGTCCTTTCTCTCTTCTCTCCTTCTCTGCCTCTCCGTGTCTCTCTGTGTCTCTGTCTCAATGTCTCTCTGTGTCTCTGTCTGTCTCTCTGTCTCTGTCTCTCCTCACTCTCTCCTCTCCTCTCCTCTCTCCTCTCCTCGATGAAATCCAGAGTCTCTCTTTTTTTTCTTTTCTTTCAAGACAGGGTCTCTTTATGTAGTACAGGCTGGCCTCAGATTCCCAGCAATTCTCCTGCCTTAGCCCTCCCTTAGCTGGGATTACAGGTGTGTACCACTGTACCCATCAGATGCCCATGGTCTCTTAAGCCTTCTTCACTCTTTTTCATTTCTTTCTTTCTGTTCCTCTAACAGAGTTATTTCCTGTCTTCAAGTTTCTGATTCTTTCTTAATTTTAGTTTATTAGTACAAGTGTGTAGCACATAATGTTCCTTGTGGGAAGTTGGTACATGTACATAACACATCTTAATTTCTTTCTTTTAGTTGTCTAGTCTTCTGTTCAATCTCTTTAGTGAAATTTTCAGTTCAGTTCTTGTGTTCTCCAACAGCGAGCTACTGGTTTTATATATATATATATATATATATATATATACTTTTTTTCTAACTTCTTATTGAAATTCTCATTTGTTCACACATTATTCTCCTAAACTTCAGGAACAGCTTTATGACTGTTATTTTTAAGGTTCTTTCAGGTAAATTATCATATCTGTTTCATGGGAGTCTGTTTTCTGGAGATCTATATTGTTCCTTTGTTTGGAAGATATTTTCTTTTTTCTTCATTTTCCTTTATTTTCTTCATTAGTGGCTGGTCATTCAACAAAACAGTTACCCTGTCCAGTCTTCATAAAAGAGTCTCTGTAGGTGAATACCTTCACTAATTAGCACAACTATAAATTCTGTGGGTCTCTCAAACCTTTATACTCATTTAACCCATTTTATTTATTTTTAATAGCCCTAGACATCTAAAGTTTGCTGAATCTTATCAGTGCTTAGAAATAAGTGTGACTGGATCCAGTTCTCTGGGAAACCCCCAAAACTTGGACCATTAGACATTCTGTCCAACTCCTTTTCTCCTTGAGGAGAAGCTTAGATCTCAGGTTTTTTCACCTGTCTACTGTATATAAGCTAGAAGGAAGGGCTACCATGCACTCGTTGTGCAAGATTAAACCACCATCTTTGTTCTCACTGGCCCTCAGGTGGCTTAGAATATATCAAGTTCCATTGGTGCTCTCAGATAGGCAAGACAACAAGCAGTTCTTTAGGCATGCCACAGAAATTTTGGGATATGGACCTGTAGTTCCAGTCTTTCTCTCCCCAGGGAGAAGCTCGGACTAGGGTTTTTATCTGAGTACTCTGTGCTAACACAGGGTTAATGGCTACAGCAATTGCCAACCCATGCTGCCATAATTCTTCCAGAGGCATCTACAGTGTGCTAGGTCCCATAAGTAGCCCAAGATTGGCAAGACAGAACCACTTCTCTGGGGAACCCCTGGAATGTTTAGGGCACTGTGTATACTCTTTTCTTCTGGAGGGAGAAGATAGGAGTAGTAAGGTTCCTCCCAGTCATATGGTGTTATGGCAGGAGCAACTCAAATTTACCTACCAGGACATGTCTTGTTTTGCATTCATCCAGGTAAGAGGACAACTCAAATTTACCTACCAGGACATTTTGCATTCATCCAGGATAGAGAAGCTTCTCAACTAGTTTCTAGATTTTTCTCCAGGGCCTACCATAATGGAGAATGACCCTATCTTAATGAATTATATCTGCAAAACCTTATTTCCAAATAAGCTCACATTCTGAGTTTCTAGGTGATATGGTTTGTGTCTACATGTCACCCTCAAAGCCTGAGACAGTCATGGGGTGGGCTTCTAGGGTTTATGATTGATTCAGGGTCCAATGCTGGGATTATGGGTGTGAGTGCTACACCTGCCTTGGGATGGGTAGTTCGAATACAATATAAGGCAGGGAAAGAGGCTTGCCTCCCCCCACCTTTGTTCTTGCTGCTTTTGCTGTCTTCCTCCACCATGAACTGTTGCCCTCTGCCAAGTGCCACCCTGCCTTGGAGCCAGCCAAGTACGGACTGAAACCTCCACAAACTGTAAGCTAAATAAACCTTTCCTTCCTTAATTTTGGGTGTCAGGTATTTTGCCTCAGCAAGGACAGAAAAGTAAGCAAGACACCAGGTAACTATGCATATGGGGGTGACAGGGACATAATCAATCCAGGGCAGAGATTCTAGGTCAAAGTATTTGGAATCAAGACTTGGAAATGCCTGTGTGTCATGGCATGCCTTAAACAGAAAGGACATATAAAGATCTGAAGTAGCCATTTTCTATAAAAGTAGAGAAAAATCAGTCTGTGCAAAAGAAAAGAATGAAGCAGTTGGTTAGAGAGAAACAGACAGGAAAAATTATGCAAAGTACAAGAGATGGAGAGACAGAGAGAGACAGAGATGGTCTGCCTTGGTGTCTGTGTGCTTTCAGAGCCATGGGTTGGTGCTTTGAGGGACCATTGTGCATTTCCTACCCTTGAGCACCAAAAGATACCTTCTCATCCTCACAGCAAACTTCTCATTTTGGGGTAAGTTCACTTGAATGGATTCTGTGTATTGCAACCTAAACATTTTCATAATGCCCAAGATGATTTTATGACGCTGGTAAGATGCTTCTCGCAGTCAGAATAGCTGGGACTACTCAGGAAAATACCCATCACAAAGTGCAAGGTTTTGTTCTGAATGTTGTTCTCTCTCCACTGTGTAATGCTACATGCGGTGATTAGGTTCCCAGGCTCACCACAAAAGCCTCTTCAACCCCACCATGCTAAAAATCTGGAAAAAAAAAATCCCACCATGCTATTATCGTTAACCTGCCAGGCTCACTTACAGAACAAGCAGATAAGTAGAGATGTACAAAACCTCATAGAAATAAATCAAAAAATGTATACAATCTTTTTTATGGCCTGCCAAACTTAGAGTTATCTCCCCTTCTTGTTTTTGATTTTCCAAGAAGCTAAGAGAGGTAATCAAAGTGTTTTCACTCTTAATTTCATCTCACTGCTGCACTTAGTGATAACATACATGTAATTGTATTGTTTTAAAATAATACACATATTATAGCCAATCTAGAATCTTGTGATCATGTTAAGAGTCAAGAATTCACTTTTTCAGTTTCCTTTGCCTCTCAGGCTTAGATATATGATATAGCTCTGCCAATCAGACATATGACAAGAAATAAACCATATGAAGAAGTAGATACCAAGCCAAAGCTATAGTTTAATGACTGAAGTCATGAAAATACGTCAGTGTAGTAGACAGAGCTGCTGTGGTCCAGTCCCTACCACTGTAGGAGAGAGCGCTGGTATTTATGATGAATGATAGTGTGGTTCTCACTGCAGTGGCCTTGCAGTGTGACTCAGCTCTGTGACTAAATGAATGCGCTCAAACTTTATCTCTGGCTTTCCCTGAGAGGCTGTGAGCCTCCTCGATCCTTTAACGGATCATTTGCTGGATCATAAACCAGCAAAAGTAAATCCTGTTGCTTGCACGCAAGAACTCTCACTGATACAAGGTATTTGTGGCATCATCCCAACCTTCTGCTGGAAGGTGGGATTTTGCAACCATCAAGAGCAATGATGGTGAACCTCTTAGAGACAAGTGCCCAAACTGCAACCCTAAACTCACTTTTTTACTGCAAAATGCCAGAGCTGTGATTACACGTGAATACTGAGGTTTTAGTCCAGAAAAAACAACTACACATGAACATCTTTTGTGTTAAAAGAAAAACAGCATGCCTGCCACCATTGATCTAGAATGTCTTGGGCGCCTCAGCTGATTGGTCTGGCTTAGCAGCAGATGTGATGACCAGAGTGTTGTGACTTCTTCCATTGTTTTTCTCATGAAAGCAATTTGGAACAGACATTACCACGCTACATTAAAACTGAAAGGCCTGTTCAAATGTTATAAAGACATAAAATCAGGTAAGAATAACTTCTACACCTTGAGACTTTTTTTTTTTAGATAGGCATCTCACTATGCAGTTCAAGCTGCCCATGAACTCATGAAAATCCTCCTGCTTCAGCCTCCTGAGTGCTGGGATTACAGGTGTACGCCACCACACCCAGCAAACCCTAAGACTTTAAACAACAAAATTTCAAAAATTATATGATCTATGTCTTATTGCAAGAATGTAGCCTATCTTTTGTGAGGGATGTCAAGACACTAGCATGCCTTGGCAATAGTAGTCATAGTCTACTTAGCATAAATGCAAAAACCTTCAACAAAATATCAATAAATAAAATGCAACAATGTATAAAAAATTTAACATGATTACCAAGTAGATTTATCCCAGATATTCAAGGCTGATTCATAATTTGAAAATCAATTAATGCAGTCTTACACAAAACAGGTAAAAATTTGAAATCAAACGATTACTACATCAATAGATGCAGAAAATGCATTTGATAAAATTCAATCTCCATTCATAATAACAACTCTCAATGAACTAAAAATAGAGGTGAACTCCCTCAACTTGATTTTAAAAATCTATAAAGGCAAAGATGTGTGAAAAGATACCACACTGATTTTAAAAATCTACTAAGGCAAAGATGTGTGAAAAGATACCACTATACTTTGTTCAGTGACTTATATTAGCAAAAACTTGAGAATCGCCTAAATGTCTAAAATAGGAGGAAGATTAAATAAACTTTGATGTAAACCTGTGAAAAAATATTACATAAATATTAAATCTTCCACCCCAGAAGATTGTTTAATGACTTGGGCACTGGCTTCAATATAACATTAAGATTAAGTAATAAAATAGAAAACTATATAAAACAAAATATTTCCACTCTCATAACAACACAACCACCTACTTCTATGCACAGGGAAAAGACTGGGAAGGGAAGATATGCTAATAAATGTTATCTCTGATGAGTCCAACTATGATTTCATTTCAGTTGGTCCCTGGTTACATAAGAGAATGGAGGACATGGAAAAGGAACTGACTTCACTTCCACCCAATTAAATTAATTTCACTGAGTGCCAGATTTCATAACATGAAAGGTGGACTTACCTGTTGTAGCTGTAGACAAGAGAGGAAGAGTTGGCTCCAACTCGGGCCAGGCACGTCCAGGCTCCCGAGCCCGCCTCTCAAGGTAACACTGCCAGCAATGATGGCGAGGTTGTCACCTCTCGCAGTTCCAGCTGCCTCACTGCTGGGGCCCTGCCAGAGACACTCATCCCGGAAAAACCAACGTGGTCATGGTGGCTCTCAACGTGCCACCTAGTGAAGCGGATGCGAGCTGTAGCTTCCCAGCCTGTCCCCAGGGCTTTGTTTCATCATAGTCACTTAACTTGTGCTTGTCATCACCAGTCTCTCTGTCACAAAACTGTCTCTGCCAAAGCCCAGGCACAGTCTTCACTCATTATGTACTGATAAGCAGGGTAGCATTCGAAATATTTAACCACCTGACTGACTCGCCACTATCCATTCTGTCCCAGTCAGAACAAGCACAAGCAATAGCTCTGCAGTAGTGTTCAGGAGGCCCTTGCTGAGCTTGGCATAACCTGTAGATTGCTGGGTCATGGGGAAGGTAAGGGAGGTGGTCCTTGGGAGGATCAAGATGGGAGTCTTGGGGACAGATCACTGGGGCGTCAGAGCAGCAGCTATTGCCAACCGAATGGAAGAAATTCCACCATTAACAACCAGCACTGTACCACCCATAGCCTGGGCAGGAGGAGTCCCTGCCCTGGACTCTACATTTTAGAAGGCTCCCATGCCATGAAAAATAGACATATTTATTAAAGGTCACATGGGCACCTGTGCCATCAGTGTCCAATACCAGCAAGCCTGACAGCCCTAATCACCCGCTCCAAGACCAGCACCATCCAGGCCTCAGGGAAGCAGTTCTGCTCTTGCCCCAGGTCCCCAAACAGAAAATGGCTAGGTCCAAACACCACAGGGGTTTGTACCACTGCTGTCATCAAAGAGACTGACTCAGTGTGTGAGCAGTGAGGTGTGGTGGGAGTGCTTAGGTCAGAGAAAAGACAAATTCATTAATTTGTCAGATCCTTCCACGGTGATAACATAAATGTGAAAGATTCTTCAATAATGAATTATCGTTTCCCAGTAGTGTCTTTTTTTTTTTTTTTTTGCTTCACTTTGTGTTTTAATATATATTCCAGAGATGGTCACAAATTAGCACAGTATTCATAATTGCACACAGCAACCAAGGAAGGTTTGCCATATTAAATAAGTCTTCTGTGTTATCATGGAAACGGGTCTGGCATGTTTTAATTTAAAAAAATAAGGCAGCTCCTGCTGTCCACCTTGTCCTGATGTCCATCCTCCATTCCTCACCATGTCTTTTCACAAGACTCTCAGGATTAAGCAATTCCTGGCCAAAACACAAGAGCAAAATGGTCTCTTCCTCAATGGATGCAGGTAAACATTGGTTAACCAAGCCAGATCCAAGTCCAAGAGGAGACAATGGAGAAGAACGGGGTGGGGAATAATGAAAAACTGCACAAGAGATAGTACAGATATTTGCACAGCATCGAGGTCACTGCCATTGTACATCAAGCTGAAAATGTCACCAATGTCTAGACAGTTGGATGTGTTTTATGGGGAACGTGATTTTTTTCTCTTTTGTTTTCATCCTCTGCACTGGTAAGTTGCCTCAATAATAAATATCTGAAATCTTTCAGTTAAAAAACTAAGCTGTAGCACAGTATGTACATTTGTGCTCCCATTTGAGTTTTCTAAGCTCATATCTATGGACACATGCATCTGTACAGTCATAAGAAACTTCTGGAAGAAAAAAGAAGGTTCTAGAATTTTCTGTCTCAAGAGAAACAGATTAGAAGTCCAATGACAGATTTTACCTTTCAATTCACATCTATCCTCTAAAGTGTTTGTTTTTCCTCTTCATAGATTACCTTTTCAGTTTAAAGAAAAAAGCTAGTACTTAATAAAAAAGAAAATCCTTATACACTGAGTGGATTTCACTTTATTTTTTGTTTATCAAATACATCTAATTTTTGTGTGTGTGAAACACGTGTTATTCTGTAACTTCTTGAGCTCCTATAAGTTACAGTCAGTGGTCACTTTCCCTCATTAACGGGCCAAACGTGCCTCCAGAAGATTTCTTCCAGCTCTGGTAGCTGAGACTGTGGGCCTCAGTTATTCTGAGAAGCAACCACGACAGTATATACATTAGTGATCCCTCTGGTGCTGTGCAGGGGGTGGATGTTGGAGTGAAAAAGAGAACAACTGCCACCACCATCCTGCACGAGCAAATCCAGGAAACATCAGGGATAAGGGCATGAGGATAATGGATGTTCAGGGATTCCTGGCACCAACCTCTGAAAATCTCAAGTTCTAGGCCACTTGGATAGCATGGAGACTGCTAAGAGGCACTGAGGCAGAGAAGCAGGCATCTGCTGCAGGGTTAGCATCAACTTCTGGACCACAGTCCCACCCCCAAAGTCACCACCTGCAGACATGTGGACATTCAGAACACGCTGCAGGCCACACCAGCTGACTGGGATTCTGAAACCAAAGTAAGATGTCCCCTCAACCTGGAGTTTTACATCTCCAGCTCCAAATCCCCACCCTTCTCTTTTCAAAGTGCCTACTAGCTCCATTTCATCTCATTCGAAAATCCACTAAATGCCAGGCGTGGTGGCTCATGCTTGTAATCCCAGTACTTGGGAGGCTGAGGCAGGAGGATCGTTGTGAGTTCGAGGCTAGCCTGGGCTACAAAGTGAGCTCAAGGCCAGCCTGAACTGCATAGCAAGACCCTGTCTCAAAAAGATAAATAAATAAATAAATAAATAAATAAATAAATAAATAAATAAATAAATAAATAAATAAATAAATAAAACCCACTAATTTGTTTGAGGAAACAGGCTCTTTTTTATTTTATTAATTCATTCACTTGTTAATTCATCCTTTAGTACTGGAGATTGAACCTCAGGCCTTTGCACTGAGCAACATCCCCAGCCCTTTTTATTTTTTATTTTGAGACAAGGCCTTGCTAAGTTGCCTGGGGCTGAGGTCAGACTTGTGGTTCTCCTGCCTCAGCCTCGCAGACTATTGGGATTACAGGTGTGAGCCATGATGCCCCACTTGCTAGGACTCTTTCAGTCTCTGCCTGTCCATTCATAACTGATCATTTGTCTTGGAAAAAGTAGTTGGCATTGGCTGTTGCCTTTGATATTCCCAGAACCTCAATCCTGGAAGTCCCACAAGTTAAACAGAACCTCACACAGATCTGGTGAATCAAGAAGGAAAGCGCAGATGGGTGTGAACAAGAAAAAGGGAACTGGAAGGCAGAGCAAGAGAAAGTCTGACCAATAGACACAGAATGGGAAGAAAGAGCAAGGGGATGAGTTCACCTTCAAACCTCCAACAGCACAGGGAATTTCCAGCTCAGTGCAGGGTTAGCTTCTAAACTCAGACTTTGTGAAACTCCCCTGGCACCTCTCCCTTCCCCACAGACAAGAGGGGCAGCTGCGCTCTCTTCGACAGTTGCATGGCTCTGTTGGCATCTGGCATCCGAGACCTTGGCTGCATGCACAGCATCGTCTCAGAGGTGTCCTCTCTCTGCAAGCCTGCAAAGCGAGCCACAAGCAAGGAGTCACTTGACACTAAAGGATGCTCCAGCTGTGAGTTACAGTGTGGAGCAGACAAGCCTAGGGGGCAAGAAATGTAGGGAAATGGTTCATAGGGTACAGAGGGAGAACTGGAGAATGAGTTCAAAAGAAACACACTTCACTACCAAGAACCTGGAGAAAATCTGCTCCTCTTGAAATAGTGTCTGTTACAAGGCCCTCTATGTGCATCTGGGTGCAGTTTCACCATTGAAAAATACAGGTAAGGTGTCTGCTGGTGGCAATGGAATGCCTAAGGTATCTGAACAGAAGGTGCTTTATGAACTATTCTGTTACAATGCAAAACATACCTCTCTCTCTCCCTCCCTCTCTCTCTCTCTTACACACACACACACACACACACACACACACACAACAATTAGACCCAAGAGAGTTTCATAGGTACTCAAAAGCCTCAGTACAGCAATTGCCCGTATCAAATACGCATATAGACTCCATAGAAAAGTGAGATCCAACAACAGACACCTTTCGGATCACTGCTCCTGCAGTAGCTACTTAATTCCCATCAGTTCACTTTGAAAAACCCTGACACAGGCATTTTTGAGCTCTAAGCTGGGGTGACGGCAAGGCGCCTCGGAAAATTTGATCAGTAAGCTAGTTGTTGAATTCCAAGTCCAAATCCCTTAATCATGGGCAATATATTTTCAAATAATGATGCCACCAGGAAATCGCACAGCACTTCTTATTTTCCAAGTGCCTTCAGCACTTGATTCTCTCTCTCCAGCACGGGCAGCAGGGAGGGCCGGGAACAGGGTGCCACCTGGGCCAGAGCCTGCACCCATGGCTGTGTACAGTGAGGCCCGCTGCACACCGTGCTTGAGTGGGAAATGAGGCCCCAACTCGGAATTTGGCTGTGATACCGGGAAGCTCTGCTGGTGCCTGAACCTCCCGTCTGAAACGTCCACTCTGCCGGCTCAAAGGAGAATCCACATCCGCTCTCCCGGAAGCCAGGCCTTCGCTCCTCCCACCACCGGAAGTGCTCATTCCTTCCCCGCGACGGCAACACAGACACTTCCTTTTCCTCACTCTGTAGAGCTGGACTCAAGCTCGGCCTCCTGGGAGCGAGCACGAAGCACCCTTTTGAAGAGGTCAGCCTCCTCTCCAGCTTCTTATAGAGTCTTTAGGGTACTCAGTGCTGTCTGGAACACTTCCTGTACTGCTGACCTTGTTAGTCACATGTCCTAAACAAGAACTGCAAGGACAGGAACCTTGCCCAGGTGTTCGCCATGCCACCCCCAGGTGTTCTAATGCCTAGAACAGTGCCCAGGACAGAGTAGGTACCCCCAAATTTCTTTTTATTACTAAACTATTTCACTTATAAACAACCCTGTAAAACAAACAGGAAAGTATTATTGTCCCAATTTTACAGAGGCTCAGAAAAGTTAAACGATTTGCTTAAGATCACACAGTTAGAAAGTGGAAGAGTTGAGGGGAAAAATAACCTGGGATTTTGACATCAAGCATAATGTTACTACTACTATGTATCTTTTTAAGTGCAAAATTTGGAAAATGAAAAGTTCTTGTTAACCAAGAATTTTTTTTTTTCTTTTTTGGTACTGGGAATTGAACTCATGACCTCAGGCTTGCCAGGTAAGTGCTTATGCTGTTGAGCTATATCTCCAGCCCACCAAGAATTTTTTTATACCATTCACTCAGGGGAAAATGAGCATTTACTAAGTCCAAGAAAGTATATTAAGCACCATGGGAGATAAAAGTACTTAGATAAGGTATATAACATACGAGAAGCTCATCATCTTTTTTTTTTTTAACATTTTATATGCTTTACTGAAAGTTGACAAGTACAACGGTTAAATACAGGGACACCTTACAACTGTGTAGCAAACATGCACAGAAACATATCCATATGACTACTATACAGATAATATGCAGAATCCTACGGGGAAATCAATTCATTAGTTAGAATCAATCACTTTTCAAAGTATTCAACCAGCTCAATCAGAAACCTTCAGAGAATGGGGATTTACTTTAGATATTCAGCAGCTATATTTCAGATTACACCAAATGACTAACTGTATGAAACTCTTAAAATTTCTTTAAGTATAGTTTATATTAGCTGTTTTCATGTAGGTCTGTATATAAAAGACAATCCATACCTCTTCAAACAGCCAATGAAACATGTAAATTTCAAATTTGCACAGCCTAAATAGCAGTTACAGTCTTCTACTGTACAAAATAGTTACACGACATACACAAATATATAATAAGCAAAAGAACCTTCATAGTAAGACAGCCTAGATTCCAGCTACCTGTCACCATTTTTCCACCGATGTTTTTTGTCATCTGCCATTCCACAAAAAGAGGTACAGTACTTTTTAAAAAATGTGTTTGGGTGACAGTCATCAGTTTGTACGATAAACTATAATCCCCCTCATTTGTCTTGTCTCTTGCCTCCCTTTCAAGTTCTTCATGGTCTAATGTTAAAGTGAGAACACATTCATAAAATGAAAGTCTGAAATGCTGTTGTTGGCTGAATTGCACACCCCTAAAAAAAAAAAAAACTCACATGTTGAAGGCGCAGTCCATAGGAATTGAAATATAACCTGATTTGGAAACAGGGTCTTCAAAAAGGTGATTACTGTTAAATGAGGCCATCGAGGGGTCCCTAACCCATTGTGCCTAGTGTCCTCATAAGAAGGGTGGCAGCTGGAATGTGAGCGTAGGGAAAAGGCTGTGTGAGAAGCCAGCAAAAAGCCAGCAGGAAGAGAGGCCACAGAGGAAACTAAACCTGTCGACACCTCAGTGTTGAACTCTCAGCCTCCAGAACTGTGAGATAATAAATTTCTGCTACTTTGTCCACCAAGTCTGACCCTTTCATTATAACAGCTCTAGCAAATGAGTACAAGGGGACCTTCATGGGAATGGAGGAAACCGTTCAGAGAATGCTGAAAACTCTAGCTAAGAAGACATCTTGGAAAGGTTCTTAGAGAAAGTATGATTTAGAGTTTAGATGGAAGCCAAACCTGGGTTCCATCCCCAGAACTGATAAGTAAAATCGAGTGAATAAATAAATAAATGGCAGTTGAATTCCCACCTAGGGAGAACAACAGGTGGTGGAAGCTTAAAACTGCTCCTTAAGGACAGATAAGAGCAGGATCTTTCTGCTTGGGTTTGGAGAGTTCCCGAAAGATTTAAGTGGCAAGATCAAAAACATAAATGAGAGCCGGGCATGGTGGCACATGCCTGTAATCCAGCACTTGGGAGGCTGAGGCAGGAGGATCATTGCAAGTTCAAGACCAGCCGGCTACAAAGTGAACTCAAGGCCAGCCGGAACTACATAGTGAGACCCTCTCTCAAAAAGGAAAAAAAAAAAAAAAATTAAAAAATTTTTTAAAAACCATAAATGAGGAACAATGAGCTAACATCTTGCCTAAAATGCGTGGAAGGAAAAGGAGGATGAACATATAAGGGAATTTGGGAGATTATACCAACGATTCAGGCTAGAAGTGCTGTGGCTACAATGGGGCATTAAAATTACAGAGGACACCTTAGTTCTCACCTACACAGCCGCCATTTCTCCTTTTCTGGTAAACACTCCCCAGTTTTCCTCGAGGGACCCAGACATGTGCTGGCCATGCACTGCAGGTCTGGCCAATCACCTTATTCCAGCCTCCCAACAACAACGGGTACAGCTGTTTCCTAGGGGCACTGTAACAAAGACACACACACTAAATGTCTTAAAACAGCACAACTGTGTCTTCTCACACTTCTGTACATCAGAGATGTGTCAATGGGGCCTATACCATCAGGGGCCCTGGGGAAGGGGTCTCCCTTCCGGTTTCCAGCTGCCAGCAGCCCCTGCATTCCTGGGCTTTTGGCAGCATCTCTCCCATCTCTGCCATCTTTCCTCTGCATCTCTGCCTCAGGACAGTCCCCTCTGGGCTTCTCTGCCCTCTCCTTTGAGTGACACCAGTCCTATTGGATTCAGCATCTGTTCAACTCACAAAAATCTTACCATTTCTTAATTACATCTGCAAATAAGGTCACATCCTGGAGTAGTAGGGGTTAGAATTTTAACATATCTTTGGGTGGCGGAGCATAATTTAACCCAAAACAAGTGGCCAGCTCAATTTTATCCAAAAATGACTACTTCAGGAATTTTTTCTGAAAGTTTCGGGAAAGGTCAACCTTATCCTCATGAGGCTTGAAGTGAAGATGATAGAAGCGTGGCATTGTCAAGCCCACCAGAACTACACGGAGAGGATGGCAGAAAGCACAGCCCAGGGGAGGAGGAGACAGAGCGTCCTGATCCAGCCATGTCTGGTGCTGAACTCGGCAAGTCATCACTGGCTCTCTGTTCATTAATCCAATTGAAATGGAAATATCAGTCCTTTTCTTGTCTCTGGGACACAACAATGGACACATAAAAGAGGAAAGGTGTACCTTGGCTCACAGGGAGTTTTAGTCCCTGTTTCTTCTGCAGGCTCAAACCCAAGAACTGCCATGGAAGGGCCTGGGAAGAGGAACCATTACCTCAGGCAGCCCGGAAGCAGGGCAAAGGGGGAGGCAGGAGGAGGAGATATACCCATCCGGGTCATACCTACAGCTTCTCGCCCCTTCTGACCAGCAAGTCAGCTCTAATGCTCCCTAATCCAGTTACTTGCAAACACCTGAGGCTTTGACAGCCATTTTGGACAGCCATTTTTTTTCTTTTTTTTTTTTTTGAGACAGGGTCTCACTATGTAGTTCAGCCTCACCTTGAACTCGCTTTGTAGCCCAGGCTGGCCTTGAAATCATGGCGGTCCTCTTACCTCAGCCTCCCAAGTGCGGGAGGGTGCACCACAACACCTGGCTGGCAGCCATTTTAGATCTAAACCACAACAGTCTACTCCTGAACCCCAAAGACTCATACACATCTCTTTGTACAAAATGTATTTAATCCATCTCTAAGAGCCACTAGACAGGTGTGGTAGCACCTGCCTATAGTCCCAGCACTCAGGAGGCTGAGGCAGGAGGATCGCTGTAAGCTCGAGGCCAGCCTGGGCTACAAAGTGAGTTCAAGGCCAGCCTGAACAGCCTAGTGAGACCCTGTCTCAAAAAGACCAAAAAAAAAAGCTACTACAGTTTTAACAGGTCCATTGTTGCTGAAAAGTCCAAGTCCAAAATCTCCTTTGAGAATTCAGGCAAACTCTTAATTGTGAGCCCCTGTGAAAAACAAAAAGAAAGTTAAACACTGCCAGCTACAGTGGTACAAGGTAGACATTCCCAGTCCAAAAGGGAGAAATAGGACCAACGCAAGATTGAAACCTATCAGGGCAAACATGAAACCCTACAGTCCCATGTCCGGTACCCAGGGCAAGCTGTGACCACAGGGATGGGCACAGGAGCAGCTGTTTGTCAGTGTGATTACTGTTCAGACTTTAGCAAGTCCTTTCACATCCTGGTCTCCGTTTCTCCATCTCTAAAATGAGGCAGCCAGACCACGTGATTCAGAAGAGTCTCTGCAGCACAGCTACTTCAGAAACCCGTGAAAGACACCCTCGTTCTGCCACAGAGTGAAGCCGTTGTCTTCCTGGGAGTATCGGCTTCCCGGCGGGCAGGCCAGCCCCACACATTGGAATATAATCAATAAGCACCTGGCAAGACATGCCTCCCCCATACAGTTGAGTCGTTTATATTCCAATCTAATTATTTTGAGTTTCATAAACAAGTACCCTTTTAGAGTACAGTCATTTCCTCTGAGCAAACAGGGTTTTTGGAAGGGAAATTATAATGATTATCTTCAAGGTATAGGCATGAATAATAGAATCATTCCTCCTCCCCTCCTTGTGTTCCTTCCATATTGTCTTATTCGGGTGACTTCTGGCCAGTCTCAGGACAGCTGCTTCACTCTGGAGCCTTCTTTCTTCTTCTTTTTTTTTCTTCCAGTACCAGGAATCAAACTCATGCCCTTGCGTTTGCTAGGCAGGTGCTGTGCCGCTGAGCTAAATCCCCAGCCCCTCTTTCTTCTTAACATAAGGTCCTCTGTACCTCATCAACAAAGTCTTCAGGGAGCCGAAGGGTCTGCGCAGTGTCCTGCTCATTATTACAGACATTTCGGACTCAATGCATGTGAAATTGAAGCCGAGTTTGGTAGCAAGAAAAGCAGCAGGCAGACAGAGGAATACATGGCTTTGGACATTCATGACATCTTTCTTGGTCTCTGACGCCTCATCAATAGACTGGGAGATGGGAATAGGTTAGGGATTATTAACCTGCAGAGTTGTGTGTACATGGACATTCGTGTCCTCTGCTTCCATTTCGGAAATAATGTGATCCCAGGACACTAATTTCATATCAACTTCCAGGCAGAGCAAACAATCTAAATAGGGCAATTGGTCCTCTCTGTATTTCCTAATTGAAGTATTGGTTCAGGGATAAGTATGTCTAAATTTTATAATCAGTTCAAATCTTACAGCCTTTGCGGGGAATTCTGAGACAGACGTTCCTTCTTTCTGTAAGTGAACACATAAGAAGAGATCCCCTGGTCACATCCGAACCCACAAGTGAGGCAGCTCAGAATGAAGCTGATATTGTAAAAGATAGAACAGAGACAGAAGAAATTAGAGTTGTAACAATGTTCAAGTGCTGGATCAAGCTTCACCTGATATCCCAAAAGTTTTTAACTGTTTTTTCCATTGTTGAAGATATTGTTAAGTAGGGCTTTATGTAACTTGAAACTAAAAGCCATTTAAGTGACAATATGTATATATGTGGTATATTTTGAGGAAAGAAACCATCATTTCTAAAAGATCCTCAAAGGCATCTGTGACAGCCCCCCTAAAAAAGACTTAAAATTCTTAAAAATTAGGGGAATACCTAAAGTTTCTTGCAGCATTAACATTGGTAATATCATAAATCTATGGAATTCTAAATTGTTAGTTTGACTACTAATGTCTAATCCTTGCCATTGTAAAAAGTTTTATTTTTTAAAATAAAGTTGGATTTTTCCATTACAAAAGAAATACACACTCATTATAGAAACGTGTAAGCTACAGGAGAAAAAAAAAACTAAAAAAGATAACCACTGTGAATATTTTGGAAATTTCTTCCTGAGATTTTCAGGTAGGGCAGGCCAGGTCAGGTCAGCTCTGTGGGGATCCTGCTTTGTCTGAGATGGGGTAAGAAGTCTCCCACTGAGGCACAGCGGTAAGAAATCCCTTTAATCCCCCAAGTCAGCTGGATCAGTATAAAGGTGATGTGGAGGTAACCTAGCTCCTTAGGCTTCTGCCTTATTTTTCAGCAGGTTCAAGACTCTCTTGGGCAGTGAAGAAGAATGCTATTTATTGCTCGCTTTGAGAAAAAACTAAGACATCTATAACCTCAGTGTTACCAGGTTCCTTCTCTCCCCAATTCTACAGTTTGGGAATGTGTCTGGAATTCCATTTAAAGGACGCAGCTGAAGAAACAACTCTTTCTGCATTTGGATCCACACCACACTTGGGCAGATACAGCAGGTAACAGAATTATTATTTATAAAACCACTTCGGTTTACCAAGTGGTAGTGCCCTGCCTTGTAATAAGTGCTTTATATTGTTCATGCTACATTGTTCAAGGTAGAAACTATCATCCCCCTTTGACAGTGAGGAAACTGAGGCTCAGAAAGGGAAGGAAGTTTGCCGAACTGGAACAGATCACCACCTCAGCAATTCTGTGTCCCCTCCTGTCTTTTCCAAGTGTACTCTTGGCATTTTGTGAACCTGAATATCTATCTACCCATAGTCCCGGAGAATAATGACTTTCCTCAACTGTGGCATTTGTGTTCCCCACGACCAGCACATATGCATGCATATGTACACTCACAAGATGTGCATGCCTACACACCTGTGCACACACTTGTCCACACTCACGTGCATGCAGGCACGTTTTCTTTCAAAGCATTATGGGAACTGTCCAATGGTTCCATTTTACAAATGCAAAAACCAAGGATCAACCTGTAAGTGAGGTTTAGATGTATGTGTGGCTATTCCTGAAACCTCTTCTTTCCTCTGCAGCCCAAAGGATAAAACAGTCACCTCCCTCTTTCCAGGGCTGACATTTCCATTGCTGTCACAGCTGCCAACTTCCAAGGCCACATACTTTTTTTAAAATAAAAGATGATGGAAGACTTTAAGCTCATGAACCCAGTCATGATAAAAATCCTGACAAGAGGAACCAAAGGTCTTTAGCTCAATCTGATAAAAGTCATCTATGACAAACCAATGGCCAACATCATATTAAAAGAAGACAAGCTGAAAACTTTCCCTCTAAACTCAAGAACAAGACAAGGGTGTCCCTTCTCACCACTCCTGTTCAATACTGGCTTTGTCAAGAAATCAACCAGTAACAAATGCTGGCAAGGTTGTCGGGGGAAAGAGCCCTTCACTGTTGGTGAGAGTGTAGACTGATACAACCAGTATGGAAATCAATATGGAGATTTCTTGAAATACTAAAAATAGAAATTCCATTGGACCCAGCTATTCTCCTTCTAGGTATCTTCCCAAAAGAGTTAAAGACATCGTTACACAATAATGATTATGTACCTATATTTATAGCAGCACAATATGCAATAGCTAAATCTTGGGAAAACCCTATATGTCCATGAACAGATGAGTGGATATAAAAAAAAAAAAATGTGGTATGCATACACAGTGGAGCGCTACTCTGCTATAAAGGATAAACTTGAGTCACTTGTAGAAATATGGATGCACCTTGAGATCGTAATTTTAAGTGAACTAACTCAGACACACACACTTAAATATCACATGGTTTCTCTTGCATGAAATACCAATATCTAAAGAAAGTGTGAAATAAAATAGTAGGAACAAAGAAAAGTTATTGTTATCCAGCATGGACAACGTATCTAAAAGTGTACCTTGATTTAGTATAATTGTCTTATTTTTTTTTATAATATTAGTCTGGTAGTTAATCTGTATATATGATAATTATATAATGACTTATAAGACACATAAATGATTATGATGGTGGGTCTATTAGTATTTGCAAAAGAGACAGATTTAATGCAGGACATAGGAATTTAGAAGATTAGCATACAATAGTCACTCACAGAATCAAATGTACAAAAACACTAGAGATCAATCCACCTGCTAAAGATCCAAAGAATCCAGCCAAGGGCCTGAAGCCCCTGGAAACATCTGCTGCAAGTCTGTCTCAGGAGGCAGGAGGAATGCAACAGGAGACCAAGGATCTGTGTTGGGAAGGCCAAGAGCTGATGCTGGAGGCTAGAGGATCTGTCCCACAGACTGAGTGCAAAAGGCAGGAGATTACACCCAAGGCCGAGGAGAAGACCCAAGCTCTTCTGAAGAGAATAGCATCCAGCCTTAGTGACAGAGAGGGCCCAAGTTGCTCCAAAGAGAACAGTGAAAGCCTCTCCAAGGCAAACCAGCCACTACCAAGCTCTTTCAAGGAAGATCAACACAAACTACCCCGCTCCTGTTCTCCTTTTATACTATTCCAACAAAACCTCAAGTGGGTCTTCCATGCCCAGAACTATACTGTGCCATTTAGCTGGGCTGGTCCACTCAAGTTGATAATTAGTTAATTAACCACAACACTGGCAAAATAGAAGTCAGATGGAGGAAAGGGGAAGTAAGAATTGAGATGTGCTATGTACATGTACCAATTCCCTACAATAGATGTAATCATTGGTATACTGCAAACATGTGCTAATAAAAATGTTTTTAGATGGGCAAGTGAAATGAATTGATATGGGCAGCAGAAGTGACCAGCTAATTTCATGGGCCCATTGTTTAATCTTCTGGATTTCTGTTTGCAAGCTTTTCATGGACTCTGATTTTTTGCTAAATTGGTCATTCATGTTTTGTATCATTTTGTTTAACTCAGCTAGCTTTTTATTCCTGTGTTTGGTAAACTTGCCGATCATTTTGTTTAAGTCCATTATCTGTTCAGTTATATTCTCTTTGAGCTCACTGAGCACCATATTGATCTGTTCTTTACCTCCTCTTTTATCGTTTTCAGTAATTCATCTGTGTGGTTTTTATTTCCTCCCCCTCTACGCTGCATGGATCAGCTTTGGAGTATCTGAGAGTTTTGGGATGCGTTTTGTTGCTTTGCCTTCTCATGATTCCATTGTTTTGTTTTGAGGTTCACAGGTTGATTATAATGGAAAGACTTTGTTGCTAGTATGGAGTCCTGTTTAGTCAGTGTGCAGACATCTCCTCAACAAACTAATTTCATTTCTTTTGGACCTGTATCTCCAGTGTGGGGCTGTGGTGTCATATGGTATCATATGGTAGTATGGGTTTTTTTTTTTTGAAACTCCTTTTTTGTGTGACTATGTTAATTTATATTCACACCAACTGTGTGAAATATTCCCTAGTCTCCACATCCTCAAAATCAGTCATTACTTTTACTGTTTTTGAAAATAGCCATTCTTACTAGAATGAAGTGATATCTCATTGAGGTTTTGACTTGCATTTTCCTCATGATTAGTGATGTTGACCATTTTTTCATATAGCTGTTGGCCATTTTATATCTTCCTTTGAAAAATGTCTATTTAGATCTCTTGCTAATTTTTCAGTTGGGTTATATGGGGGTTTTAGATATGGAGATATTGATATTGAACTAAAACAACTCAATATCTGAAAACCCCATATATGCCAACGGAGGCCCTTCAGTCTGTTGATGTGCTATTCCCATGTGCTGATTTGCGTGTTTGGAACCATCCTTGCATCCCCAAGAGGAATCCCACTTGATCATGGTGAACAATCTTTTAAATATGGCATTGTATTTATTTGCATCTTTTCTTGAGACTTGCACCTGCCAGTGACTTTGTTCCATTCAGGTCTCTCCTCAAATGTCACTCCTTTGGAGAGCACTCGTGACCTCTCCATTAAGAGAGCAGCCTCTGTCACTCTGCATCTCTTTATCTTGTACTATTTTTCTTCAGAGTATCTCTTCCTACTTAGTACTCTATATTTCTTACTTGTTCTCTGCCTTTACCATAGAAAAATAAGGTCCACTAGAGCAGGAAATTTGTTCCTCTTTTTCACTGCTGTACTCCTAGGACCTCAACTAGCCCTTGGCAATTAAAATGTTCTGATAAATTTTTTAATAAATGGATAAGTAGATATGGATATGTGTATGGGTGGGTATAGATGATGTAGAGATGGATGATCTAGAGATAAATGATACAGAGAGATAAAGATAGAGAGTGATATCAGGATCACTTCTGCCTGCCTCGAGCCAGGTAGACTTTATCTGTGACTTTCTCCATAGGGTGATGACAAAAATGATGAAATAAGGTGCTAATGTTTCCCTAGAGAAAACACAGCCTTTTTGCACGAGGCTTGCCTCCTGTCTTAGTTACTTTTTTCTTGTGGCTGAGATAAAATGCCTGACACTCAAAGTTAAAGGAGAAAAGGTTTATTTAGCTCACAGTTGGTGGAGATTTCAGTCCATAATTGGCTGGCTCCAAGGCAGGGTGGCATATGGAAGAGGGGAACAGTTCATGGCAATGGAACACAGTAAAAGCAATGAGAGAGAGAAAGAAAGGGGGAGATTGGGGGGAGAGAGAGAGAGAGAAAGAGAAAGAGAGAGAGAGAGAGAACAAGCCTCCTTCTGTTCCTTATATCCTATGCAAGTTACCCCACCCTAGGGTAGGTGTAGCACTCATACCCTTAATCCCAGCATTGCACTAAGAATCAATCACACACTCTAGATTCAGCTATCTCCAAAATAGCTCCATCAAAAACTGCATGAGGCTTTAGGGGGATATCTAGACACAAGCCATAACACCTCCCTATGAGATGGAAACCTCTTCCAGGTAAGAAAAAAATTTCCACAAAATTTGAGGACTGAAAGAGTATGAAGTCCAAGTCACCGGTGGAGAAATCAAGCCAAGAGAAGGGGCAAAGTCATGCTCACAAAGGGAAAAGACTTTTTATTCTACAGAGTATCTTCACATCCTTTTTTCTCATTTAACTCTCAATGATTCTGCTAGGCAAATGGTGGTAAACTGGTACCGTTATATTTAGATATACTGAACTTGTGCACTTGGAAACGTTTGCGTGACAAATTTGGGCTGAGGGTATACCTCAGTGGTAGAGCGGTTGCTTAGCATGTGTAAAGCTTTTGGGTTTGATCCCCAGCACCAGAGAGACAGAGACAGGGATAGAGACAGAGACAGTGACAGAGATAGAGAGAGAAATTTTGGGTTATGTGTATTTTATCACAATTAAAAAATACTTATTATTAGCCAAAACTCCAGTTTGCAGTGAACCAAGGAAATCTCAGAGAGACTATGACTTGAAAAATCACACAGCTAGGGAAGCACTGGAGCTTGGAATGTCAGAACTCGACACTGGAACTTCTGAGCTCAGCTATGTACCTCCTGCCCAGGGGAAAGAGAACCGCCCCCCATGCAAGAAGCATTTTCAGAACACAACAAGCAAAGCACCAGGCAGGAGCTAGAAGCTCGGTGCTCTGAGTTTCCCAAGGAGCCTTTCAATGGGCTAACACCACAGTTGCTCTTGAAGTTCAGCTGCAGAAGCCTGCTCTCTCCCACGTTGTCATGCTGAGGGGTGGCTGATCCAACACACAGCAGTTCAGTATAGACTGTGTGTCATTGATTCTCATTTTATGATGATATATTTGCTTGGGGACTAGGTGTGCTCAGTGGTTATATTAACATGCAAGGTAAAATTAAACATCGATGCCTCTTTTATCTGCTGATTTCTGTAGGGATGAGCCCTGTCAGTGTCTGCAAAAGATATTTCCATCGACATTGTTTATCTGCTTCACTTCACTTGAAATTGCACTTGAGAAATAAAAACAAACACAAAACAGTATTTTTATACAGGAATAGTGACTAACAGGGACCAGATATTAAAGAAAAGCTGTCTACGGCCATACCCCTCTGACACGCCCAGAGTTGTCTGATCTCAGAAGAAAAGTATCTGTGTCTAGCCTGAGATTCTGGTGCCACACAAATTCAGTGTAATAAGACAGGAAGAATCCAGCCTGCATGTGCAGGCGCTCAACAAAGCCTTCTTAGAAGAACCCATCCGAGCATCTTGATGTCTGTTTAATACACAGCAGTGCGCTAGGGATGTGCCAGCGTGGCTTTAATGTCCCAGTCACTGTGTTGAGGCAGAACCCTGGACCTAAGTGTCTGAGTTACAGCCACAGGTGGAGCAAATTTATATCTCGCTTCTCTCTTTTTTTTTAGTTTTTCTCCAGTACCGGGAACCGAACTCACGACCTTGCACTTGCCAGGCAGGCGCTTTGCCACTGAGCTAAATCCCCAGCCCCAATCTCTCTTCTCTCTTTCAGATGGGCTGCCTGGTCTTACTTCAATTCCAGCCCTACAGATGCACGAAGGTAAACTTTATTATCAAAGTGCCCTGGCTTTGAATCTTAGAGCCATCACTTACCGCCTGTATGACCTTGAAAAAGTTACTTAATCTTACTGATCTGTCCACTCGGCTCAGAAGGAGAAAGGATAATAATACTGCTTACCTTACATGACTGTTGCGTGAATCAAATGAGGTAATGAGTGGTATGTGCAAAACACAAACACAGTGACTGACAGCATCGAAAGCTTAATACATGGGATATATATATCTATGTATATATAGATAGATATACATATATAATCATTATCAACATCGTATATACCTATGCCCCAGGGCCTAGCATGAGGTTAATCACACAACATACTCCATCAATATTTAGCAGTGATTATCTCTCAGGGCCATGAGAGTAACCAATGCCTTTGTTGTTTTTTGCTGTATTTTTTCCAATAGTAGTTTATATTTATTGAGCACATACTATGTGCTGGGCCCTGTCCCAAGTGTTGTGTGTGTGCTAACTCATGTAATCTTTATATAGTCAGCCATTCCAGCAGTTGGGGGGAGCAGGACCAGCTCCCACACACCTGCCTGTCCTTCCCAAGACACAGTTGTTATTTCTTTGTCATCAGAAAGACAAAATGTTATTTTAAAAGCAACTTAAGGGGCCGGGGATATAGCTCAGTGGCATGAGCACTTGCCTGGCAAGCCGGAGGTCATGAGTTCAATTCCCGGTACCAAAAAAATAAATACAGGCAACTTAAGATTTCAAACCCCTATTTGTTGAACGACTATCAACTCCCATCTGAACTACTAGGAACCTAAATACTGACACACTGACACTTCCTTCAAGTCTGACAAAAATTTGTATGCACAGCAGAAGTGTAAGACACTGGTCAAGATGCTATGGGAAACAGAGTGAATAGGAGGAACGATGGTTTTCTCCTGGGGACCTGTAGGTGTAGGAGGTGAATTACTGTTCATTTCGGGCTTACCTTGTGCCCAGTCACTATACTAAAAATCTTCACCTGCATCGTTTCATTCAATCCTCCTAACAAACCAGTGAAACAGGCACAAGTCATGTTCCCACTATGCACATGAGGAAACCCAGAGCTTCGAAGGTAACAGTTTTCTCAGGGCTTCAAGCAGGAAAACCCATTTAGACTATGTGACCTGTGGCTGCCGCAGGCAGTGATTCAATTTTCCTTTTCCCCCTGTGTCCTGAAAGGCAGCACACATGAAACATTCCTGGCGGGATGAATATCAACTTTTTAATACACTCCCTTTGCTAAATATCAGTGCATTTAGCAGACACTAAACTTTAAAGGCAGACACTTACAGAGCTGGTGAGTTCTGGAGAATTCCATTCTCTGAATTTATGGACCTCCTCTTACATCTTCAGGAGCACAGCTTTCCCTGCATTTAGCACTAGGAGACCGGCCTGAGATGGTGGGAAAACAATCTCGCTGCTCTTGCTTGCTAATTCTCAATTTCAGTATGTTCTATTGCACCTGATTTACAGCCTGACGGGGCTCACTCCTGTCCACAGCCTTGAGCTGGTAAAATGCACAGGGGAGAATTTATTAACGATGTGCTCATCTTAATGCACTGTAGGGAATTTTTTAAGTGAAAAAAGCCTCAAGAAGCGGGGGTTTTTCAAAGAGGCAATTATGAATAACAATTGTTTGATGCCCAAGCGCAGTAGATCTTCCAGCTCATTCAGTTTTCATCTAATTAAATCTTTCATTTCCACAGGCAGCGCGCCATGCGAGCTTGTGTTTGCTTTTGTTGGCAGGAAATAATCAATAGGCGAAATGTGGGTGCATTTCAGCATTTATTAGCAGCTCAATTGGAAGTTGTTTTATTTTAATAACATCTTTGCCTTCATTCTGTTCAGGGTAAATCGACGGCTTTGGAGAATAATACACGACAGAACACTAGTTTATATTATCTCATTAGGAGTAAAGAAATCAGGGGGATGAAAGTGAGCTAGAGAGATATTGAAAAACACTTTAAAACTGCAATTTTTGTTACAAAAAAGGAAAAACAAACAAAATGCCGTTCATTCAAAGATCTTCAAAACCACTGGACTTCCACTTGATGAACCTTCCCCAAAATGACAATAAGCTACCTTCTTCTGCAGCTTTCCCCCATTTTTATTTGCAGTTCATATTTAGTTCTTCTTTATTAATTTCCACAGGAGCCACTACATGGATTAGAAAGGGCAAAGCAAATACAAAGCAGCATTTGCTCACCGGAAATGAATCTGAAGCCCAAGCGTTCCCATCCTAACATAGTGGGCCCACCGGTAGCGGGTGGAAGCCTTAAGAACAAAATGGAGATACATCATGGCGGCCGACTGAGGAGACATCTCGGCCAAATAAGATTCAAGCTGACCAGGAGGCCTCTTATGAAATCCTGGCTGGTGTACCCAGCCACGACCCCACTTCCGGAAAACATCTGAAGCAGCTGAAGGAAACAAAAGTGAAAACAGCGGTTGCCAGCGGCTGAGGGTGAGGGGGATGGGAACTTGGTGTTTCCAATGGGAACCGAGTTTTGCTTTGGTAGGAATGAAGACGTGTTCTGTCCACGTACAAACTCCCTGTGATAAATGTAATCATGATGCACTGAAAGCATGCACTAATAAAAAGTACATGCATAAAAAATAAAAATAAATAAAATTAACCAGGAAAAAAAAATCGTATCCTGGAGATGGATAGTGATGCTGATCACATAACAAATGTGGCTGAGATATACATTGAGAAAAGGTCAAAATGGCAAGTAAGTCTAATGCTATTTTACCACAGTTTTTAAAATTGGAATATCTAGTTGTTTTCTGCTTCCCACCTAAACATATTACATAACCATTCACTGGATGGCTCAAAGCAGAGATCTGGGGGCCTGCCCTGATCCCTCCTGATCCCGAGCACCCCCAGTCCATTCTACTACCAGAGTGACTGTCCAGTCAGTCTACCTCTTGTCACTGCCAGCCATCTCCATAGTCCAAGTGACTCTCTTCTCTTACCTGAATTTGTGGTTTGGTTTTGTGGTACTGGGTGGAACCCAGGGGGTGCTCTATCACTGAACAACATCCCTAGTCCTTTTTCTTTTTTAATTTTGAGACCAAGTCTCACTAAGTTGCCAAAACAAGACAAATTTGTGATCCTTCTGCCTCAGCCTCCCTCTGTGCTGGGATTACAGGTATGTACCATTGTGCCCAGCTCTTACCTGAATTCTTAAATAACCTCCTACCTAGTTTTTCTGCATCTTCTCAGGCCCTGCTCCCCACAGGCTCTTCCCATCAGCAACCAGAAGCCTCGAGTGGTGGTGTATGTTTGTAATCCCAGTGCTCTGGAGGCTGAGGCAGGAGGACTATCACAGGTTTGAGGCCAGCCTGGGCTACATAGTGAGTTCAAGGGCAGCCTGGACTATATAGTGAGATTCTATCTCAAAAAAACAAAGTAAAACCAAAACCATCAGCAACCAGATGGTGCTTCTATGCATAGAACCTGGGTGTTGCCAATTCCTGGCTTCAAAGCTTCTCATTACACTTAGAATGAAGGCTGGATTCCTCTCCCAGTCTCCTCAACCTTGAACCCAGTTGACCTATTCTTGCTTGTGTCACACTGTCCCTCACTGCGTACCTCCATCCTCCTCTGCACTCTGTCTTCCTTTAGCTTCTCAAGTGACCGGACTCTGTGCTCAGCAGGGCCCTGGCCCATAGTAACACCTCTACCTAGAATATTCTCCCCTCCTCAGCTGCCCAAGCCAACCCTCCTTAGACATCAGTCCTTGGCAGAAGAGGCACTTCTTCACAGTGTCCCTGGGATCCCACACTGCTGACAGAGTCCCTCTGCTGTCCTCCCCAGCATGCACTCACTTCCCTTGGTGACATGGTTTTACTTCTGTGTGAGTAGATTCCTCCCTCTCCTGTCTGATCCTTGAGGTCAACAACCACATCTGCCTTGATTAATATCCCAGCATCCAGTACAATACCTGGGACACAGCAGGCACTCAGTAAACATCTGCCGGATGAATGAACAAATAAGGGACTACACACTCACCTAGGTCACCCAAAGGGAAGACTGGCCTTTAACTCAAGTAGCCTCCTCCCATGGCTCTTAGATTCCTGGACGGGCCTCCGCATGGTCACCTCGGACCACTCAGTGACTACTAGACACTACTGCATCTGCCCACTCACAGCCACCTGACATCCACTGGACACAGACACTCAAAAGCCATCTTACAATAGGCCATGCCCTTCCTAAGACGAGGAGCAAAAGGACACTCACCAAAGATGCGGTAACTGCTTTCCTGTCAGAAGATGCATCTGTGGAGCAAGGGCCACACACCGCTGCTCTTTTCCCTTGGTTTGCAATGCACAGTCTTCTGCACCAGGGAACAGATTCCCAGGGACACCATGAGAGTCAGGATGGACTGCGCAGTGAGCTCGGGGTTGCAGCCCTTGCCTTACCCAGCAGCGATGCCAAGCAGCGGCCCCCGAGCAGCACACGGTCTTTCCCAAGCCATCACCCCTCAGCCAATGAGCATGGCAAATGGTGCTTGGGTCATGACCAGTGCTACAGTGATTATCACTGTTATTATGGACTCTACTTTATTTTTGCTTCATGTAATTATTTTAAACTACATGGCTGAAGAGCCCCTACAATGGTATTTCCTGACAGTCAGTGGTTTGTTCTCCATCAGCGCAGAAATCTGGGCTCTTCTGAGCTCGGCCATTAGAGGCTGTAGTGATGAACAGCACTTGGTGCCATATGGTGTCGTCTGAACCTAGTGGTTTTCACAGTGGTTTTACTTAAAGTACCATTAGAGACAAATATGCAAGAGCTCTTCTCCCTGGACACAGCTCCCACACTGGCTTTCCCGAGCATACGAGAGGAGGAGGCCCATCAGTCCTGCAGGGCAGATGCTTTCACCACCTTTCCTGTCCCCTCTCAAGGACACTCGCATTCCCAGCTAAAACTGACTTGGCCATCAAATGCACACCTCCTCCGTTTGGACGGATGCGCACCAAATCCGCTTAGGGCTGGGGTAAACTCTCGAGGGTGCCGGCTGAAGCACGAGGGTAGACACATGAAGAAAACTAGGCGGCTTCCTCTGTTTGCACATTTGCAACATTTAGAAGCAGTCTTGTTTTATAAATCAATATGCTGTTTTCGAACTGCTGAATCCAGGGAAAGAATAAGAAGGGCCTGGAGCATCATTCTGTGTCATAAAGGAAGGAGGTGATGAAGCAGTGATGATGAAATGTCAAAAGGGCGCAGGAACTAACTTGAACTGGCTCCCACTGGCCACATTTCCCACTGGGAAATTTGGAGCATTAAGACAAATGACAGTAGTATATCATAATCCACCAGATGAAGGCCCATGAATGCATGCTGTTAGATATGAATTAATAAATGAAAGGAAAATGCTCTTTTTTATTAAAAAAAAAAGACACTAATAAATGCAGAAGGGATGATAGCACTGGGAAATCACCTCTTGGCGATATTATAGTGGTAATCATTGATAGACGCTGGAACTCTAGTGAGTGGAAGGGTGATGCGGAAAGGAATTTTTACATAGTCTCAAAGTACCTCCTCGTGAGACACTTGGTAATGACAAGAAAGAATAAAGAACAACATTACAGTAGAGACACCTGCCAGACCCAACCTAAGAAGGAATCAAAGTTAAAAATACCAGGAATTACACAGTCATCAGGGGCTACCCGCTGGCATGCCATGAGACAAATAAATTAATAAACAAGAGAGCAACAAAATCCCCAGCCGCTGCGACATTCCCCCGAAAATGTCTCAGGCAGGTCTAACGGTGTGGAAACAGAACAAGATCACAGCGCAGGAGCCCCTACAAGTCTTCACCCACCTTTCGGCTTGCTGGCATTACCAAATAACCACCGTGTGCCAACCACCCTGCTACACGCGAGCGCCTCCCTCGTCGCACCTGTCCCGCGGGCTCCAATGCCGCCTCCGCTGATGAAGGGCAAGCCCGAGCGCAAAGAAGTGAAATAACCTGCCTACAGTCACACAGCCAGTAAGCAGCAGAGGCAGAATTTGAATGCAGACTGAACTCCAAAGCCTAAATTCCTTCAAAAAAAAAAATAATAAACTGTGGAAAAATATAGATAAGATAAAACTTATCATATTGGCCATTTTAAAGTGGGTAATTCTGCGGCAGTAAGTACATTTATATTGCTCTATAACTTTCACTGCTATTCATCTTCAGAACATGCTAATCTTTCCCATCTAAACTCTGTATCCATTAGACAGTAACTCCCTATTCCCCTTCCCTGCAGTCCCCGGCACCCGCCATTCCACTTCTACTGTCAGTAGGAAGCGCTCAATGCGTACTACTTCTACTTCTCTATGAATCTGAACCCTCCAGGTCTCTCAGTTTAAAGGAATCACACCAAGTTTGTCTCTTGTGACTGGCTAGTTCATTTAGACTCATCCATGTAGAACTGTGTCAGAATTTCTTCCTTTTTCAAAGCTGTATTAAAATCCCTTGCATATTTCTACATTTTATTTATCCATTCATCCATTGATGGACTCGGGTTATTTTTCCTTGGGGCTGTTATGAAGAATGTTTGGACATCTGCTCAGAAGTAGGATTTATGAGTCATGTGACATTCTCTGTTTAACTTTTTTAGGGAACTTCGATACTGTTTTGCATGGTAGCTGCACCATTTTGCAGTCCCACCACCAGTGCACAAAGGCTCCACCGTCTCTATGCCCTCAAGGACACTGTTGTTACACTTTGTCTTCATTATGGGGATTGAACCCAGGGCCTTTGCCCTAAGCTACATCCCCAGCCTAAGCTGCTCTAAGTTGCCCAGGATGGGATCCAACCTGTGGTCCTCCTGTCTCGGCCTCCCAGAGTGCTGGGATTATAGTGTATTTGAAAAATGAAAGAATTTTTATTTTTACCAGAGTAAATAAATGCTAGTTTTAAAAGTCAGGTAGCACCAACAGGTTTATAGAGAAAACCGGAAGCACCCATTCCCCATTGCCCTGGGGTCCCCCATACTGAGGCCATATCTCAGATGCCAGTCTTCCTTGTACTTCTGCTACTTCTCTTAGAATAATGGAAGCAGAGAGCTATTTCCTATAACCATACTGCTATCAAAATAAGACATAAGAAAAGGCTGCCCATTTCAAGAAATACGAAGAGAGCGTTTGCAGAACAGTATCTTTTCAAGCGGTCTTAAAAAGTCCAAGTTGAGCCAGGCGTGGTGATGCGTGCCTGCAATCCCAGCACTCAGAAGGCTGAGGCAGGAAGCTCATTGTGAGTTCGAGGCCAGCCTGCGCTACAAGGTGAGCTCAAGCCCAGGCTGATCTGCACAAGGAGACTCTGCCTCAAAAAGATATAGAAAAAAAAAAGTCCAAGTTGAGGAACAGTGCATAGAGCCCTGACATATTCTCCCCCCAAGAGATCCACAGATGGTTCTCTCAGTTCCAGTTGTACTTCTGGAGGTGGGGATCCTATCCAAGCCACACAGCGCAGCAGCCATCCTGTCTTTGAGCTTCCTTCAGCCTGGAGCAGTTCACAGCCTTTCCTTGAGATAGATGGGAAAGAGTCAAAAGTTCCGAAGATGAATGGTGGTGATAGTTGTACAACAACATAAATGCACTTAATACCACAGAATTACCCACTTGACCATGGCTAATGTGGTCAGTTTTATCTTATCTATGTTTTGCCACAATTTTTTTTTTTTTTTTGCCACAATTTTTTTTTTTTTTTTTTTAAGTAAGCTAGGCTTTGGTATTAAACCACATTCAAATTCTTACTATGCCACTTTGAGCCTACCGGACAGGCTTGTTAGAGAGAGAAGTTAACTTGCTTGGCGCAGTGGTTGGTACACGGTAGTTATTTGATGCTATCGGCAAGACTGTAAGTGTCCAAAGACACAAAACAACACACCACGTATTCAGAGAACCAAGCTAGTTGGGTGTGGCTGGAGTGTGCAGCAAAGTCGAGGATGCTGGGATGAAAGCAGGTCCTTCTATACTGAGATGACAGCATAAACTCTGTCTGAAAGCCTTTGAAGTCCACTGGGATGATGCAAAGAGGGCAGTGAAATTAGAGAAGCAGGTAGCAAGGGGCACTGACAGCAAGCTAAGGGTTTAGAGACGGAGATTTCCATGCTTTTCACTTGGTCCAAGCCTTCTGCTTTGCAAACACAGACCCTTAGCACCATGGGCTTAAAGGAAAACAAATCATGAGGAGAAATGCTGCCTTTCACACCCTCACTTTGCACCAGAGCCTCCTCAGAGCACGGAACTCAAGATAGAAGGAAGCACCCAATGCAGTCATCTCTTGGTCCTGTCCCTTTTGCAAAAAAAGCTACCTCATTTCCTATTATATATCTTACATTTTGCTATTTATACTTTCTCATACAAGAGAAATCATGACAATATTTAAGCTTGTGTGTCTGATTTCACTTAACATTCTGGTATCAAGGTGCATCTATTTTCCTAAAAATGACTCAAGTTTATCCTTCTTTATGGCAGAGTAGTATTCCACCATGTATAAATACCATAATTTCTTTATCCAGTCATCTGTTGATGGACATATACAGGCTGCTTCCAAGAGTTAGCTATTATGAGTTGTACAGCACATTAGTTCTTCCTGAACCATTCTTAAAGTCGTGTTTAAGATATAATTCACATACAAAATTACCCATCCTTTACAAGAGCGCTGAAATATGGCGCATGTACACAGCCATCACCAAAACACAAAGTAGAATATTCCCATCATTCCCAAAAGTTGCACTGTGTCCTTCTGTAGTGGATTCCCAACCCCCAGCCCTGTACCAGACCCCGCAACCACTCATCTGTTCTCGGCCCGGTAGTTTTGTCTTTTCCCAAATAGCAACATAACCTGCAGTGACCCTGCAGTGCCGGGCCTTTGAATCTGGCTGCTTTCCTGGAGCACAGCACCTCTGAGATCCACCCAGAACGCTGACGGCACCAGTCGCTCGTCCTCTGTATTTCCGAGGGGCAGTCCGTTGGACAGAGGTACCGTGATTTATACATTCAGTTTTTCAATGTTAGGTATAGTGCTGGGTGTAACTAAATTATAGTTTGTTAACACTTTTTTTTTAATCATAAAAGGGTGCTAACATTTCCTTTTTCATTTGTCTGCTGAGCTTTGCATCCTTACCCTCTGCTGTGGGAGCAACAGACTCTGCCTGGGACTTCAGTCTATTATCCAAGGAAAACTGTGCAGGGAATTGGGCAGGGGAAGGATTTTCGGGCAAGGCTTGGCGCTTCTCCCCAGCCCGTGCACAGGGTCTCCTTTGAGCTCACGGGAGGGTGAGCTGCACTCTGTCCCTCATGGCCTAAGGGTTTTCATTCCTAGAGGAGAAGAATCAGGGAAGTGCAGGGCATTCTGCACCACCCACCTCCACCCCATCCCAGCAGCCCTGGACTGCCACCTGCGGCCTGCAGATACGGGCTGGAGAGAGCCAGTGTCCTGCTCGGCCTCCGATGTTCTTGTGAGCACACTCTGAAAATCTTTGGAAAAGACCAAATGCCGCTGCTAGCTGAGCTGCTGCAGCCTTGCGCACCAGCCCACACGCGGGTTCCTGTGGAGCTTCACAACGCAGCTGCTCCCCTGTGAACAGCGGCGGGGCCTCCTTGATGCTTGGGGCTGCCGTCTGCTCCGTCCCTCCCCTGGAGGGCTCGGCTGTCTCACAACCGCATCTGTCTCTGAGGCAGGCGCAACAAAAGTAATGAATTTGTCACTTACTTGTCATTTTCTCATTGTTACGGGGGAGTCATGTGTTTTGCAGCTTTCTGTATCTTAAGCGGAAGTGTAAATGTGTTCAGATTCCACCTTTATCCTATACCAAATGTGTATACTTGAACCTGAACCTGCCAGGGGGTGTGCTATTTTATTCTCATATGAAAGTTCATGCTGCTTTAATAACCTCTCCCTCCCTCCCTCCCTCTCTCTCTCTCTCTCTCTCCAGCAGTATTAAGTCACCCTTCAATCTTCCAAACCTTTTTCATCCTTTTATATTAAGCTCCCCAGGTGACTGGAATTATATCATCTAGTTAAAAACATATTTTGACATTTTTATTAGAAGTGACTGACTTATTGAGATATGCCATCCAAGAATGTGGTATGCACCACATTATTCACATTTTCCTTCAAGTCCCCCAGTAAAGCTTTACAATTTTAATTTATGTGGACCCTTCTAGGTTAATTTCTAGATGTTTTAGTCTCTATCTTTAATGCCCTGTTAAAAATTGTGTTTTCCAGCCATACGAGGTGGCCCATATCTGGATTCCCAGCAGTCTGGAAGCCTGAAGCACAAGGATTGCAAGTTCGAGCTCAGCTTGGGCAAAGTGGCAACTTAGCACCTTAGCAAGACCCTGTCTCAAAATAAAAATAAAGAGCTGGGGATGGAGCTCAGTGCAAAGGCCCCAAGTTTAATCTCTAGTTTTCAAAGAAAGTGGTGTTTGATGCTGGTTTTGAAGGACAATCAAATTTTTACACACTGATTTTGTAACTGACTGACTTATTAAACTTGCCTCTTACTAATCGTTCTGTTGGCTTTCTTGGGTAGCTTGGTAGACAATTAAATGCAAGTAATAATTTGTCTCTTCCTTTCCAAAGTTTTTCTCTAATTCATTTGCTTTACTGCTTTGACTGAACTCTCAGAAAATACTAAATGATCCCGAAGAGTAGGCGTCCTTGTCTATACCTGACTTCAGTGGGAGACACGAGCGTCACCATCATGACACCTGCAGCAGATACGATAAATTGGCTTGCTCAGCAATCCCCTTCTAAGTGTTCTTCAAAAGAAGAGAGCAGCCCCGACATTCAGGACCCCCCCACCTCTGACATTCAGGAGCCGGCCGGCACTCCACCCTGGGCATGCAGTTCTTGTTAGACATAAACCATGTCACAGAATGCCAACACCAGACAAGCTTACTCCAAGACCATGACTAAAAGAGACAAAGCAAGTCCACGCCATAATTTTTATCGAAGTGCAGGCAAAATTACGGCCCCTGTGCCATCTACAAAATACCAGACATTCCTCAATCTTGGCTAAGAAGAGTGACTTAATTCCTTACCAGTTACAATACCACCTCTTTGTTTTCTCACTCTAGTGTGCCTGCAGTCAGAGGCACAGAGCTGCCTGTTTTCTGATAGCGTCTCATCTAGGATTAACCTGTTTCCTCACAGTGATGGCGAACCTTTTAGAGCTTTCAGGGATAACTAACAGCCCGCTGCAGCACATGTGCCGTAGGTTTGCCACCACTGCCTTAGGTAGGCCCTCTGCAAATCACCCAGCAAAAGCTCAGATCCTATAACTGATCCCAGAATCTTCTTGTTGAGCCACCCATGGCCCCTCAAGTTGTATAGTCTCCCTCACTGCACAAGTAAGAAACCCAGCTGTTCAAGCCCAGGTGTGTCATACTGGAGGATATCTCCGGCTGGAGCATATCAACAACTTCAAAGATTAGAAAGCTAAAAAGCACACTTCTAGTTTCCCTAGTAGCTATGGTTCAGCCAATCACACCCATACAAGGTTTGGATGTGAAAGAGAATAATGTGAGAAGGTGATCACAGAGTAGGAGATGATATATTCTAGCATACACAGGCACCCGGCCCTTTTGGAGCAGCTCTGGTAGAATCCTGCTGTCGCACCCTAGTATCTAGGCGGTCTTTCCACCAGTACAGGCCCACGGGCGTGGGGGCTAGGAATAGGGTAGGGCTCTGGCTCTGTCATCCCTGGTTGCATTGTTCTCCTCTGTGTAGCTTTAGAATCTATTTCTTGGGTTCACTTGCAGATTCTTTGAGCTATTATTCTTTATATTAATTCCCCTTAGATTTATCTTACAAAATGTTGAAATGGGATGCTGGCTGCTTTGATGCGTCTCTCACTGAGGCACCACTATTACAGCAGGGTGCCAAAATGATAGTGAGATGATCCCACTCCTAAACCTTCCAACTCCTAGAATGTACGCCAGTTCATCGTTTGACCAATTCTAACGCAGAATCAAACAGAGACGGGGATCCTGGAAAATGTACTTCCGGGTCAACCACATGGCAGCAATGATTCAGCACATCCCCACAAGGGGTGGTCACAATATACAGTGAGTGTTTAAAATTTGTTACAGTGGAAGACTTGTTGCCCTAAATCCCCCTCAAAATACACCCCCTCACTTTGAATACATTTATCCCATCATTCTTGGTGCTTTCTAAGGAAGTTCTGGAAGTCCTTTTTCATGTATGTCTTTATGAGGTGTGACTGAGCATCAGTGAGTGCTGCTGCTGAGTACCACCCAACAGAAAGGCAGGCTTGTAAAAATATGATGGTGTGTCCTCATCCACCTTACTCACTGGATCTGCCACTGTGTAACTCCACCCCAAAGTCAAAATGACTATGAAAGGTTACTGTTTTCAATCCATTCAGGACAGTGAGGCAGCCACAACAGCACAACGAAAGACACTCATGAAAGAAGACTTCCAGAACTGCTTCAGAAAGTGGCAAGGACAATGGGATAAGTGTGCTTTGAAGTGAGGAGTATTTGGAGGTGAATTAAAGACAATGTATCTTTCACTGCAATAAACTTTAAAAAGAATTTTAACATTTTTACCATAGTTTTTTTAATCACACCTTATACATAGGACTCATCATACTAATTTTTAAATTTTTATTTTAAAATTTTAAATAGATGGTTTAAAAATGGAGGCAGGTAAAGGGGAAAATTTCCAAATCAATGTGTGTTTACCTTTAATAATTTTATAACCAATATCATCATTCCATAATACTCATTTCTATTAGGGAACACAGCCATTTAAATA
>NW_004955408.1:9208200-9218834 GCF_000276665.1 Chinchilla lanigera | reverse complement strand
TTATTTTAAAATTTTAAATAGATGGTTTAAAAATGGAGGCAGGTAAAGGGGAAAATTTCCAAATCAATGTGTGTTTACCTTTAATAATTTTATAATTTATTTAAATTTAAAATTTTTATTTATTAATTTATTTCTGGACAGATACACAGGATCTGTCCATTTCACCAATTTTCTCCCCAAAGAATGGACAGTAAGATGCATTTTTTATTATCAAGTACCTTAAATTATTCTTAAACTTTATAAGAATACATTTCTAGTTTTAGGGTAGTCTAAATTTTAAAAGCTGTCTGTACAATCCCTACTTGGAAGAATCTATTGAAGTCTTCTGTGTGATAAACCTGGAATCAATTTATAAATTCTTGTAGCCTAGTGAAAGGGATAGGTATTTTCTGCAGGATTAAAAACCTTGAAATATTTATCCCCGCTGCTGCAGTGTCACAAAGCCCCTCAGATCTCAGTGGCATAAGCAATAAGCCGCTAATGCCGTTCAGCGGTCTGCAGGTTGGTCGTGGTTGTCTTCTACTTTCCAGCTGGGCTCTCCGTGTTTGTGCAGTTGGTTCCTGGTCAGCCAGGCAGCTGTGCTGGGGTGCAGGGGCCCTCCCTGAGAAGCCCACTGGCTGGCTGGCAGGCAGGGAGAGGTCCACAGCTCCCTTCCCTCTGGATTCTCACCCGCTCACAGGTTAACCAGGGCTTATTTACGAAGCAGCAGCAGAGATCCGAGACACAGGAAGCAAGCAAGGCCTCTAAGGGCCGGGCTGCAAATTGGCAAAGGTCACTTCCAACACACTCTTTGGTAAAGAAACCACAAAACCAACAGAGTCTGAGTTCCATCTCTTTAAAAGAGGAGCTGAAAAGTCACCTTGCAGAGAGCATGGACACGGGGGCACATGAACTGTGGCTAGAAAGACAGACAGATCATTAAACTCAGGGTTTCTTACCTGGGGCCCAACACGGGTATCTGGAATTTACAGATGATCCTCAGGGCTTGAAATGTTCTCAAATTGGCTTGAGAGCAGGCTCCTCCACATGCACATTAAACAACACTTAAGGTTCACTGACACCTTTTCCTTCACTTCTCCTTTGCTTGATTTTACTACTGCCGTCTGTTCCTTTCCAAAGTGCGGTTTTTATGAATCTCTTTGAGCCATAAGTGAAAACAATGATTCATACAAATCTCTAATGGAAAGACATTAAATAAACATTTATCTTAGTGCACAAGTACAACTCACCTATGAATATTTCCTCTTTCAATGTATTTGTAACACTACAGCAGATATATCCCAAATTATATATTAAGAGAATTCACAGTAGGCTAGTTTAAGGAGAAAGCCCCTCTCTCAAACAGAAATCAGAGCCTGAACAGTTACACCAGGGACACAGATTTACAAAGAGGCACCTAGTTAGAGAAATGTTAATGTTACCTGCAACCCAGCACTCAGGAGGCTGAGGCAAGAGGATCACAGTGAGTTTGAGGCCAGCTGCCATAGTGAGACCGTCTCAAAAAAAAAAACCTAAAGGAAAAAAGATATGTTAATGGTACCTACACCGCTTTCTCTTGCTTTGGAATCTGTCTGGATGCTCACCTACTCCAGAATATTTTATTTTAAAACCACAGAGGTGAGCCAAGCATGGTGGCACACGTCTGTAATCCCAGCACTGAGGGAGGAGGATCACCATGAATTCAAGGCCAGCCTGGGCTACATAGTGAGACCCCATCTCAATAAAACAAAAGAACAACAAAAAGCCATCAGAGCTCCTCTTAAACAACTAAATTTGCTATTATAACTTTTGGGTAAGATAAAATGCACGGGGAAAATTTAATTACTCTTCATCAATTACAAAGAAATACATCTGTGTCATGTTGCAGTGTTTGTGGAACATTTCCCACGTGTCTCCTCTTATAGCTCATTGCATCTGAGTCAACTCTGCGGACCGCGTATATCCCATACTGCATCCCATATCCTACAGACTCGTGGAGGCATGCAATGTCCTACTGTTCACACCTACAAATAAAACTCCTCGAGCTGATACAGCTCTTTACTGACCCGTATATTGGTTTTTACCCTTTCCTCTTATTGTATATTTTAAGGAAATAACATTTTTTAAAAGCAGCAGTTGTTTAAGACCGCGCTATCTGTTCCCAGGGTCCTGTCAAGTGTCCAGCAGGCAGCACAGTGAGCCTGCGGTGGCTGATCTGTAGCCTGTCTTTCACGTTACAGTGAGCTCCACTAGGCAGTGGCTGCACTCCATTCACTGCCTGAATTCTCAGATCAGGCATTTATGCTGTCCTGTGAATTCTGTTGTTTAAAAAGCTGAACATTTAAAAAAATCTATCATATGTTCCAGGTCAGGGTAATGGTTACCCCTGGGGAGTAGAAAGGGGACGTGGCCAGGACTTATGAGGGAGGATACTATGAATGCTATTTCCTGACCTGACGGCAGTTACTTGGGCATGTGCACCAGATGACTGCTTACGGAGCTGTACGTCTATCGCTGTTGTGCTTTCTGAAGGGGACCCACTCCAGCGATAATGCTTAAGTAAAATTCTTTGAAAAAGAAAGAAGGAAATTACAAGTGTTTGGAGACTGCCATTAAAAAATAATAAATATTAATTTCTGCAAACGTGAAGTTAAACTTCAAGTGGAGTCCACATGCTCTTTCACGTCAGAAAGCACGCTTTCAGCCATGAAAGCTCAGCAGACATTATGGAGGCACGCGTTAGAGACTGTATCTTGTCCCCAGCCCTGGACTCTCTGCCTCGTTCCCACGCTCTGCTTTCTGGTGCCATGAAATGCATGGCTTCCCACCTCTTCCACCATGGTATTTCTGCCTCGCCACAGGCCTAAAAGCACTGGGGGCAGGTGACCATGGACTGAAGCCTCTGAAACCATGGGCCAATAATAAACCTTTCTTCCTTCACGTTGTGTCTTCACACGTATTTTATCTCAGCCACTGAAAGCTAACACTTCAGCTGTTCTCTGTACCACAGGCACAATGGGAAAGGATTTATTCACTAAACCTATGGATGTAGAGTGCTTAAAACAATATCAAGTACACAGTAAGTGCTATGTGTTAAGTATAACCACACCCTATATACACCAGAAGCAGTTCTAAATGAAGGCCTAAAAAATAAAAAAATTAAATAAATAAATAAATAAATAAATAAATAAATGAGGGGCTGGGGATTTAGCTCAGCGGCACAGTGCATGCCTGGCAAGTGTGAGGTTGTGAGTTCGATTCCCGGTACTGGAAATAAATAAATAAATAAATAAATAAAGGCAGGCTTGACCTTAGATCACAAACAAATTTTCTCCATTAGAATCCAGGGTCCAGAGAACTGGGGACATAGCTCAGTAGTAAAACATGTGCTTAGCATGCAATCTCAAGAACAAAAAGGAAAAGAAAAAACCCAAGGTCAGTTTTTTCCTTACCTTTTTCAAAATAGCTTCCGTGGCCTGAATGAAGTAGTATCTTCATATACATAATTTATTGTTATGGTATTCATGTCACCACCTGCTTTGTTTTAGTCATAGCGGAGGAAGTCAAAACTTCGAAGCTACGGTAAGAAGCATGGAGCATCTATGCTAAAAGAGCACAGAAGCCTCTGGTCCAATCATCCTGCGATGTGCAAATCACTGGGCATTTGTTAACAGGGACATGAGAAATCTGATGAAATTAGCCTGAGAGCAGGGCCTAAGAATCTGCATTCTAATAAATTCCCCAAGTAATTCTGGAAAGACTGTCCTCAGAGCAGAGCCTTGTTTCATAGATGAAAGGAGGCTGGTGAGGAAAAAAGACCTGCCCAGTGTCTTCTCTTGGTTACAGAGCACATTAAGGACTAGAACCGTAACGGTCAACCTCTTAGAGACTGAGTGCCCAAACTTCAACCCAAAACCCACTTACTTATTGCCAAGTGCCAACACTGAAATGAAACCTGAACGCTGAGGTTTTAGTTTAGAAAACCTGTTATCCAGTGCTCGTCTGCTAGGGTGACTTGGCTTGCATGCCGACAGACAGGGCTCTGTATGCTCCCATAGCACTTGTGCCATAGGTTCGCCACCCCTGGACTAGAATGAAGGCTCCCTTTTCCCACAGTGGATTTATCCTTTGTGAGCTCGGCCACTGCTGCTGGAAGGTGGGGCCGCGTCAGAGGAGGAGGTCACTGGGGGCCTGACCCGGAAGAGCATGGCGCCCTCCGCACCCCTCCCGTGCTCTGCTCCCTGGCTGCTCCGACAGCCTTCCTCCGCCCAGGCTCTCCCACCAGGTCTGTCCTGTCTGGGAGCCAGCTGACCACGGACTGGAAACAGGAGCCAAGTCATTCTCCTTTTCAAGCCATGGGTATCGGGCATTTTGTCGAAGTAAAGTGTCTGAGACACCTGGGAAATAGGTTAACTGGAGAAACACAAAAACACAGCTGTTCGTGTATTAAGACTGCAGAACCAGGTACTTTGGAAAGCTAGTTTAAATCAGCACCGATATTTACACACTATGTGACTCTGATAGTTATTAGAATTTCGTGTTTGAGTTTCTTTGTAAAGGGCCAAAATAATACTTGCACTTGCATACTTACACTTTTGTATTTACACAAAAATACTAGCTTACAGCTCGGCAAATGAAGTCCCAATAGTGGTAGGTACTCTTAAATGCCATCTTTTTTTTTTTATCTGTTTGAGACAGGGTCTTTCTATGCAGTTCAGGCTGGCCTTGAGCTCACTTTGTAGTGCAGGCAGACCTCAAACACAACAATCCTCCTGCCTCAGCCTCCCAAGTGCTGGGATTACAGGCATGTGCCACCGCGCCCAGCTTAATTGCCACCTTGAACATGGATTCTTCCTTTGACTAAAGGAGTGTAGTCAAAACAGTCCCATAAAATAGAAAAACCTAGAAATGCTTGCTTAAAACCAAGTTCTGAAACTAGCCCCTCACACCACCTAGTGAATCAAATCATTGGGCTGGGACCCAGAAATCTGCATTAACAAGTAAGCACCCCAGATCTTTCCTTCGCCTTTCTAGGGTGAGACACAGACGTAGGGCTGTGGACGGAGGTTCCTCTTGTCACCACTGAGGGCCAGGTGGCGGCGGCGAACCCGCTAACAATTTTCCACTTGTAAGAGGAGAGTGAGTGCCACCTACTGCCTTATTTTAGAATGCAATGCTGAGGTTCCTCTGAGTCCTCTTCAGTACTGTAACTGACTTCACCATAAGACATGAATCAATCCTAAATTAGATATGCAAATAACAGAAATCATTATTGCTAAGAGACATAAAAATAGAACTAATTTAACTAGAAGAAAACTGTCGAAGTTAAAGTGTTTGCAGAGCTTTAAGTATCTAGGAGATCCTGTAATTTCAAGGTACTGCTACCACAGTACAGGAAGATATAAACCTTTATCCACTGGCCTGGGCCCACAGTGGAAGGAGAAACGGAACCACTGAATTTCCTAAAACACTGCAATGAAATAATAGCAGCTGTGGACACCTCCGCAGTCGGATTACTCATCCATCCCTGTCCAGGGTGAACAGGTCCCTAGAATGAGGCACGCGCGGATGTACCCCCCCCCCCAAAGAACAACTCCAGAGCCATATATCTGGGCTCAGGGGGCTAGCTGCCTTAACATCTCCAGTAACCTTTTATTCAGCGAGACCAAAGGAGGCAGCCCCGGAATTGGGGCGATCTCAACAGTTTTTGCAAGGCCAACACAACTCCGTTTTCATAGCAATGAGACTTGACCAGTAAGCCATCATGTTATCTTCCCTAGGGCATATCTCAGAAAAGCATCTAGTGTTGTCTCCGGGGCTAACAGTGCTTTTGCTGGACTTCCTCCAGAACCCAACAACCATGGCTTGGTCAGGCGTGAGGCAATACATCTAAAGAATGTCCTTCTCCACACTCCACCACACCCTCCCCTTGTTCCAAGAAGAAATGAAGTGGACAGGACAAACTTGCTTCTCCTGGAACACTCTAAGCCCCGTCTGGTACCCAAACTGCCACTGGCAAGACAGTTAACATCCCTTCAACAGGTGTGCCGCAAAGCCTGTGAATTACAGTCTCTCACTACGTTTCAAGCCGATTTCCCCATCCAACTTGCAAATGCATAAAAATATGCCCGGAGGCTTTCAAAGGAGATGGCAAAGCCTTATAAACATTCATATAAAATGTGCAGTTATACATCATGTTTCAATAATTCAATGACAAATCATAAAAAGTATCTGTCTTAAATCTTTATTTATTTTTTTTTTAAAAAGGACAAAATATATACACCGTGAAGTCTGAACCCCCATCACAGCGTGTGAATGATGGTCCGGCTGCGGAGCTGCTGAACATACTCCTTAGCATGGTCTACGGCTGTCTTTGGTGGCTCCGGGGGAGGTGGGGGTCCTTCCACCAGCTTCACAAAATAATGGCAATAAACCTTCTCCATGATCCCAAAGCGACCTCTGCCGTGGTAGCGGATGCCTTTCAGGCACTGGCCTCGCCCGGTCTTGGACTCAGCTACAGAAGGAAGAAAAAGATTAGAGGAAACAGCCATTATCCATGACTACAGCTTGGTCAGTGGAGCAAGTTCTATCCTTTCCCCAGCGAGACCTGACGATTCCATGAGCTCACTGTGCACTGGAGCAGGCGCATCTCCAAACAAGTATCATCTGAGCCCTAAGAACCATGTCCTATTTTAGGAGAAAAAAGAGGGACCAAGACTGGCAAGGCTCTAGCTCCATGCAGTCTACCTTCTAGAGGCGAAAGACAGAAAATCCAGTCATTTCGGTTAGCTGCAAGTGCTAGCAATACAGTGGATCAGAGTGACGTGACAGACACCGACAGGTGGTGGGGGCAGTTTCACACTGGGGGTGTTGAGTGCCTCCTGGAGGAACAGACATTTGATCCAGGACCAGAGCGAGTGTCCGGGGACAGCAAGGGCATCCCCAGTGTAGGAAGGTTTGTGGCTTGTTTTAGGAAAAGGAAACACAAGGGTATGAGCAGCACCACCAGGAGAAAGAGGTCAGAAGTGAGGACGGGGAACAGACTACGCGGCCAGGGGAAAGAGTTCTGATTCCATTCTAATTGTGAGGACAAGGCACTGGAGCACACAGTTCCCGAATGCGGCTCTCGGTGTTTAAAATCCAACTGAGACCCCTTGTCTCGACTCTAACACAGCATACTTGAAGTGGGCCTGGAAATATAACCCGAGCAAGAAGTCCCACCAGAGAGTCTGACGCACAGCCAGCTTTAGGAACTCAGCCGCCACGACTGTGCTCTCAGCGCCCGCCCTCATTGTGCACATCCAAGTCCAACCTTGAAAATAGGAAGAAACCTTTCAAAAAGTACATGAGAAATCTGGAGGCCTCTTCACCCATAGTAAATCAAAACAGTAGCCACCTACTATTTTCTAAATGTATATAGTCGGTTACTTTTGGAGTTAGCAAGTCTTTTCAAAAGATAAAATGTGCCGGGTGTGGTGGTACATGCCTATAATCTCAGCATTTGGGAGGCTGAGGCATGAGGATCACTGCAAGTTTAAGGCAAACCTGGGCTACACAGTGAGTTTAACGCTAGCCTCAACTACAGTGAAACCCTGTGTCAAAAAAAAAAAGTAAAATGTATACACTGCCTACCAAACTAATTCAGTGCCCCATGTCAACTTCATCTTCCCGGCACTGCGGAAACGGACGTAAGACTTTCCAGAGAGAAAGCAGCATTATACAAAATGGTTGATCAGGGAGCGCCGCCAGGTTCCCTGGATGAATGCGCGGGAAAGAAACCTAAAAGAGTGGTGAGACTGAGAAGAGGGTAGGAAACTTCTAGAAAAGCATTCTACCAGCACAATGGCTGCTTCTATCTGAAACTGCTACTCCACCCAACTAGAGGAGCAATCTAGAAATCCTCTGATACAGGAACATCACTCTAGTGAAAGAAAGAAGTATTAAAACTAAGAAACTGCCAGCCGTGATGGCACCCAGCTGTAATCCCAGCATTCCAGAGGCTGAGGCAGAAAAATCGCTGTAAGTTCGAGGTCAGCCTGGGCTACAAAGTGAGTTCAAGGCCTGGCTGAACTACACAGTGAGACTGTGCCTCAAAAACAAAAACAACAAAAACTAACAAACTGTCTGACACTATGTAACCTGTCAAAACACAAGGAGCAGCTCTAGCCAGGTCTACATTAACTCCCATTTTCTTTCCACTTCTCCTGAATACAAAGTACAGAGATCTAAGAGAAGCAGAAGATCAATACCTGGTAAAAATGCAAGTCATGATCTCATCCTAAAGCCTTAAAGGATCATCTGCCTATATTAACAGTATATAATGCCATCCTCTTTTATGTCAAAACAAAACCTTAATTCTTCTGAAACACCGGAATTCTGTCACGCTGTAATGGGTACCCCAGCACGGCAACGCCCATGGTGTGAAAAGGTTAGTCTCAGCTTGGGGAGGTAGCAGACACCGACATTTTAGGAGGTGAGGCCTCATGGGGCAGAGGGGTGCTGGTGATTGAGGGTGCACCCTGGTCAGGGACTGTGGGGCCCAGTCTCTTTCCACACTTTCCAGCCCCAAGGTGGATGACGCTATCACCATGATGTGCTGCCTCATCACTGGCCCAAAACACAGCAGAGTACATCAACCGTGGACTCAGACCTCTGAAACTGTGCACCAAAACAAACCTCTCTACAGGGTTAATTATCTCAGGTATTTGTTACAGCAATGGAAAGCTGACACAGTGCTCCAAGATGGGAGTGAAAAGAGCATAGGTTTCAAATTGGCCGCTGGTCTCGCATCTGCCAGTCTCTCCTCCTCTAATCCTGTATGTTAAGGGTTGCAGACTGCTTTTGTATGTGGAAACATTTCAGTTAAAGTGATGCAACACACAGAAGCCCAATATACAAGAACACTGCTGTGTGGATCTCTTCGCATTGAAACAGGTGAGGGAAGCTTCCCAGCTGTGCCCTCCCTCACTCAAAGGATGTTCCTGAGTTCCTGCTGGGCATCGGCCCTCTCCAGGGACCCAAGGGTACAGTAATGACTAGGACACCACAGACCCCACCAAAAGGACCACAGAGCACAACTCTGAAACTACTGCTTATAGTTAATAGTCATAAACACCTCCTTGATAACATAAATCTCTGGCCCCAAAACTTCCTGTGGCCCCTCCTCCTCAATACAGTTTGAACCAAAAGCAAAAACTTGCCGTGTTTGGTTCTTTACAAGCTGAGCCCCACCGGGTCCTCCATCCCATCTGCTCTGCACCCCTCATCCCGCACTGCGTGCCACACAAGCACTGGTCAGGGCGCTTCGCGTGCCTCTGGGCACATGCTCTCCCTGATGTGAACATCTGTCCTCCTGGACATTCCTCCAGATCCGCAAAAGCCTGTACTCAACAACCAATTTTCTCTAGAAAATCTCCGCAACTACTCTAACCCACACTGATCTTTTCTACACTTCAACAACACCATTTATCTCTATTACTCTTCATTTTGGTCTCAGATCATATGCTACTTTTACAGGTACTGATATTTCATCTGTAGAAGTCACTTCCTCAACCAAACTTAGAACTATTTTCACATTGCCCCGTAAGTTCATGATCCACAAGGAACAGAAACAATCTTTAGAATGTATCCTCGGCTAACTGGTATTATTTTTTAATAAGAGAAATTGGAGGAAATTATTCAAAACCTGACACAAGTTTCCAAGTTTTCCAAATGGATATAGTACTAATGATGTGCACGGTTTTGGTCCAACTTAGAATAGTTTATGTATCCTTCTAAAGGAATACTACTGTCAAAGAACAAAACTACATGTGCTAGATGTTTTAAAAAGATATAAAAGATATATCATCATAGTGGTTGAATGCATACTGAAGGTAATTAAATAGTTTTTGAAGGAAAGAAAATACTAAAATATCACAAAAATGGAAATGGGGCTGGGGATTTAGCTTAGCGGCACAGCGCCTGCCTGGCAAGCGCAAGGTCGTGAGTTCGAGTCCTGGTACTGGAAAAAAAAAAATGGAAATGACCTATTCTCTAAAGATAATTCCCAAAAAGGAGCATGTATTTAAAATACCACCAATGCTTCCTATTACTATTGTCTAAGTAAATGTGAATCTTGAGAATTTAACATCAGAGGGTCTCCCATCTACATCATCACTTATAGCCCAGACGACAGATGTACAAAGTTGATCGATTGCCTCCCCTAAAGTGAATCATTCTAGATGCCATGAATCACTAAGCAGTAACACAGCTAAGTAGTAAAACTGTCCACTTGCTAAGGCCTATTCACAGTGTCATGAATTATCACTGTACGTTTAGAAGGCAAATAAACTTTCAAAATCTGTAGTCATCTAACACCAGCTTTAGACTGATGATAGGCACCTGAATGAATCACCAAATCTGAGAACATTTGGTACCAAAAAAGCATTTCCTTTAAAATGCCTTCACTCATTTCAGGGTGCTAAAAGAGCCATTGCTGGGGCTGGGGATTTAGCTCAGCGGCAAAGCGCCTGCCTGGCAAGCGCAAGGTTGTGAGTTCGGTTCCCGGTACCGGAGAAAAACCAAAAAAAAAACAAAAAAAAAACCAAAATGACTGTGCTGTTGGGTGTGCTGGCACACACCCATAACTTGAGCACGTGGAGGCGGCGGGGGGTGGG
>NW_004955408.1:9199974-9208100 GCF_000276665.1 Chinchilla lanigera | reverse complement strand
AAAAACCAAAAAAAAAAAAAAAAAAAAAAAGAGCCATTGCTAAACCAAAATGGTAGCCAATAAGTGAGTAGTCTTTCAAATCTCTCATAGAGGTCTATGGGCTGAAACGAGGCCTTTCGAATAATGAAATGAGATAAACCAGTGTCCTACATTTTGTAAGAATCACTAAGGTACCTGCCAACAAAAACCTTCCCTGGCCTGTCCCCTCAGGTTTCAAAGCCAATAGGTCTCTGGTAAGGCCAGGAAATTTAATTTAATAAGAACTTCATATGACTCTTGAAGAAGTTTGCCAAATACAGAGATAAATGTCCAACACATCATGGTAAGATATGTCATCTGCCTGAGGTACTCATCTCTTGACTATGGAACTGGGCATCGAAATGTTTAAGAAACGAAAAGCTTTTGGTTCTGTTATTGCTGTTGCAGTACTGGGGTCGAACTCAGGTCCTCTGCATGGACCTATATATCCAATCCCTTTTTAAAAATGTTTTAAATTTTGATAAAAGGTCTCACCAAGTCACTAAATTGCCCAGACTGAGCGTGAACTTGTGATCCTCGTCCCTCAGCCTCCCAGGGTCCTGGGACTACAGGCATGTAGCAGCACTCCCAACTTAAAAGTAAAGTTTTTTACATCACAGGACAAATCCAAACTTACCAACTCTACTTAAGAAAAGCGATTTTTACACAGAACTAGATAAAAAGAGTTCAGGTAGGGCAGAGACTGTTCAGCAGGAAAGTAAATACGGACACCTTTGAGTTAAAGGCTCATTTACGGAGGACTGGTCAACTATAGCCCTGCTTCACAGTAACAGCGGACTTCGCTCCTTCATCTGGGACGACAGAATGAAGCTCCTCACCCTGTCTCTCTTCAGTCACTGAACAGGATTAAAAGGCAGTTTTTGAAAACGATTTAAAGACAAACCTAGTTTCATTGATATCTGAATCCCATTACAAAGCCTATCAGCTAAGATTCCCATATTCCTACGAAACGGAATGAAGCTAATTAAATTAGATTTGATAGTAGGAATCACAGAAGAGGAAAGGTCACCCAGAGGTTTTACTAAATGGTCTTGCTCCTTATCCGTTTCACTCCTCGCAGTGATCCTGGGCCCCCCTCGGAATTGCTGTTCACGCTACTCCCAGAAGAGGGAGAATGCTCACACTAAGCTACTGTGGCCTCCCACCTTCTGAGCTGCCAACTTGACCTCCTTCTGCATTTGTGCAGGTATCAGAATACAATTACGCACATTCAGCCTGCACCCATTTCAAGCAAGTGGAGGTGAGACTTTAACTTAACCAGAGGGCAGAAGCTATGTGACAAAGCAAAATTTGCATTATTCCTTTTTACTCTGATTGTTGAAAAATTACAAAATACAACTAATGGCCCCTGCAGTGTTTCAGCCCTTCCCGTTTCATCCAGAAGAGCAGTGCTTCGCATACCTGAAATTTAAAACATTTTTAGATAAAACAGCCCTGAGATATGCAGGTTTTGAGAGAGTGAGAAGACGTTGCTTCGACATCAGCATGTCTGCGTGAATAAAAAACTGCTGAGGTTGGAGTAACTGTTGTGAGGGGCGAGGGAAACAATCACCCCAGCTACCGCCCCACTGCACCGTGCCTGGGGAGGGAGGAAGAGCTTCGTAACGAGCGTTGCCCTCCTCCTGGGACAGCCGTGCGAAGGCGTGCTGCACGAGTCCCGCGCGTGTGCACCGCACAGCCTGCTCCCCACAGCGTCTTCACCGACCTTCATTTACTCTGATGTGGAACAAGCACAGAACAGCAGAGCTAGTGCTTCAAAACGCGGTGAGAAACAGGAGCAAACACATGTGGATCACTGAGACTTCCAGGGCCACTGGCTTTTTCTTTTCTTTCTTTTTTTCTTTCTTTTTTTTTTTCTTTTTGAGACAGGGATTTGCCATGCAGCTCAAGCTAGCCTTGAACTCACTATGTAGCCCAGGCAGTTCTCAGCAATCCTCATGCCTCAGCCTCCTGAGTGCTGGGATTATAGGCTTTTGCCACCACACTCAGCTACACCACTGGCTTTTACAATTCGACAGCTCTTCTATTCCAGTAACTGGAAGGTGAAATCACAGGACACCTCTGTGGCTTGGCAAGTTATAAATAAAATAAAGATATTTAAGTTCACATGTAATCCTTTACTTCCAGTATATATTTACTTTTTCTTCAAGTCAGTTATGTTCTTTCTTAGTTTCATTATAATTAAAGGACCAGTCTATGTGCCAATCCTAGAATGCATTATTTAATCATTATGGGCAAGAGATTTCATGATCTTAGTGTCATTATAGAACAGATAAGAATAAAATAGTACACGCTATTACTTATGACATAGTCACACAGGTAAGCTTAAGGGTGAAGAAGAAACTGTTACCAGCAAACTGCACTGTCAAACCAGTCCTAAGTAATTAGATACTAATTGTTCTTGTCAGATACACAACATGGCATCACCACTGGAAGCCCCTTCCAGCACCAAGAACACTAAAAAACGTACCTACATACAAATTGGACCTGAATTCCACGTTGTGGTCTTTCACTGCCATATCTTGTGCTTGTAAGAGAACCTGAAAGAGAAGAAAGGCATTTTCATCTCTAATCCTGAACTAAACAGAAATAAATCTCTCATCTCTTGTTATCTCCGCAATACAACTGATAGTCACATGCCCCATTTACCATCATTTTTAAAAGGAGAAGATCAAATGATGAAAGTACTAAACAGAAAGGATGCAGCGAGCTTTCCTTTCTCAAACAAGACCCGCTACAGCAGGGGAGGGGTCTCTGCTGCAGTCTAAACGGTGTGGTGAGCTAGTGGGGGGAGATAGGCACGGGGCGTGGGCACCACTGGAAAGGGTCAGGGGCTTGTCAAGAAGTTTGAGAAACGCAAGAGTCAAATCGTGCCAAAAATTCTGAAACTTTAGATCCAAGCTACTATTAACAATTTCAGTTAAGTAGAGAATATCAAACCTGATAATTTCCTTTAAGAGGCTAAAATCATTACATTTCTCCATGGACATTTTGAATTCACTTCCTCCAGAACACACTTCTAAAAGTAAGACAACTGGCTTCAGAAATAAAAGAAACCAGCACTTCTTTAGAGATGAAGAACAAGGTACAAGGCTGAACATACAACAGATACTTAGCAAGAACTGACGTTAGAGCAGGGCATGGCGGGACACACATGCCTGTAATCCACTCAGCACTCTGGGAAGCTGAGGCAGGGGGATCTCAAGACTGACCCCAGCTTGGGCTACTTAGCACTTTGGCAAGACCCTGTGTCAAAATAATAAAAATTAAAAAGAGCTGGGGATGTACAGCTCAGGGTGAAGGCCTTGTAGTCAATCTCTAGTACCATGGGGTAGAGTTGACTTTGGGTGAGAATTAACTACAGATATAAAAAATAATGCTGAAATTTCTAGACCATAAAGGACAACAGTCAACAAAACTTCTCGAAAAAGGAATATTTATGGGCCTAGAATGAATCAGCAACACTACTAGTGACATATCTGTACCTAGTGAATCAACTACATTTACAATTGCAAGGGTCTTTAGAAATTATCAGGTCTGATCCCTCCTAACATACAAATACAAAAAAAAAAAAAAACCAGACAAGTTAACTCTGTTGGCCCTGGTCATTAAAAAAACAAAAACCAAAAACAGAAAGTATGAGATTCCAAGTCTCCTGAGTTCTACTTCAGTGTTCTTTCTATTCAACTAGTTACAAATGATAAGCTCTCGAGTGGGGAGTTGACTCCCTCCCTGAAAAAAAATCTAACAAATATGGCAAGCCCCAAATCATTACAAATAAAGTTTATCATTTCATTTAACAGTACAAAATAAATAAATGGGTTTTTAAAAACAGTATCTTAGGAAAAAAAAAATCCTTAAAGTATATAACATTCTTCAGGAGTTATTTAGGGAATTCAGGACTTATGCTGAGCTTACTCACACCTGCAAGATAGCTGCAGTCCCCGTCCCCCTCATCCCCAATCTCATGAGCTTACCTCTTTAATTATGTGAGCCCCTTTCTTATCACTGAATTCCAACTGAGCCAAGGCCTGGTCAATAGACATTCCTCGTATCTAGAATTAAAGGGTAATAGACGAGGGAACAAATAAATTAGTTTACAAAATCAATGTTCTCTTTTCAATGAAAAGTAAAAGCCTTACATAATCTAAGTAACTTCTAGAAATAGTTGATTAAGCCCAGGCAGAAGAGACAAGAAGTTTGAGAAGGCACACCAGTCTCCCTAAGTCAAAATCAAACATTTTGATGCTAAACCTAGAGTCTAACAGTCCCAACAACACGGAAAGAGAGCAGACGTGAAAGAGAAATGACACGTTGGCAATGACCTCCCTAGGATTAAGGATTTCTCTTCTTCTTGCAGGACAAATGTGTCACATCTATATGTGCTGCTTTTGTCTCTCCTCATCTACAAATTTAATTTTCCAAGGAAAACACTGAAAAATCAATGGTATTTAAGTAGGCTAAAATAAAAATAAATAGGCTGAATCAACTTTTACAGATAAGTAGATAAGTAAGCTTTAGATTCTTTGGTTATGTAGGCAGGCTCCTGGTGACTTTAAGTATCTATATGCAATGTTATTTAGTTTCTCACAAAATAAGCTGAAATTAAGCAAAATCACAGATCTCTGAACAATCATTCCTTAGATTACATATAACTATATGTGCCTTGCTTTTTTGAAAAATCAGAACAAAATTTTTTTTTTTTACTGTTCAGGTCCTAGGGGAAAATGCACAGCTTCTTTTCCAAAGTACTATATATAATAGTCAGCTTACCAATTTTGCCAAATACCACATCTTGTCTTTGCTGTATTTTATTTGTCTTCGACAATGGTAGATTTCCTTGGGGAAAAATAGAGGGGGAAAAAGTCTCAGCACGTTTATCAAAATTACAGTGACACATAGTTTCTACTTCCTGTACCCAATGAATATAGTGGCACAATAAATAAAAACTTCACTAAAAATCTGGACAGAGTCTCTACACAAAGTTATTCTTCAAAGTCTCACTATGCTGAAAGACTACTAAGGAATAAGTAAAAACTACGAAATGACCAGTTCAGGCCAATGTGGGCAACATTTCTGTCCAGAAGAATAGTAAGAAATAGACGAAAGTATCTGGAGACCATTTAGCTGGTTAACACTTAGTATCTTCTACTTAAAGCAGTATGTCTAGCTCGTTTCATTTTGAATCACCTAATACACAGTTTATAGCTCACAAAGATTTTTTTCATGCCGTATTAGTACATGTTTATAGTACATAATGTTTACGTTCCTGGGTAACTGGCCCTTGCATGTAACACATGCGAATTCCTTTCTCATCCCTTTCCCCTCCCCCCTGCCCACTCCACCTCTTGAGCCCCTTCCTATTTGTTTTTTTTGTTTTTTTTTTTTTTTTGGTACTTGTTTGCAGTACAATGTTTACATTCCTTGTGTGGAGTTGGCACAGAACACACCTCAACTTCTTTCACCCCTTTCCCTCCCTCTCTCTACCTTTACACCCATTATTTCACTTAATCTAACTATAAGAATCTTTTATAATCCTTTTATTAGGTTTTATTGGTGCATTTTAGATATGCACACTGAGCACATTCATCATCGATGTACACGATATAACTTGGGTTTTCTCCCCATTCCCCTACCCTCCCTTCAACCTCTCCTCCGCTCCCCATTTACAAAGCTTTGTTTCCATGTTTTCCATCTTTTAATAAACTGATTCTGGAAAAACAAGTGATTTGTTCAAGAGCACAACTCTAGTGAATGACAAAGCTGCAAGTCAAAGAGCAGAGAAGTAATCAAGGTCTGGCACATGCGTGTTCAAAAGTCGCCCTTTGACTCTAAAATCCCCCCTTTTTTCATTATTAACCCTACCAATAGTTAAAAGAAAACCGAAGGCTGCCAATAGAAAAGAGATCTCGAAACTCCGACATTCTGACCCCTACTGGAGATTTTCAAATGCCTTAGAAATAACAGTGTCTTCTCAAGTGGCCATTTTTAATATGCAGATTTCATTTCAACTGCAACAGAAGCTGACAGGATGAAAACTACAGCAATAGCCTAATTATATCTTCAGCAATAAAGTACCCTAGAGAGCAAGGAAAAGAAAAGAAGAACTGTCATGAGGCTAATATTAACCTGCAAAATTAATCCACTCAATAAAATCTTTTCTATAGAAACCTTTCAATTCATGGGTTCCAATGAGATATCTCTAAACCTTAATTATATATTATTATCCTCAAATTTTGTAATTTTGTGTGTGTGTGTGTGTGTGTGTGTGTGTGTGTATTACTGGCAAAAGCATAGGAAAAAAGCAATAAAGTATTTATAAGAAAGGGGAAAGTTACTTGACAATCTTCTTCCAAACAAAAAAGTTCCACATTTACTTTGTGCAGTGAAATGACTAACATTTCCCCCAACCATGTGTGTGTGTGGGGAGGGGTACTAACTAACATGGTAAATTAAGTAAACTTATATGAGGATATAATACCAAAAATAGTTATTCAAATGAAGTGAAAGTAAGTCTAAACTGTAAGACATCTAAACCAGTAACTTAAAAAAATAAAAAAAGAAAAATAAATTTAAAAAATAAAAAAATATACCAGTAACTTTTAAAGAAGTCAATTTAAAATTATTTCTTTTTTTTTTTTTTCCTTCCAGTAACAGGAATTGAACTCACGACCTTGCGCTTGCCAGGCAGGCGCTGTGCTGCTGAGCTAACTCCCCAGCCCCTGAAATTATTTCTAAATGCATAAAATAACATCAATGAGGAAAAAGTGTCACCTAATAAATAACAAAAAGTCTACTAGAAAGCTCTGTGGGATCCACACTGATGACCATTATTATTAGTTTGCCAATTAACCTATACATTAAAAGTATGCCTCTTATATAAATGGTTGTTCAGTTTTGATATCTTACTATATTTTTACTTTACTTAACAGAGTTTTTTTAAAGAGTCTATAAAAAACTGAAGCCCAAATTAATAAGGTATGATTATCACATAGAAAGCTCTTTAATTTCTTTCCTATTTACTTTATGATGAAGCAACATATAATATACAGATTACATAAGAATATTGTTTGGAATTTTGGACTAGCTAAATCAGAAAGTATTTTTAAAATATTAGGCAAAGCCTAACACACATCTACCCTGGTGACATTCATTCAGTTTATTTACTGGGTTCACTCACCACCTGCATCTACCATTACTTGGTGATAAAGTGCGTCATGAACAATTAGAATTAGATAGAATGGTAGATGTTACCTGGCCTTCCTTTAAGCAAGAAATAAAACTAATTTCAAAACGTTAGCAGACTGGCAAGTCTAAGGGACACAGTATTATGAAACACATGCCTAGATGAGGAAACTTTTCCCTGTAAATGCACTAGGCATTAATGAAGGCTAGTAGTATTTTCAGTCATAACAAGTGTACCTGATGGACAGGTATAATCGATGCGCTACTGTTAATTTACTAAATTCTACTTAAAGTCAAAAAGGCTAAAGTAATTTCCAAGGGTCATATTTTGTCCCCCAAAGGATTACTCAAACAAAGCTTATGCAAAATAGAAAATAAAATTAGGTTTTTCCAAAGTGTTTGTATAAAATTACATCAAAGATTTTGACACTGGCACTAGTATAGAGAAGGAGAGAGAGAACAGGAGGGCTGGAGGGAGAGAGGAAGAGAGGGAAGGAGAGAGGGAGGAAAAAGGAGAGAAAGAGAATGCAGAAGATGCAAAAAAGTTAACAAAGACAGCTTCCACAAATGCAACACAACAAATTACTAGACTGACACTGTTTGTCATTTGCTGAAGTTAAGAAGATGACAAATTCAACTGTCTGAATCTTGCTATTTGGGATGTATCCTGAAGTACTTCAGTTTTTAAAATCCAAAAATCATTTTGTATCATTGTATTCTTTTCCTCAAAAACCATTTCCTTTTTGGGGTTATTGGATGTACTCTTACTAAATTCTAGGTGTTATTTATATATTAAACAATGCATAGGGGGCTGGGGATTTAGCTCAGCGGCAAAAGCACCTGCCTGGCAAGTGCAAGGTCGTGAGTTTGGTTCCCGGTACCGGAGAAAAACCAAAAAAAAA
>NW_004955408.1:9194826-9199509 GCF_000276665.1 Chinchilla lanigera | reverse complement strand
AAATACTTTGAACATATAAGCATATTTAAAGTTGGATTTTTTTTATATAATATGAAGTATAAATCTAACTTTGTTTTTTATACTATCCAGGTGTTCTACCATTTTTAAATGAATAAACCACATTCCCTCCACTGAGTTGAAATGTCATCTTTATCCTCTACTAAATTTCCATGTGGAGTTTGTTTTTAACCTTTTCTCTGTCCTAATGCTCTATCTAGTTACACATCAGCACCAAACAGTTTTTCTGGCTAGCCTTGCTTCTTTTTTTTCTATGTATTTTGGACTGATATGTTCAGTTCATTTAATCCCAACATTTTGAAGTTGAATTAAATTTGTAACACTAGAATGTACATCTAAGAGTAAAAATATCCGTGTGTTTGACCTTCGCTGATGAAATACAAAGGTTTTTTAATACGAAGTTTTGTATTTGTACTTTGTATTTCTTGTGTACTGGCAGCTGTTTTCTCCTTTTTGGTCTGATACTAAATGAGGTCTTTTCTAGTATATCCTCTCATGGCTGTTATTTATGTAAATAAAAGCTTTAGGTCTCTGTGATTAATTTCACACCCAGTGACTATTGGCTCCTGTAAGATGGAAACACAGCATGCCTGTTAATTCTGAGTCTGCCCTGATTCATTCACTTGTACCACTGTCATCAATCGGGCACAAAAATGGTACCAAAATGCTCTTCTAAAGAGATTAACAAATTCTGTCTTTCATAACATGTAATTCTCTTTCCTCTCACAATAAAGTATCTTTTTTCCTCACAAAAACAAAAAGATTGGCAGTACATTGTACAGAATTCTGCTACTAGATTCTAGACCTGGAAATCTGTCATGATACAATTGCAATTAATATCGAAGTTCAAAGAGCTCTGGTAACAAGTAAACACATGAGTTACAGGCAATAGCATTTTAGTTATGATCTGCGCAAATACATAACTTTTTCTAAATTTTTGTTAATTACAAAATGGAGTCAATACTTCATAGCCCACAATCTGTGACAGATCTAACTTTAAAGTTCTGATGCTGTGATAAAATATGAAATATAAAAGTTTAAAAAGTTATCTGTTTAAGCTATTTATGTCACTTTTTCTACTTTCTCTTTTTCTGGTGCTGGGGATTGAACTCAGGGCCCCGCCTGTGCTAGGTCAGCACCCTACCACTGAGCTACACTCCCAGCATTCCCACTCCTTTTTATTTTAGTTTGAGACAAGGTCTCACTAAGTTGCCCAGGCTGGCCTCAGACTTGCAATACTCCTGCCTCAGCTTCCCAACTAGCTGAGATTATAGAACTGCACTCCTTCGGTGGCCTTCTTCCTCTTAATTCTTAACCAAGTGGGAGCTCTTTTAAAAAAAAAAAAAAAAAAAAAACTCATTAAGTAACTCCCCCAAATTAAAAATAAAAAGAGGAAATAAAACTGTACTCATTCAGATCAATACTTAGCAACATTTCTTTTTTGGGGGGTACTAGAAATCAAACTCAGGACCTTGTGCTTGCCTGACAGGCACTTATGCCACAGAGCTATAACTCCCGCTCAACATTTCTTAATGAAATGATTGCTGTCAACTTCACAGAAAATCTAAGCAAAAGACATGGTTCTTATTATTACTCAGATAAGCCATTATCCACTCGTTTTGAATACCATAGGCCTATAAAAGATGTTTGTTGAACTAAATAATTTTAAATTAATATGACAGATGTGTTATGTGCATGTACTAACTCCTCACAATGAATACACTGTAATTATGTACCACACACGTGCACTGTACTAACAAAAAACTTTAAATAAAATTAACACAGTAATTCTATTTCTAAAGAACTCGCCAAACTTCTTAAGGATTGAAATGTTCCCATCTTATTCGTGTTAGCACATGTCTGTCTACGCCACAGCAAGTTCACATTAACCTGAAGGTTAATTTTATCTTATACTAGAACATTCACTAGCGGTTTGGAGATTATTACTCCAAACATCTAAAGATAAGACAACTCTCTGGTAGAAATCCAGTGATTTTCAAACCTTGGGTTAAAAGCTGTGTGCATTACAAAAAGAAAAAGAAAAGCATGTTTGTATTCAAATATACAACCCTGGAAAGTCACAGAGACCTCCACGCTGCTCGCTAGTTGAAGTCATTCTTGCCCGCGTGTCATGCTCCATTATCAAGAGCTCCTCAGCAAGCCTGGTGGAGTCGAAAGTCAGCGCGCCTCAAACCATGACCTTAGCTTGAGTTAAAACAGCTCCATCCAGGAAGTTACGTAAAGTCAAAGAAGTACAGCAATGACAATCTTTCTAAACTACAAAGAGATAAATACGATGCATTTTCTGTCAATTAAAAGATCACGTAAATTAAGGTGTAATTTTTTTCTTAATATGGAAAAATACATCACTGCTAGCCACATAATAAGAGCACTTTATAAAAACTAAGAGATTAGTTCTACTTACTGCTGGTCTGCGAGGTTCACCAGGCAGTTGTGGAGGATAAACGATTTTATTCTTCTTCTCCCATTTGCGAGAAATGTCAAGAGGAGCACTCGTGTGGATGTGTGACTGGGGTAAAACACTGTGAGATGGAAGAAGCCTGTAACACAAGAGAAATTTAGAATCTTTTCTGCAAACTTTACATATCTTCGGAACCACAGGATCACAAGCAGAAATGTGCCCGAACTATTCATAAATAGAGGCTATCTTCACATAAAACATCACACAGGGAGTTTACTGGAGGTTGAGCAGAGTGAAAAGTTAGTAACTCAGGTGAGTCAAACAGTAAGCAGCTAGTAAGCCAAGATCTGCTGCTCTGACTGACCAATAAATGCTGAGTTTATACTGTAACTCAGTAGTCTTAAAATAATTTAAAGACATTTTGGACCCCTGATCTGACCAGTGAAATTGCCCAACTTTGTTGAGTTAGCTAGACAAATATGCAATACAATTAGAGGATAGCATCAAACCACTTATACTTAAAGGAAACAGACAGGAGAGGATTTCAGGGATGCTTTAGGTGAATCTTGAACGAAAGGCAGAGGATGGGGCACGCATTCCCACCGATGGCAAATGCAGGGACAGCACCATCTACACCAGAGGTACAGGGGTGAGAAGTAACCGAAGAGGTCACGCTGAACAAGGAATCTCTTAGATACAGGAAAATATCAGAGAAGTAACTGAGGCTACAGAGGATTTCTGCTCATGCCGGGTGAATGGGCTGACACCTGACGATGAAGACCTTAAATTCTCTACGCCTCCATCTACTCCACGGCAGATGCTCATTCTCCTTTACCGTCTTCCCCAGCACCGCTGCGCCTCTTTATCACTAAGGTAATTCTGGAATGGCGTTCTAGAGTTTACCTTCAACTTCCAGATCATCTTATCCCACCAGAGCCAGTCACCAAGCCTTACAGACACGTCCCATGAAGTGTGTCTCAAAAGCTTTACTTGCCTCCACTCAACTGTCGCCATCCGCGTGCAGGAACAGCTCTCTTTTGGAACTAAAAGAACAGCTTCTTCCAATTGATTTCTCTTCCCCCAATGCACCCAGTAGAGCCTAGCCTTCTCTCCCTGCCCACCGAAGGAATTACCTTTCTATAGCACGAGGGGCAGAGGTATTAAAAAATTTAAAAATACTCATTACAGTGAAAGACGCATTGCCACTAATTCCCCTCAAACTACTCCCTTAAATTCAAGCACTTTTTCTATCATCCTGGCCTCTTTCTGAAGCAATTCTAGAAGTCCTTTTTCCTGAGTGTGTTTAGCTGTGCTGTTGTAGCTGCCTCAATGTCAGGCATTTATGGCCTCGATTCGAACCTTTATCTTACAGTCCTTTCGACTTTGGGGAAGAGTCAGAAGTCCACAGCGCTTACCAGTGAGTAAGGCGGATGAAGACCCACCCCAATCATTTTATGAGCCCACCTTTCCTTTGGGCAGTACTCGGCAGCAGCGTCGCTCTAGTGTGGATCACAGCTTATAAAGATACTCAGGAAAAAAGATTTGCAGAGCTGCTTCATAAAGTGGCAGGAGCAGTGGAATAACCATGTTTAAAGTGGGGAGGGTTTCGAAGGAGATTAACAGCAATGTGTATTTTACTGTAATCATTTTTAAAAATTTAAACATTTACTCTATTTGTCAATCACCCCTTGTATTGAGCTACTAATGTCATTTTCCAGTTTAAAACTCTTTATTGAGATAAAGCAAATGTGATATTTTAATCCCGTTTTCAGTGCCATCGACAAGTGGGATTCTCAGTAGAGCAAGATGTCTATGCAGGAGGAAAAGAGGCTCAGGAAACAGTGATATCTAGAAACAACGACCAAGTTAGGAGCAAGTGGCCACCTTGGTACCACATTATGATCTTGAAATGCCATTTCCTATTGAAAAGAACAGAACTTGTGGGGGAAATGGCTAATTGCAGACCTTGGGCAAAACATGTCAGGGAAGAGCAAGGAACATTTATCATATGAGAAAGCAAGAAACCAAGAAGGCACCTTGTGGGTGCCACAGAGAAAGATGGGGTAATGAATGCTTGGGTTACCAAGCTTTGTTTAAGGTAACTGCAGTCAGTTGAAACACATGAAATATGTTTAAATCCCTGAGATCAAAATAAAACTAAGGGAAAAAAAATCCCAGGTAGTAAGCATTAGAAGATGCTAGTGAAATAACTTATTTTGAAAATAGAAAAAAATAAAGCATTT
>NW_004955408.1:9192358-9194726 GCF_000276665.1 Chinchilla lanigera | reverse complement strand
CCTTATTTATTGTTTTAATTGAGAAATAATATAAATCCTACCTTACATCTTATGCCATAAAGTGCATTTTTCAATTGACACTGAATAATCTTTTAAAAATTGTTTTAGTTTTTTGGTTTTTCTCCGGTACCAGGAACCGAACTCACGACCTTGCGCTTGCCAGGCAGGCGCTTTTGCCACTGAGCTAAATCCCCAGCCCCTAAAGCATTTATCTTATTTCACAAATTACACCACTAAATGGCCAAGTAGTAGATAAAGGAGTTTAACCTCTATAAAAGTTAGTAATGAAGAAGTAACAGAATTACAGTAGCATCATTTTATGATCCTTAGTAAATTAGTGGGTAAATAAGGCATACTAGAAATCATCCATGAAATAGTTTTTCACATAAAAAAGAAGATGGCAGAGGTGGCCACTGGTGATGGTGGCAGAGGTGGAAGAGGAGGAAGGAGAGGAGGAGGAGAGAGAGGGTAAGCAGCTGCTGAACTTAATGATCTTCTAGGTTCAATACAGGAAACACAGGGAAAAAGAAACATGGTAAGTAATATCACGGGGGTGCTGGGGATTTAGCTCAGTGGCACAGCACCTGCCTGGGAAGCATGAGGTCGTGAGTTCGATTCCCGGAACCAAAAAAAAAGTAGTATCATGGGGATGCACACAGCAAAATCCAAGCTATGGCAACTTCTACAAGTTACTGTCTTCAAAACAAATAAATTACAAGGGGAAAAAAGATGAGAAGAGAATTGATTAAAGTACTTACAGATTAAAAGACTTAAGGGAAATGTTAGTTTCCATATATAAACTGTAGGCCCCTGAAAGTTTTTTTTTTCCCCAGTACTGGGAATCGAACTCACGACCTCATGCTTGCCAGGCAGATGCTGTGCTGCTGAGCTAAATTCCCAGCCCCTGAAAATTTAAATGTCAACTGAAAATGTACTTTTGAATGATACACAGTGAAAATGATATAGCACAGAAGATTATGGATAAAATGATACAGTGTAGATTTGTTCCAAAATATGATGAAGAGGGCTAGAGATGTAGCTCAGTGGTAGAGCACTTGCCTACCATGTTGACATGTGAGGCCATTGGTTCAACCCCCAGTACTTAAAAACTATGATGAGAGAGTAAAGGATTACAGATAAGGCTGGCTATGAGGAATTACTGAAGTTGGGTGTTGGTACATGGGGGTTCATCATACTGTCTACTTTTACATATGTCTCAGTATTACCTAAATAACAAGTTAACACAAACTTTGGTATTTCTGCACTGCCCAAAGTATAGAGTCCAATCTCCTCAGCAAGACAGAGAAGGGGCTTCATCATCAACCCCCAATGTGTCCTTCTTGGCCTTATTCACTTTATGGCCTCGTCACATGTATATTAGGCCTATACTTCATATCTTCACACCTTTCTCATGTTTTCTCCTCCCTCATCATCTCTTGAATGAAAAACCCTATGTTAAATTCGAGTTCAAATGTCACGCCATGTGAAGCATCACCTGATCCTTCTCCCAGACAGTGACGCCCCACACTGTGTGAATAATGAGTTCTTGCCAGCCATTCAGCAATGACTTGGGCCACTGTACCATTTGATACTACAGCACTTGGATCTCATGTGGCTACACCAGAATGAGTTCTTATACTACAAGTGGAGAGGTCAAGCAACTTGAAAGCAGATCCAACATCCTTTCTATTCTAGCACCAAGGACAATGAGCAAACATTTGACCCAGACCTAAACACTCAAAGTGGTGTGTGTTGGCAGATTCTCACTATCCATCTGTATATCCATCTATCTATCTATCCACCCACCTATTATCTACTTACCGACCTACCTATCTAAATAAACTCGGATGACAGACTTGGTACAGCCTTTGTTTTTTAATCCTCAAATCATTCAGACTACACAATCAAACAACCTATTCCCTCCCTAGTGGATCATTTCTTCTACTTTACCTCAAGTTTGCCACCTCATGACCCAATATTAAAACCAGTACCATCAAAATACATAATAAAATTTGTACCTTTGCCATGCGCATTTACTTTCCAATGTTTTGAACGAAGAGTACAAACCTAGGATACAAGATATTAAGAGAGCAGAATTTATTAATGAGGTGGTGAGGGCAGAAGCTAGGGAACCTGGCAGACCTGAGTCTAAATCCTTACTCTCCAATTCACTTCCAGAATGGCCTTGAAGAAGTCACATAACTATCCAGACTTCAATTTCCCCATCAGTGAATGAAATCATAATAGTTACTTATTGCTTTTAAGAAGCTCAAACGAGGAGAGGAGGGGCTCTGGCACACGGGAAGCCACGCAGCAGGGAGCGCCGGTCTTCGGGCCAGCTCCCTGCCTCGTAGGCACCCAGAAGGAG
>NW_004955408.1:9178662-9190767 GCF_000276665.1 Chinchilla lanigera | reverse complement strand
AGTTAATGATTATTCAATAGGTCACTCATGTATAGCTCTATTTATTTTCTTTAGAAGCCACTTTGAAGATACCAAAGTATAGTACAACAACTACTGATAATCTCCTACCTCTTCTGTCTGTAACTCACTACTATTCATCTATTTGTTTTCCTGAGAAACTGTCTTGTAGATAGGAATATGTAAAACAATAACCATTGATAATTTCCTACCACTTTGTCTGTAATTTGGTAAGCCCCCCCCCATTATTATGTTATCCTTCTTTTATTCTTTAAAATTTAAAAAAAAAAAAGCTCAAATGAGATACTACAAGTATCTGACACTTACATGGGCTCAGTGAATTTCATATGTAATTACTTGAATAATGAGAATAAAACCGACTCAATTTTATTGGTGGATTATAAAATATCCAGTGTCCACTGATTTTTGGACGAGATAAACTCTGATGGCTCGTGAACATACAGGTACGTATGTTTAACATGACACATCTCAGTTCTTTTAACTTTCCCTTCCCTTCCCCTCCCACCTCCAGGTAGCTAATACATTTTAAAATTAGGCCCTCTGAACAGTTCTCTCTCCTGTCTCCCCTCAGAATAAATCCTAAACTATACGCTTCACATTACATGTGCTCATGAGCCTTTATGTTTTTTCACAGTTGCAATTAGTGGGCATGCTGAGTTTGTCCCCTTTTGGGGCCTGGCTTATCTAGAAAGAGGAGCTGGACTACACCACTGGCGGAGTGTGTCCTCACTATCTTTTATCTCATCACTGACAGCATGATGACAGAAACAAAACCCCCCTTAGCTGTGACTTCCATTCTTCTTCAATGAACTGCTACTAGATTAACATGTCGGAAAGATTTATTTAGGGTAAGTTCCATGCCTTTTCTGACCCACCCCCATGTAGCACAGTGCCTTGTACCCTAACCCTCAAATCTTTCGTACCAGCCAGGCAGCTATTCGAGAGACTGAAGGAAGAGGATTCCAAGTTCGAGGCTAGCCTAGGCAACTTAGCAAGACCTTGTCTCAAAATGAAACAACAAAAACTGCTGGGGATGTAGCTCAGAACTTTCTGGGTACAAGTCAGGCATGGGGGCGGGTGCCTGTAATCCCAGCATTCGGGAGGCTGAGATAGGAGACTCACTGCAAGTTTGAGACCAGCCTGGGCTCCAAAGCGAATTCAGCCTGAACTGCAAAGCGAGACCCTGTCTCAAAACAAAAAGAAAAGAAAAGAACTTTCTGGGTACAATCTCAAGAACCACCATCAAAAAAAAAAAAAACTTCAGTACTGATTTGGTGAATTAAATACAGTGCTTAATATGTTAAATATTATAAATCAACAATAACAAAGCTTTCTGAATACCTACAACACTTTTGTGGCTCAATGTGTATAAATTGAATTATAAAGCAAATACTAAATTAATATTATTCCAGACAGGTTAATTAATTTACAAGTACTGTATATTAAATCAAAAGCTACTATGTAACTTCTTCTGGTCACCTTCTATAATAACACCAAATCAAAACATAAAATGAAGCAACTTTAAAATTGAAAATATATGCCAGGCATGGTGGCACACACCTGTAATCCCAGCACTCGGGAGGCTGAGGCAGGAGGATTGTTGTGAGTTCAAGACCAGCCTGGGCTACAAAGTGAGCTCAAGGCCAACCTGAACTACACAGCAAGATCCTGTCTCAAAAAGACAAAAAAATAAAAAAATAAAATAAAATAGAAAATATAACCTAATTCAAGACTGATGCTTTTAAACCAGGCATGGTGGTACATGCCTATAATCCCAGCACTGAGGAGGCTGAAGCAGGAAGAATGCCGCAAGTTCAAGGTCATCCTGGCTACATAGTGAGTTCAAGGCTAGCCTGGACTACATAACGAGATCCTGTCTCCAAAAGAGAGGGAAAAAAAAAAAAAAAAAAAAACTGAAGCTTTTATGAGACTTTTAAGAGAAGCTATGAAGACTCACTAAAAAAAAAAAAAGCAAATCCAAGAAAAGGATGACACAGCCTATTGTTAGGATTGTTTTCCAACAACTTCAAGTACTAAGTATTACTCTAGTTTATTATTAGTATTGTAAGAATCACCCTTTAAAAAAAAAGAATCAAAGTAAGTGCGAAATTTTGTTTTGTGTGTAGTACTAGGGATTGAACTCAGGGTCTCCACACTGAACTACATCCCCACTCCACACCCTGCCCTTTTTTGTTGTTGAGGGACAGGACCTCACTAAGTAGCAAACTTGCCCAGTCTGGGGTGAAAAGTGTTTGTTTGTTTGGTTGGTTGGTTTATGTACTGAAAGGCAACATTAAAAGGCACCAGGATCAACTTTTATCATTTTAAAATTCGAACATCACCGGGCATGGTGGCGCACAGCTGTAATCCCAGCCCTCGAGAGGCTGAGGCAGGAGGATTGTTGCAAGTTCACAGGCCAGCCTGAGCTACAAAGTGAGTTCAAGGCCAGCCTGGACTGGATAGTGAGACCCTGTTCTCAAAAGACCAAAAAATAAAATAAAATAAAATTCAAACATCATCACTGCTACTGTCCTTTCATTTACTGAGAAACCCAAGTCCCTAGAGCATCCCCATCTCTGCAGATGGGGTGAAAGGCAGGTAGACGTGCACTGTATTCCCAGAGTGTGTGCAACACAACATGTGCACACAGGTGGCTGTGGTCAGGGTAAGCTGCCAAGGCGCGCGTGCAGAGGATTTCCTTACTCCCATTACTCAGGTGGTTCCCACTTGCCAATACTTGAAAAGGTTAAGTTTAAATATCATTTTAAAAATTTTGTCCACAGTTATCCCTTGAAAAGTAGCAGATACATATAAGCCAAATGTTAGGATTAAGAGTTAACTCAGATAAGACAGAGTATCTGAGGACTTCCTGAAGCTGTAACTCAAGAAGGAGAACTAATACCTCCTATTTAATGCTTCAAGTTCATTTTGAAATTTAGTACAAGATATACCCAAGTCCCAGGCGAAGTTAAGACAGGCCTCCGGCTCAATCTTGAGAACCTCGTGCTGTTATATTCATCAAAGTAAAACGTTCTTTGTTCCAAATATACTTCTGAGGGCACTAGTGAGCCCCACACTGGAGACGGAACAAAAGCACAGCCTCCCTGATGCCTCAATTAAAACCTAACACACACAGGCTGAAGCGGTGCGTACACTCTCACAACTCAATACCACTGTGCTCTGGGAAAGTCAAGGACAAACAAGGAAACGAGTTTACCAAACAAGACAGTGAAACCCCAGCAACTATGAACTATAGTATGCTCAGCATTTCTCGGCCTCTGCGCTGCTGATATTCTGGGCCAGCTAATTCTTAGTTGTGGGGAGGGAGCCGTCCCATGCATTGCAGGACGGTTAACATCTATCCCCAGTGAATGCCAATGGTAGCCCCTGCCCAAGTGACAGCCAAACATCCCAGACAATGCACAACATTGGGGAAGAAAGGGTGGCAAAATTCTGCCCCCTTTGAGCCACTTCAGTCACCGATAGCCACATTAACAGTAAAACAAACAAAATAATGTAATTTTTCTGTGGGGGGAGATATAAACTAAGGAGGATAACGTCTTTATTCTGAAAGGTTCGCGTTGTCATCCGATACACACGTGAGTGAGTAACAAGCCAGACTTTCTCAATATGCATACCAGGCATGGATCATGCAAATGGCTGCATTTTACATCTTACAACCATGCTCATAAACCACAGGGCCCTTAAGGTGCCCAGCCATTCTACTGTATTTCCTTAGGCAATTTAGTTTCCTAGCCCTACAGACCAGAAAAGTAAATGCCAACCAAAACTACTTTGTCAAGGTCACTGATGGTCTCTGCGTTGCAAAACCCCAGGTGGATTTTTGATGGATTTGTTGGATTCCCCACCCTCATCTCAAAGTGGTCTGAGAATCTCTGGCATTCACCGTCCTGGAAACATTTTTAGTTGGGCTGCAGGACGCTGGGCTTTCCTCCTACCTCTCTGGCCAGACCCCCACAGTCTGCTTTGTTTTTCCCTCATCTCCTTGACGTGTGAATGTGGGCTGCCTCAAGTACGAATCAATCCTTAGGTTCTGCTTCTTATTTATATTCACTCCCACAACAAAGTCAATCTCATAGCTTTAAATACTATTTCTACACGGATTAGTCCCAAATTTACATCACTACCCAACGCCAAACTTCCACACCCAGCTAATGTCTCCAGTGGGATGCTCACTGGACATCTCAAACCTAGCAAGTCCTACACGGATCTCCAGATTAACTCCCCGACGCCTGCTCACTAGTAAGTCTGTCTCCATCCTTCCAGGTGCTCAGGTCATAAACTCTGACGTCACCCTTCTTTCTCACTCCTGACACCCAATCCACCAGCAAGTCCATCAGCTGTCATGACCATACTGCCAGCATCCAACAAGTCCCCCACCCTCACAGCCACAGACTGCCAGAAACCACGTTCCCCACCAGGAAAGTTCAAAGCTCTCTGCGCCCATCCTTGCTGCCTAGCCCCCGGCTACTTTCAATAGCACAGCCAAAAAGAACCAGTGTTACCTAAGTTGGACCACACTACTGCTATACTCAGTGCTTTCTCATCGGGTAAAAGCCAAAGTACTCGCAAGGACCCTAATCTCCATCATCTCCTACTCACCCTTCTCCTCTGTTTTGACCACACGAGCTCCTGGGAGCTGTACCACTCCCTGCCTGACTGGTCCGGACCGCTGTTCGCTCACATGACACTGCCTGCTCCCTCATTTCCTTCCGCTGTTTACTCACAGGTTATTTTCTTGGTGAGGGCTTCTCTACCAAAACTCAGGCTCCTGGTTCCCTACCCACTCCCCATCTCTGCTTTCACGTTTCCTACACAAACATCACTAACATGTACTATATTTTACGTACCTGCGTATCATTTGTTCCCCTTACCAGACACAGGAGTCACTGTATCTTTGTTCACTATAAAATCTATAGTGCTAGAACAGTCCCTGGCACACAGCAGCACTGATATACATCTGTAGGATAAATGAAACAACAGAGCAAGTAATGTGAGAAGGCCAGGTGTAAACAACCACACAAAAATGTTACACATGGTGAAAAAAGTGAGGAAAATCGAACAGTTTATGTCTACCTAAAGGGTAACATAACTTCAGCTCTAGAAAGTTGCTGCTATTCCTTGCGACATACAGAAGAATACAGAAACCTAGATTTTTACTGGAAAACTTTCAGTTTTTAAATTTTAAAATGTTTTTAAATACCAAAGAAACGAAACAAAACACATCAAGTATAAAAAAAGATCACAATCCAGAGCAAAATAATTTTAAGAAATAATCTGAGAATAAATCCAAAAGTGCATACGTATATTCTTGATCAATTTCCATTTCACAGACCTCAATTTTTCCCTCACAGAAACTACGGGAAGCCTTGTGCCAACGATCATTTGAAAAAAAAGCATTAATTGTTTCAGATCATGGCTCTATCATTCAGAGTAACGGCCATGATGCAATCAGTAACTTACTGCATGGATGTACAAAACTTCCAAAGGCCTGCTTTGGTCCTAAAGAATAGTTTAAAAAGTATGAAGAATGTAGATAATCAGCACAAGCTATGCTATTACATAAAGCTAGGAATCTGTAGCCATCCTTAATTTGCAACTGGAATGGAAAAACAGGAATCTCAATTTCTGGCAACCTTTCAGATTACAACTTGCATCTGTCACGTTGACTTTCTTTTTTTTTTTTTTTGTCTTTTTGAGACAGGGTCTCAGTGTGCAGTTCAGGACGGCCTTGAGCTCACTTTGTAGCCTAGGCTGGTCTTGAACTCACAACAATCCTCCTGCCTCAGCCTCCTACGTGCTGGGATTACAGGTGTGTGCCACCACACCCGGCTCAGATTGACTTTCATTTTATCAATTTATACTCACTAATCAGGTCCAGGAATGTAGCTCAGTGGCAGGCCTGGCAAGCATGAGGTCCTGAGTTTGATTCCCGGTACCAAAAAAATAAAAAATTTTTAAAATACATAAAATGTACTTAATAATCAGTTAGTAAGGATAGGGTACTACGGTGTCTTTCTTTCTCATACCAAATTGTGTGGAGATTTTGCACACCAACAACCCGTTCTCCAGCACCCACTGGCTCTCTAACAATTGAATTCCACTGATGCTGTCTTCTAGGAGTTACAATCGGGTTCCACACATTAAAGGGGTCTGCTCCACAGCACCGCCCCCACTTCAGATGCTAGCTACAAAAGGGATGTCCAGGCTGCCCACACGTCTGTCCATGAGACCAATTTCAGGGGTCTGTATAACCACTCTCAGTGTAATAATATGCTAGCATGGCACAAAGAACCCAGAACAACACTCAACTGCCACACATTTTCACTGAGGAAATTCCAAAAATTTTAATTTTGTGCCAAAAAACAGGGAACAACCCTCCCTCTTCCCTTTATGTCTCTCAGACAGGTAGACAGACAGACAGACAGACAGACACCTGCATACATTTGTGTATTCCCTTTAAGACTATAGGAACTGTTCCAGGTGATGGGGATGCAAAGATGTATAAAACGTATTTCCAGTGCTTGAGAGATTTAAAATTCAGTTGGGTGCTCACTTCAGCAGCATATACATACTAAATGTGGCATCATACAGAGATCAGCATGGCCCCTGCACAAAGATGACAGGCAAATTTGTGAAACATTCCACATTAAAAAAAAAAAATAACTTCTCACTTTACTGAGCTACTTGAGAGGGATACAGAACCTGGGTCCATCTTTTCCAACCTCTTCTGCCACCATCACCCTTTCGTCTCAAGATCTGCTCTCTTGCCTAAGGACTGATCCTTTGAGTTGCTCACCTCAAAAATTCATTCTCAGTTGATAGACATACAGGCTCATGTGTCCATCTGCAGATGAATGGGTAAAGAAAATGTGGTATGGGCCGGGGATATAGCTCAGTGGTACAAGCGCCTGCCTGGCAAGCTCAAGGTCCCAAGTTCAATTCCCAGTACCAAAAAAAAAAAAGGAAAGAAAATGTGGTATGTATACACAATGGAGTACTACTCTGCCATAAAGAAGGAGAAACTTGAGACATTTGTAGGAGAATGGATGCATCTGAGATCATAATGTTAACTAATAAATCAAATACACAGCTCAAATATCCATGAATTTCACTTATAGGAGAAACCCAGAATGAAAGCAAAATAGAAGGTAATTGTCTTAGTTACTTTTCTCTCATTGCTGAGACAAAATACCTGACACTGAGAATTAAGAGGAGAAAGGTTTATTTTAGCTTAGTTTGTGGAGGTTTCAGTCCATACTTGGCTGGCTCAAGGCAGAGTGGCACATGGCAGAGGGCAACAGTTCATGGTGGTAGAAGATAGCAAAAGCAGCAAGAGCAAAAGGGGAGGAACAGTGCCAAGCAGCCTCTTTCTCTCCCTTACATAGGCAAAATATACGCCCCAGGGCAGGTGTAGCTCTCACACCCATGAATCAATCAATCAATCATAAACTCTAGAAGCCCGGCCCATGACTGCATGAAGCTTTGGGAGGACACCCAGACACAAACCATAACAGTAACAGGCAACAGGAAACAGGCAATGGGGATATAGAGCTTTTGCCAAGAGATGAAGAGAGGAGGGAGAAGAGGGGAAGGGGACATAAAAAAAAATTAAGATGTGTTATGTACCTGTACCAAGAATGCAATCGCTATGTGGAGCAAACATGTACTAATAACAATTTTAAGAAAAGTAAATTCAGTTAGGCAGACAGAATGAACTAGAAATGTGCAATAGGCACTAAGATGTCTGAAGGAGCAGTACATGGGCTGAGGCCATTAGGATGACTTCAAGGTGGTGGGATGTAAGCTGAGTGTCAAACAAAGCAGACTTTGACAAAGACCAGGTAAGGGGCATTCTGAGCCAAAGGAGAGCAAAAGTAAGTGTGATTGTCAGGGCATCCCTGTGGAAAAAAGGTCTAAGATGATCTCCAGAACCTCTTTTGAAACAGAATTCAGTGGGCTGAATGGTACCTTCGAAGATGTGTACATCTTTATGCCAAGAATCTGTGAATGGCAAAATGTAACGGGTATCTTGAAAGGAGCTTCTCTTGGATGATCTGGTTCTGCCCTTAACGCAATCACACTTGTCTTTATGAGAGAAAGAGAGAAGTTTTGAGACTGAGAGAACCAACGTGGTGTGAAATCTTGCCGATTGTGGCAAAGAAAATTGTAAAAGCTTAGCAAAATGGAATTCAGAGATGATTTCTACCCTTTCTTTTAGAAAAGTCTTTTAGGAGTGACTTGACTGCACAGAAAAGTAACTAACTTATTCCAATTTCTTTTCCTCTTGCCCACTGTTCTCTAAAGGCTGACAGATAAAACCCGTAACCTCACCTAAGATTTCAGAGTGGCTACTGACTACTTCCAGCACAGACTCTGATGGTTTGGTTCAGTTCGGTGTAGTTTTTTGAGACAGGGCACCACTATGTAGTTCACCCTGCCCAGAAATTCACTACGTAGCCCGGGCTGGCCTCAAACTCCTGGTGCTCCTCCTTTCTCAGCCTCCAGAGCGCAGGGCTTACACTCTGGTGTGTGCCACCACGCCCGCTTCATTCTTACCACTTTCTGAAGCAACTATGGAGCCCTCCATTTTGTCTTTATAAATGGGATCAAAACTATAGCGAATGTTGCTCCTGAGTGCCATCCAACAGAAAGGGCAAGCTCGTGAAAACATCAGTGTGTCCTCATCCACCTTATTTACCAGACCCGGCACCATGCAACTCTGGCTCTTCCCCCAAGTCAAAATGACCATGAAAGGTAAACACTTTGAATCCATTCAGGACATCAAGGCAGTGATGACAGCACAACTAAAGACATGAAAGTTTTCTGTGATCACACCTTGAGTCTGCTACCACATAAAGCCCGTAGAAAGTATTATTAGGGCTGCAGCAATTTTTTTCTTAGATAAGGAATGCATGGTAGTTATTGCCATGGACCCTACCATTCTCTTTTCTAGCTCATTTCTATTTCCTATCTGGCACCTCTATGTCATTAAATTTCCAATCATTGAATGAAATGATTTCTAAGACTTTACATGGGTATGAGAATTCTTTGTTCCCTTCTACTTAGTTTTCTTTTCTTTTCTTTTTTGAGACAGGGTCTCACTATGATGTAATTCAGGCTGTCCTTGAACTATGTAGCCCCGGCTAGATTCAAATTCTAGGTGATCCTTCTGCCTTGGCCTCTCAAGTGCTGGTATGACAGGCATGAGCCCTCATGCTCAGTTGCTACTTAGTTTTCACATAGTCATTTCCCCAATTATAAAATCCAGAATGAGGACTCACAAAATTATACAACTTTAAAATTGTAAAGAGCCTTAGAGACTATCTAGTAAAACCAACCTTCTTCTATGGTTGAAAAGACTGAGGCCAAATTGCTCAAGATAGTTGCTCTGTGTTTTGCAGTATTAAGTCAGTACAAAGCAATTCAAATTAGCTAAGTGTGGTGGTCCCTGTCTATATTCCCAGCACTCAGGGAGGCTGAGGCAGGAGGATCACAAGTTGAAACCCAGTCTGCGCAACGTAGCAAGATCTTGTCTCAAAAAAAGTTACAATTAAATTCATACCCAACTTCCCTGTCTTAAAGTCTATGAACTAAACCAAAATAATGCTAACAAATACAGAAATCAAAAAATTTACAAAGACAGTATCAATCTCCAAATATCAAATACTGTACTTCAGAAGATGGGGTACAAAAAAAAAAAGGCAGGCCTCTTGGTAGGTCAAACTCAAATCACTGAATTCCCTAACCTTTAAGGAATTCTTGGGCCGGGATATAGCTCAGTGGCATAAGCACCTGCCCGGCAAGTGCAAGGTCCTGAGGTCGATTCCTGGTACCAAAAAAAAAAACAAATAAATAAAAGGAATGCTTTTGTCCTGAGACCACAGAATGCTCTACAGAGAAAAAGTCTTCAAAACTTCCTATAACCGAGTAGCGCTGGACTTTAATTTCCTCGTCTGAAAAAAAGGGTACAGAGTAGCTATTGTGTACACAGGATAAGAAAAGATAATACATATTAAGAGTTCAACACAACGGCAAGCTGGATGTGAAGCGCGATCATCCACAACACAGTCCCTGCTCACATCAGCAAGTAATCAAGGCGGTAACTAGAAAAGTTGGTCTCTCCCATACAGAGAAGGAAGAATCCAACCCCGTTTAGAAAAAGCTGGGGCGAAAACATTCGCAATAACCCTTGGGCAATGAGAAACCCTGATCCCGCAGGCTATGCAATATGGTAGCGCAAATTCGGCGCATCACAGCAGAGACCGGAGCTCGCCTTGTTGCCCGAGAGCCTGAAACACAACCCAACACATACACGCTCAGAAACTGACAGGCTAGTGGGCACGGCTCGGACCCTTTTAAAACTGCAAAGGGACACTTACCCCAAGGCCAGCATACCCCGGCTTCTCAGGCTCTGTATCCATAAGGTACCTGCAACATTAGTTCAAGCGATCAACTCAGAGTCTCGTTTCCACTCCCTTCTACTGCCCTTCAAGCTCTAAGAAATCCTTACCCCACTTTCTCAGCACGGCCGCCACCATCTTCCTTCCCGCCCCCTACGGAAGCCTCCGCGTTCAATTACCGCCGGATGACACGCATGCGCAATACTCCAGCTTTCGTCCCAATCCACAACCGAGGCGTTGTCCTGGAGACCGCAAAAGCCGAGAATGAATGATTTAAGTAAGGAAACCAGGGTGTTTTCCGAGAATTCCAGGAAAATTGTGAGCCGCACTTCACAAATGGTCTGAAAGGAGTAGGAGAACAAAGTTCCCCGAAATAGTGGGTCTCAGTTTTCTTGTCAGTCATGATTACATATACCCAACAGGCATTTCAGTAAATCTCATGTATTCCTCCTAGCAATCCAACATGGCAAGAAGTACCTTCAGGTCACAAACATTTAGGATAGATTAAAGTCCTGGGAAAACTAGTGATCAGTAAGTTAGTACCCTAGGTGCCTCCAAATATACGTTGACCTCTGCATATTAAGAAAAGGTATTTCAGATTTCACTTTGCTACATATATTGCAAACAAGCAACACGGGGCGGAGCGGAATCTGAGCGCGTTGGCATGTGTGAACTGGAAGACTTCCATTCTTTTTTTTCCATACCACCTACCACGTAGTTCCCTCCGCAGAGTTGGCGCTCAGTCAAGCAAATCAAAAGAGCCACTCCGTTTGATGTCTCTGTAGTCTTTGAGTATCAAGAACCCAGAATCCAAATTCCCACTCAGTTGCAGAAACCCTTCCTTTCCTATCTGTTTCGTCCTTTTATCTTTGGTTAACTGGCTTTTTTAGAGACCTTTAAAACACCTCCAAAACTAACGAAGTCCTCTGGCACACAGCGTTCAAAAAATAGGGGATAGTGGTTGCATAGGTCCAAAGAACAAACCGGCCAGTGTGGGGAGGTGGCTCCACCAGTCTAACTCCTTAATTATATGTCTGGCTGCGGGAAGTAAGAAAGCCTGACCTCAGGGCTGGATTTAAGCAGCACCAGCTCCCCGGCCCCGGCAGGCACGGATCGGACCTCCCGGCCCCGGCCCGGGTCCCGGGAAGGTTGGGCGGCTGATCTCAGGGTGCACCGCCCCCCACACGCGAAAGGAGCCCGCGGTGCGGGATGGGCCTCGGCGCGCGCCGTAGCGACGGGCCGAGGCGGAGGCGGGGCCCGGGGCCCGCCCCGCCCCCTTCCTGGCTTCGTCGCCAGGCCGGGAAAGGTCTGCCCTTGCGGCTTCTTCCCTCAGCCTCCGCGAACCATGGGGCCGGAGCCGCTGACGCTGCCGCCCTCCCCCAACTGGTACTGTACTCGCTGCAGCGATGCGGTGCCCGGCGGCCTCTTCGGCTTCGCGGCGCGGACCTCTGTCTTTCTTGTCCGCGTGGGCCCGGGCGCGGGCGCGATCCCTGGGACGCCCCCGTTTCGAGGTAACTCCCCACGTCTGGGCCCGAACCTGTGGTTCCCGCGAGGCGCCGACGGATCGCTGCAGCCACCTCTGCCCTACACATAGTTCTAGGCAGAGAAGGGTCTGCCGCGGGCCACAGAGCCGAACCGCGCCGCGTCCCCCGACGGCCCGCGG
>NW_004955408.1:9111325-9178549 GCF_000276665.1 Chinchilla lanigera | reverse complement strand
GTCACCCGGCCGCCCCGGGTTCAAGGCCGGACGGCCGCCCGCCGTGCCCGCGCGCTCGAGCCTCCTGGGGGCCCCCGCGGTGGGTTGTCTGCAGCTGCCGGCCCTGAGGTCCTGCAAATAAGTGACTCTCGCGCCTGTGAGGTGTGCGGCTTGCGCACATGCTGTCCGGCCCCGGAGTAGGCTCTGCGCCTCGGGATGTGACGTAGTGGGCATTCCATTCCAGACGCCCTGTGGCCAGGTCGGAGTAGTTGGCTTTCACGTTCTTCATTTGAGCTGCTTCTCAACCCTAGCGCAGCCGGGCGTGGTGGCGCACGCCTGTAATCCCAGTACTCGGGAGGCTGAGGCAGGAGGATCCTTGCGAGTTCGAGACCAGCCTGGGCTACAAAGTGAGCTCAAGGCCAGCCTGAACCTCAGAGCGAGACCCTGTCACAGAGGCAAAAACAAAGAAACAAAAAATCAACTCAAGCGCAGTGACGATTTCAGCATTATTTTACTGCTGAGAATAGCGAAGTTCAGAGAGAAAGAAATGAATTGTCTGAAGTCACGTGGCAGAGCCAGTGCCAGCATCTGGTGCTGCAAGTTAGGGATCCGTGGATACTTTAGTTGCACGTGTGGGTTAAGTGACTCCAAAGCCTCTGGTCTCTCATCATTCGGTTGCAGTATGATTCCATCTGGAACCATGAATAGCGTTTTAATTAACTTGAAGTCTGGTTTTGCTTAAAGTCGTAGGAGAGTTGGTGGGACACACGGAGAGGGTCTCCGGCTTCACGTTTTCGCATCACCCTGGGCAGTACAATCTCTGTGCCACCAGCTCGGATGATGGGACTGTGAAAATATGGGATGTAGAGACAAAAACGGTTGTGACGGAACATGCACTCCATCAGGTACCTCGGCTTACTCCTTTCTGAAAACATTGTTATGCGTCTGTATAGTTCTTTTGTTTATGTATCTGCACAGTACTTTGGTTTATGTATCTGTATAGTACTTTTGTTTCCAGTACAGTTTCCTCCTTCAGCTGTGGAAGGTAACTTTTATAATTGTATCCATCAGTTAGAAACACAACTATCATTGTAAGGTGTCCTCAAAACTTTTTCTTAAAGGAAATGCATATTTTGTACATAAACTAGAGGCTAGCAAACTTATTACTCCACCTATAAATAGCTGCTAGAATACAACCACAGTGAAGTCCTGTTGGTGGCTCTTTTCATGCCTCACAGCAAAGCTGGTGAGTTACACAGACAGCATGGCCTGCAAAGTCTGCTATTTACTAGCAGGTTACTCACATAAAATACTAAATATAAACTGTAAATAAGAAGCTGAAACCCATTTCTAAAACAGAACATTACTTGATATACTTGGCTTTTGAGAGAACAGAGGAAAGAAAAAGATTCACTTAAGCCTTGTAAGATGCTGGGCATGGTGGCCCATGTCTTTAATCCCAGCACTTATGAGGCTGAGGCAGGAGGATCGTTGTGAGTTCGAGACCAGCCTGGGCTACAACGTGAGCTCAAGGCTGGCCTGAACTACATAGCGAGACCCTGTCTCAAAAAAACGCCTTGTAGGAACTTCGTGTTGATCTGTTTAAGGAAAGAAAAGTTTTAATGATTCTTTGGTCCCCTTTAGTCTGCATTTTCTCATCACTTAGTTAATATGATGTTGCTGCATGACAGTAGCATGCATGGTGGGGCACGCCTGTCATCCCAGCATTTAGGAGGCTGACACAGGAGGATCACCATGAGTTTGAGGCCAGCTTGGGCTACATAGTGAGTTCAAGCCTAATCTGAACTACATAACGAGATCCTGTCTCAAAAAATAAAATAAAATAATAGTAGCAACAAGTATTTATTACGTACCTGTGATGTGCCTTGCATTATGCTGGTTTGAGATTCAGGTTAAAAATTAAATAAAAATCCATCACTGACAAATGAGAAACAAAGGTATACTTTCGTTTTGTTTTGAAGCATACCATATCAGCGCTGCATTGGTCTCCTCGAGTAAAGGACTTAATAGTATCTGGAGATGAAAAAGGAGTCATTTTCTGCTATTGGATGAACAGAAGTGACAGCCAACGCCTCTTCGTAGAGCCCAGGACGATTTTCTGTCTTACTTGTTCACCTCATCATGAAGACTTAGTAGCCATTGGGTAAATACTATGCCATTTGTGTTGATGGTTTATCTTTGTTTATCCTCATGTTTTTCCTTTGTGTTACCTTCTCCTGTGCCTTTATTCCTCAAAGGAAACTTTGTACAAATGTTTACTGTTCCCCGAGCCATAAGCGTCATTTCTGCTTCCATTTTTTCTCTTGTTTTTCTTTCTTTCTCCTCTGTGATACTATACGTTCCTCATTCTTCGTATCCAATTTCTCCAGCCGGCCTTCAAGTGTTAGAAAGTTCTTTCAAGTGAAAGAAAGTTCTTCAAGTGAAAGAAAGTTCTTTCTTTCACGTTTTTCATATATCATCTAGTGTTCTTGGATGTAACAGGAGCTGCCAGTGTGCCATGCCTATTCTGGCGCTGGTGCTGGGCGCTCCCTGTGGAGTGGGAAGGGACATGGCAACAGGATCTGTCTTCTCATTTATCACCACGGCTGTTTCCCATGAACTGCCTTTTTCCTCACTATTCCATACACTTCTCACCCAAAGATGTTTATTCCATCCAGTCTGAAGACTTGGCATAGGCCATCTTACTAGAATATTAAAGAAGAAAGTGTGACTGGAATGGACTCGAGACTGGTGTGTGGTTGGGGGTGTAAGCTAGTAGACACTCACTTGGAGAAAAACTTGGCACAAAATTTTGCGTGAAGCCCGAGGAGGCACGCAGGGGCATGGGAATATTAAATACAAGGTACTGTGGGAAAAGGTGGGAAGGTGTGTGTAGGCGAGCAGTGAGGAAGCGACAAGTGTGCATCATCAGTGCTGTTGTGAAGCCGGAACACCGTTGCTGTACTAGAGGGAGGAGAAGAAAGGGCAGTGCTCTGGGTCTGACAAGCTTGACTCAAATAGATCTTGAAAGAGCAGGAACTCAGGTAGTGGAAGGTCTTCAGGTACAGAGAACTACACAAATCATAATTTGTTTGCAGAGGATCTTTCAGAACGGTGATTATTTCCAGAAAGCTTACTCAACCTTCAAAACAATTTGATCTTATGATAATTACGTTTCATAACTTCGTGATTTTCAAAGTCCAAGTCTTCAGGCTGGCGCACTATTACTTCTAGAGTTCTTTTAGTTGCTTAGTTTCCTTTTTTAATCTGTGATGGTGGCTTTCACTGCAGAATTGTAATTTGTAGAGAATGTGAGCAGCTACAAGTACTCTGGATAACAATTTTGCGCTTTCTAAAATAACAAATATGCACTTGTCTTACATGCTGGCAGTCCATCACTAGACAGCAAATCTGAAATCATCTTATATATGTACAAGAATATTAACAGCAACTTTTTGTTTGTATGATAGCAAAATGGGAAACCCTTCAGAAGAAAATGATTAAACGGTGATAAATCTATACAACACAGTACTAATGCAGTAGTGTAAATGATTGAACAGGACCTAGAATTACATGTGTCAGCATAGCTGACTCAGAATAAATAAAAAAAGCAATCTTCAGAAAAATAGATTACATGATACCATTTATATGAGGTTTCTAAATATACAAAATAATTCTGTGTCATATTTAGTAATATACACAGAAAGAAGCTAGGAGGGATGTAATAAAAAATTCACAGCGTGAGACAGGAGGATCAGTGTGAGTTCGAGGCCAGCCTAGGCTACATAGTGAGTTCAAGGCCAGCCTGAACTACATAGCAAGACCTTGTCAAAAGAAGAAAAATTGACTACTAGTGATTTATCAGGAAAGAAGGAGAGGTTTTATTGAGGTGGTTATACCAAACGCTTCAGCTGTTTGGATAATTTTTTTTTTAACTGGGTGATAGATATTTATGTGTCTGAAATAATTCATTGCTAAATGTGGTGGCTCAGGCCTGTAATCCCAACACTCGGGAGACTGAGGCAGGAGGATTTCCTGAGTTCGAGGCCAGCCTGGGCTATACAGTGAGTTCAAGGCCTGGCTGGACTATATAACAAGACCCTGCATCAAAAAAATAATTCATCAGTTTTTTTCTTAAAAAGCTATTAGAATTTCTCAGTTTCTTTTGAATTCATAAAATGTCAGCCATGAAATATGTGGGTGTAGAATGTAGAGTACTATGGCTTTGTTAAGTTTGTAGTTAGAAAAATATCACCATTGTAAAAAGAAAACTTTTCAGTGTACTAGTACAAGTTCATCTCTAATTAGGGGAGTTGCTACGCTCCAGTTAGAACTCTTCTATAAGCTCCCTTTGAATAAAAGCATCTTTACTGTTAGCATTTTATGCCAGAAAACATGTGCAGTATTAGGGCCAAGAGTCTTGATCATGAAGGAATGTTCTAATAATCAAGAAGCCTGAAATGAGCAATTTGAAAGGAGGACAAAACAGAAATGTTTTTTGTCCTTTCCTTTTCTTGGCATTACCTTTTAGAAGTCCACAGTGGTGACTCCTAAGCCAGAATATTTACTAGAGAGACTGTCTTGATTTTTCACTAACACTTCTGTTGTTTTTTTAGCTACAAGGATGGCATAGTGGTTATAATTGACATCAGTAAGAAAGGAGAAGTTATTCATAGGCTTCGAGGGCACGATGATGAAATCCACTCCATAGCCTGGTGTCCCCTGCTTGGTGAAGATTGCTTATCCATAAATCAAGAAGAAAACTCAGGTAGAGATGATTAAAAGGAGAGTTTAGTGCTCTTCAGACCTAAAGAACAAAGTGGATAGAATTAAATTGTCTGAATTGTATTTTAAGACTAGGTTTCACAGTATACCTATGAAAAAGGGATAGCTAAGTTTTGGCAACTCTTGTGAGCTTTTTTTTCTTTTAAGTAGCATATGTGCGTGTTAATGCAAATTTGAAATAAAATTACCATCTCTGTCCTAGAAGAACCTGCAATTCCCAATGGGAAAGTTGTGGCACAAACTGCAGAGGCAAAGGGCTGCTACTTAGCCACTGGAAGCAAAGATCAGACCATTCGAATCTGGAGCTGCACCAGAGGCCGAGGTAAGGCTAATGTGTGATGTCTCTTATGGTAGAACCTATATTAATTTGGTAGAATGGCTGTCTTTTGTTCTATCTTATTCTAAGAGGTTATCGTCTGTCAAAAATTAGTTCTTTATTGTCTTGTCCCAATCACAGCTGCTCCACTTTAGTCCAGGCTAGAACTCTCTATGCTTTGAACATAATGGGTTTTGTGTTTTCTGATGCATTTCAGGAGAAAGCAAACATTCTTGCCTTATGCAAGGGTTACTATTTGGTATGGAGAGCAACATACTTACAAGACAGGCTTATTAGAACTTGGCAGGGCCTGGGTCACAGGAATAGAAAAGCTACAGAGTAAATGATATAAATCCAGTATAGAAGTGCATGTTTGCATGTTTACACCTTATCCAAGTTAAGTAAAAATCCATATGGGGCTCTTGGGCTGAGTATCCCTCTAGAATGATAATCTCTAAACTTGGAGCTGTCAAATACAGTGACCTTCAGTTCTGTAGAGCAGAATCAGCAAGAGAGTTTGTAAATATAGGCTCCTGGACCCCACTTCATGTCTACTGGATCAGAATCTCTGGGAGTTGGACTCTGGCGTATGCATTTTCTAAAACCATACTTGTGGTTTGGTTGTACAGTACACAGTAGGAACCCCTGGTGTAGCACTGGCGGAGGTACTCCCCTGCTACACCGTGTTGACTGCTGTTTTTTTTCCCCTTGGTGGACTTACGGCCAACAAGGAGAAGGAACCCCAGTTTTTGTCCTTATGACTTCGGAAAATCTTGGGTTTTGTTACCACCTTGGGGTCTCAATTCTAATTGGGAACGCTTTACCAAACAAAAAATATTCTTAACATGTTTGGGTTACCAGAACAGTGTATAAAATCTTGTTTGACCTACATTTAGCCAAATTGGGATTAAGTACTACTTACAATGTTTCCTTGGAAAAAATGAGGTATTTATTCAAGGTAACCAAACTGACAGACTTAGATCACTGACAGCGTGTTGTGAACTGCTGGTGACTTCAAGTAAGTAGCTTCATGATCCTGAGTGCTCGCTCTGCTCCCTAACGTGTAGGAGTGATGACTTTGAAAATCCCCTTTCTGAAGAGAAGAGGAGGGGCTGTGGACCCAACGGTTAAAGAGCGCCTTTGGTTGACACTGTATTGGCCCGAGAATCAGCCGACACAGCTGGTGTCCAGTTGCTTTGGGTAGGTCTTTTACGATCACAATCTCTCTGTACATTTTGCTTCCCTGTTGCCCTCAGTGATTGCAGGACTCTCGCTGTAGGCATGGAGGGTGGAGAGTGTAATGGCCACGGCAAGTGCTGTGACGGGCCGCTAAAGTGGAAAATCATGAGCCCTGTGCTGTTTACCAACAGGGCCATGGAACGATCAGAACTGTACCCTGGGGTTAAGTCGGACACAGATGACTCCAGAGTCAGTCTGAGGCTTACCGCGCTCGTGTTCACTAGCAGACACTTCACGGTGCTGAGCTTCAGTTACTCTGCACAGCTTCCCTGTGTAGAAAGAGGAGTGGAAGTAACATTTTCTACTTCTTAGAAAGCTTAAGGCCATTCAGTAAACAAAATTTATTGAGCACTTTCTGTAGGAGAAAATATTGTTCCTCTTTTCTCATACTGCAGTCAATGCAGGTGACTTCTGTGACTCCAAATGGTGAGGGGGTTTCTCCCCATCAGCAGTAAGTGATTAATTCTGCAACAGATACGAACTGTATGTGCTCTAATTCAATTCAGTTCTAAAGTTCTGTCTCCGTGGAGACAGTGTCAGATCCCTCAGTTTGAGCGCTTGGTGCCCAGCACTACACGTGCACGCACGCACGCACCCACCCCCGGTTGTTTTACCTGTGCCTCAGGGTTCCCACAACCCTCTCCTCAGATTCAGTTAATTTGCACAAGCAACTCACAGAAGTCAGGGATACCACCCACTTCCCAGCTCATTATAATGGTATTAGAGAACACACATGAAGAGATACACAGGGTGAGGCACGGGAGACAGAATAAAAAGCTGCGCTGCCCTTCGGGCCCCTTTCCTTCCCTCCAGGACTGCCCACATGCTCAGCTGTCAGGAAGCTCTCAGAGCCTTGTCTTCTGGCTTTTATGGCTGCTTCCTCACTGTGCATGATGGATTAATCCTTGATCATTGGTGACCACTTGACCCGTCTTCCCCGCCCGCTTCTGGGTGGAGGTTGGAGGTGGAGCCAGCAGTCCTAATCTGATTCTGCCTTAGTCTTTCTGATGACCAGATCCCATCTTGAAGCTACCTGGAGGCTGCCAGCCACCAGTCAGCTCCTTAATATAAAAAAGGATGCTTATGACTCGAGATTCCAAGAATTTTAGGAGTTGTGTGCCAGGAAAAGACAAAGACTAAATGAGGGGCTGGGGATGGGCGTGACTCAGTGCCAGACCACTCGCCCGGAAAACTCAACCCATGGCTTTGATTCCGAGCACACACACTTGGACAACAACAACAACAAAACGCCATATGTGTGCTTTAAAATATAACAACCTGCTCCTAGTTGCTGAGATTAAGTAAATGTAATAAGCAGATTCCTGCCTTTAAATGAATACAGTAAGCATATATATCCCTCCAAAATGTTTCTTTGATCCTCCTTCTCTCTGCCACCCCCAAAAAGAGATATGTGCACAGTGAGGCCATGCAGATTATGGTGGCATTTATAATTAAAGCTATTGGAGCAGTCTCCGTAAAAGACAGCTTAGTACATTTATGTTTCAAGAACAGAGGTTTATAGTAAAGTATCCTTCCCACCTCCATCTTCCATAGCTACTTCATTCTAGTCCCCTTAGGCAAAAGAAAAAAACAGTTGTATGTGGGTGCAAAACAGACTTGCAAATCAGAAAACACAGCTACTGAGGGGTGCGTGACTTCAGCTCTTACAACAAGGAGCAGTAGGTACCCGCAGTTTAACGCTCTGGAGGAAAAACACAGGATTGAAGCAAAACCAGCAGGAAGAGACAGACACAAGTCAAGGTGTTGTAAATTTGGTCAGTCTGCGGGAATGTCCAGGTCAGGAGGCACAGTGGTTACCTGGGTATTGTTCGATTCTGGATAATTATTCCCCCTGGCAGATCCAGTCCCCAGCATGACGTTTGTATGGCAGTCTACTTCCTGTCAGCAATTCTTTTAATGCTCAAAATGAGGATTTTCCTATCTTTTGGCCCGTTCTGTACCCACTTGACTTGTGTTTTGTCAAGGAACAATGAACAGAAATCATTTTACAGCTAAGGCCCAGAGCCTGGCTCGGCAGTCTCCTGTTTCAGATTGCTTATGAGAGAGAACTGACACTTGTGTTCTTCCTTCTCAGGGGTGAACTGCTGCTGTGGGATCTCACCCAGTCTTGGAGACGGAAATACACCCTCTTTAGCGCTTCAGAAGGGCAGAATCACTCCAGAATCGTCTTTAATTTATGTCCTTTGCAGACTGAGGATGACAAGCAGCTGCTCCTGTCCACATCAATGGATAGAGATGTAAGGACTACTTGGTTTCCTTTGCCTGGTAGCTCAGTTGGATGCGATTGAAGATGTCAGTCCTCATACGCTATCCCTACTTCCAGCCTCAGAGCTAGTGTTACTGATCAGCTCTGAGTGTGTCCACAGGACCCTGGCAGGGGGAATGTGAGGAATCACTAGATGCTTTCTTACTAAAGCAGCCATTAAGTGTGATGTGTCCACAAAAGGATGTGTGAGCTCATTGTACTTTGATTTACCCTCCAGTGGTGGCAAACCCATGGCACACGTGCTGTTTGTTTTTTTTGTTGTTGTTGTTAAGACAAAAGATGTTAATGTATGAGTTGTTGTTGTTAACTAAAACTTCAGTATTCAGGTTTAATTGCAGTGTTGGTACTTTCTGATAAGTACGTGGGCTCTGCGTTGCAGTTTGGGCACTCAGTTTCTAAAAGGTTCACCATCACGGTCCTACACAGTAATTTAGGCAACAGAACCATCTGCTCTTGGTAAAGTCTCTCGAAGTATGAATTGGCTGGAACTGGGGATTTAGCTCAGCAGCACAGCACCTGTCTGGCAAGCGCAAGGTCGTGAGTTTGATCCCTGGTACCCCCCAAAAAAACAAACGAAGTATGAATTGGCTGTATTTAAGAGTCTGTAAGCCGGGCGTGGTTGCTCATGCCTGTAATCCCAGCACTCGGGAGGCTGAAGCAGGAGAATCGTGAGTTCAAAACCAACGTGGGCTACAAAGTGAGCTCAAGGCCGGCCTGAACTGCATAGCAAAACCCTGTCTCAAAAAGACCAAAAAAAAAAAGAAGTCTATGACCTACTTTGCAACGAGGCTAGGTTTATTTCATAGACTTTTTATCCCAAGTCTTTGTGTTCCACAGGTAATGCTTACAAACTTTTCCCTCCTCCGAGTTCAAGGTGTTTATCTTGGCTTTTCCCTGTGTTGAGGCCACACTCATCCTTATTCAGTGTGAATTCACTAAATGGGGAAGTGGAAAGAGGTGTAATAGAGTGCAAAAACCGCTGGACACCGGGAAGTGGGAGCCCTGGGTTCTGGTTTATTAGCTGCATGATGCTGAATTCCCTGGGCATGTCTGGGAATAAATACACTGCAAGATCCCTTTGAGATATATAATTTACGGCTGGTGTTTTTTCTAAGAGATGCTTTTTCCAATTCCTACTAGAAAAGTTGTAATAATGCTTACCCACTCTTTAAAGTTACTCCATTTGAAATATGGGAGTCTTTTTCGTATTCCTCTGCTTTTTTTCTATATTTAGGCCCTAACCCTGATCTTTTCAGGTAAAATGTTGGGACATGGCCACGCTGGAGTGCTGCTGGACCCTACCTTCCCTTGGCGGGTTTGCATACAGCCTGGCCTTCTCTCCTGAGGACACAGGCTATCTGGCCATTGGTGTTGGGGATGGCATGATCCGGGTGTGGAATGCATCGTCCAAAAAGAACAACTATGACGTGAAAAATTTTTGGCAGGGAGTCAAGTCCAAGGTTACAGCGGTAAGGCTGCTACTTTAAGATTTTTTGAAGTAGACAATTGTTTTGTAGAGATAACTAAGTGAACTCTATTCTTTTAAGAGTATTTTCAATGAAATATGAAACTAGGAAAGTAGAAGGACCCTCCAACAAAACCCATCATCCCCAAATTCAGAGCTTAAAATGAAGGCCTTATTCATAATTTCTAATAGTAAGAAAGTAGAAATACGCTGATATGTTCATAGAAGATATATTATAGTATAATATAACCACATATTGGAGTAGTATCTATTAAAAGTGATAGTGTAGGTTTTTTCAGTGTGAAAAGGTAACTTATAAAAATGCAAATTATAAAACAAAACATGGACTACAGATTAGAAAACGTGTAACTTTTTTTCTCTCAAATGACACCTGTATTGTGGCCATTTACTCTAAAAGCAGTAAATATTTGTGATGTAAAAAGAAAACCAAACAATACAGAGTCTGAGAAAGCAATCATTTTTCATACCATACCCTCTCCTCCAGTACCCCCACTTCTGTAATCTAGAAACTACAACTAACAATTTCCAAATTGTAATTTTTTTTTTCTTTTGAGACAAAGTCTCCCTATGCAGTTCAGGCTGGCCTTGAGCTCACTTTGTAGCCCAGGCTGATCTTGAACTTGCAACAGTCCTCCTGCCTCAGCCTTCCGAGTGCTGGGATTACAGATGTGTGCCACCATGCCTGGCTCAAATTTTAATTATTAATAGAATCACATTTTCTTTTTTTTTTTGTTTTTTTTCCAGTACCGGGAATCGAACTCACGACCTTGTGCTTGCCAGGCAGATGCTCTGCCGCTGAGCTAAATCCCCAGCCCCTAGAATCACATTTTCTAAATCGTGCTGGAATCTTTGATCCCCAGTTTACAGTGTATCATGCACATCACTGAAATGTTTGAACTCATTTTTTTTTTCTATTGTGTATATCTAAGCTTATTCCAAAAAAAGTCAGAAAATAAAAGATAGAATATTGTAGGGCTTTTTGGATGATGAGTTACAGGTAACTTTAATTTCGTTTTTAAACATTGAGAATTAAAGGAAATAAAGAATGAAAAAGTTTTCTATTCGTACATTTAAAGGTTCACATAAGCAGTCCCTTAAATGTGTGCCCCTTTTCTCATACGTTCTTATCTGGGAACTCTGGTTGTAGTTGTGCTGGCACCCGAAGAAGGAACATTGCTTAGCTTTCGGCACTGATGACGGAAAAGTGGGATTGTACGACACCTACTCCAACAAGTAAGAAATGCACTGCTTTTTTAGCCACTGGCTGAAATGTCAGTGACAAGTTGCACTTTGAATTCATAAACCTGGATGTACATCAAGATATATTTAAGGCTTTCTTAGAATAAAATTCTGGTTCTAATACTGAGGTTGAGAACTCAGAGTTTAATTTAAAGTTTCTTTTCTGGTGGTGGTGATTCAGTCTATCATATTTGGGAACCATTAAAAGACACTATTTGCTTTTGTTTTTACAAAGGTTTTTAGGCATACGTGAAAGCTGAAAGATCAAGTGTAAAGAGTATCTATGTACCTTCTGTCACTTAACATTTGCCCTGTTTAATCTGTGTGTCTCAGTGTGTTTCTTATGAAACAAAGTTGCAGACATCTGATACTCCTCCTTTGCAGTTCTAATGACTTCCTCCTGTGTAACAGCAATATCCTAATGACATTTAAGAAATTAACAGTAACTTCGTCATATTCATACAAAATCAATAATACAATTTATCATAAAGTATATCATATATATGTTGATAATACGTATACATGTGTGTATGTATCAGTATATATACAGATTTCCCCAGTTGAGCTAACAGTGTTTGTCTTGTTTATTTCCCAATCATTTTCACTGGGATTCACACTGCATTTCGTTGGTCTCTCTATTCTCTCTTACTCTAGGACACTGCCCCTACTTCTTGCCTTTCTATATCATTGCCTTTTCTATGTGAAGACTCGAGATAAATTGTTGTATAAACTGCTGCACACCTTACACTTTTTTGGTTACAGACATTTTTTGTTTAACAACTGAGTTTGACTAGATCATTAGATGAATTGGTCACTAAATGAGGAGTCATAGATAGCATGTGCATTACAGTATTCAGAACAAAGAAATGGTCATCTGAAACTCCAGCTTGGTGACTTTGTTTCCATAACTCCTGCATCCAGTACTGTAATGTATAACAGAATATAAAGCTACAATACTATACAAAAATTACAGGACTATCTAAACGAAGTACACTGTACCAAAAAAAGAAAAAAACATTAAGGCTGTACAAATGAGATGTACAAAACTGTACAAAAAGAAAGACTGGTCATAAGTCTGAGCAGCACACCTCAGTCGTAAGCCCAAAGAGTCATTAAACAGGTAAGTCATTAAATGTGGAGGATCTGTATTTCCTAGTGACTTCTGTGTTTTCTTCTAGTGACTTGTTTTTCTAGTCCACATATTTCCTATCAACTGCAAGTTGTGCCTTCAGCTACCTTGCCCATTACAGTAGTTCTTAGATACCAGTGACTACTGAGCACAAGGAAGGTGGTGAATCCAAGTTGAGATGTGCTACAAATGTAAAATATACAAACTTCTGAAACCAGAAATACAGCTGGGTGTAATGGTGCACACCTATAATCACAGCACTGGGGAGGCTGAGGCAGAACTGCCCTGAATGCAAGGCCAGCCTGAACTACAAGACAAGGCCCTGTCTCAAAAAAAACAAAATATCTCATTAATAATTATTTTATTTTCATTGCATTTAAATAATATTTTAATATGCACAGTTAAATAAAATATGTTATTAAATTAAGTCCCACTTGTTTCTTACACTCACTGTGACTGCAAGAAAGTATATTTATGACTCACACTGTCTGTCCATAACTGGGCCATTTGACTTTGTAGCTACATGTGGTTGTTTAATCAAAATTAAACACAGTTACAGAATCAGTTCCTCAGGTCCATAAGCCACATTTCACACGCCCAGGAGCCACATGCGGCTAAGCTGCCTCATGGACAGGTGTGCCGGACCAGGGACTGGGAGTTCAGAGTGCCCTCACCCACCTTTCTAACTGGTTGGGGAGCATCAGTACTCTGGTGTGTGATGATGAGGCACAATCCAGATTTCAGTGCCTGCGGCTGCACGCACACTGACCCAGCAGAGCGCAGCGGCCAGAGCTCCCATGCATGTGCTGTTCACTGCTGCGTTACACAAGGTGCCTGCCCCACCATCCCACCAGCCACTTCTGCATAAGCCGATTTGTACTGCCCAGCCACCCTCCTTTTCATACGCAGCACTTCAAACGCCCATAGAGAGCCCACACTCAGGAACTAGGTTTCCCCTTTAATTAACACAGTATTTCAAGGAGATAGTTAACAAAACAAAACTGTGTTTAAATAGCTTCTGTAATATAACTAGCTAGTTCTGTCAGTCTGATTCTTCTTATTATAAGTGAATACTCAAATAACTCTAGAAAAGTCATGTCCAGAGAGAAAGGATATTGCTATAGATGTGTTACTAAGCGTTCGGCCAGAATGGCAGCTTCTGTTTCTCGTAGCCAAAATAATTTCTGTCCGTTGTCTGAAATTACCATAACCAATTTGTGACTTACACACCTGCAAGTAAGTAGCTCTACTGCCAGCTCAGCTATAGGTTGTAGAGTTCTAAACATCATAAAAAGAAAAAAAATAATTATACAAAGAGTCAGTAAATTAAGAACAGTGCTGCCATTTCCCCTGCAAGTAGTCAAGGATTCTTTAATGACACACATTCTTATAACCAGAAAACCTTCAGAAACACTCAAGCTTCCTTAAAAAGATAATAAAAAACTGTACCATTCAATCTGTCTGCCCTGAAATCTTGTCACAGTTTAATAATGTGGTGTTCATGGCATAGAGTAGGTCTAAAATGACTTCTAATTTTGTAACATGAACAAAAGGTGGAAACATTTGCATAGCGATGATATATACTTAGCAATAACCTTAATTTTAAACTGAACAGTTTGCATTTTCTATCTTGACAGATGGAACAAGTGGCCCACTTTTCTCTAATTGTGATCACCTTTATACTCTTAACTGTAGTAATGTTAGATTACTTGACACAAATAAAGTGGACAGTTCAGAAGCGAGCGAGGAGAAACGTGATCCCATACAGGCCAGGTAGATGGGAACAGTTTTGTAGAGCATGGTTTTTTTACAATCACGTTTGGAGAAGTTAAATTGCTATTGGATTCTTTTTGTCTAATAGCAACTAAGGACCTTGTAGAAAAAGAAGTTCTATTTTCCACTATGACATTTTGTTTAAATTCATTTATTCTCCACCCCTCCCCTGAAGACCTCCACAGATTTCCAGCACTTATCATAAGAAGACTGTGTACACGCTAGCTTGGGGGCCACCAGTATCCCCCATGTCACTTGGTAAGTTTCTAAGCCATTCTCTTACAAATATAGTAAAACTCCCTGAAACATAAAAGGTACGAAGAATCATAAATGTTCCAGTGCAGAGACCATCTGTGTGGTCTGCTGTGTCCCCAGGGGTCCATGAGAGTACCAGTGGTAGGTGATAAATTGGAATTTGTGAGAGAGGGCCGGGGTATAGCTCAGCGGCATAAGCACCTACCTGGCAAGCACAAGGTCCTGAGTTTGATTTCTGGTATCAAAAAACACACACACAAAAAAAATACTTAATTTGTGAGAAGAACCATTTATTCATAAACTTGTCCAAACTCCAAAGCATAGTTCTTCTCTGCAAGCTGAAATACTTTACTGTATCAGTTATCTGTGATCATGCTGGGTCCTGGCCTTTGACCACTACAGTTTCCCCTTTCCTAGTCGGTCAGCTTTGTCTTCAGATTTTTCCCTGCAAAGTAATGGGTCTTCTTTAATATTTTTTAAATGATTGAGAACGTGTGTTTGCTTTCTGATCCCAGCTTTGATGGTACTACGACTTTGAATGTCAGGATACTTAAAGTAATACGTTCCATCATAGAAGCTAACACAGAATTGGTGTACCTTTCCTACTCGTCCCAACAGTCATGTTTAGGTAGAAGAAACAGTGACTTTCTTCCATTGTATTTGAATGTTTCATTCTTAATTCTCGTAGTATGGTGCATACTGTCATGATAGTTAAGCTGTACGTAATAGTACGAAACTAATAAGCTTGCTCGTCTTACCTAGAAGGAGAAGGAGACAGGCCTTCCTTCACTTTATACAGCTGTGGAGGGGAAGGGATTGTCTTCCAGCATAATCCCTGGAAGTTCAGTGGAGAGGCCTTTGACATCAACAGACTCATCCGGGACACCAATGCAATCAAGGTGAGTTCTTGTGTCTAAACTCTCTTGGGTTCCCCTGCATTTCTGATCTCACATACTAAATGTCACTCTTAAAGAGAGCCATTTGCTAAGTCAGGCCTCTAAGATACTGTTAAAGAGGCGTGAGCCAATTAGTGCATCTCAACCTGTACCTTAGGAGACTTTATCCTGAGTAAAGCAGGGAACTTGCCCCAGAAGTATGGAGTGGGGTCTCGGTTGTACTGTGCTGGGTGATGCTGTGAACTAAGCCAGCTTTGCAGGCTGACGCTTTAACCAGATGATGCCATGGTGGAAATGACCTCAACAGGTCTTGCCCGTGCGGCTATTTTTGCTCCTAAGACAACTATCATTTTGTTTTGAGGGAAATAATTTCAGATTTACAAAAGCCACAAAAATGATACAGGTAACTATCTTAAGTCCCTTAGCCAGATTCCAGTATGGAATGACATTGCCATGACACTCTGTCCACATATTTGTCTGCCAAAACTTGTTTTAAAGTCAGACCATAAACATGGAGATTAGCCTACCCTTTCAGATGAGCTATTTTTCCCTGCTCATTTTTTTGAGTGGGTAGCACAAAAATAATACTTAACCATAAATTATGTTTATTGATTATATTCCTTTGTTGCCTTAAATTTGCTCATGCTTTAACATTAGGTAATGTAGAGAGACAAAGTTCTTGTTCTAACAAGCTTTTAGCTTGGTGGCAGTTGAGTATATAGATCAGAAGCTAATATGCGGAGGCTGGGCGGAAAGAGAAACTTGGAATCCTTTCATATAAACAAAAGATAAAGAAGCTGCGGACCTTTTGTGGCTTTTGTAAATCTGAAATTATTTCCCTCAAAACAAAATGATAGTTGTCTTAGGAGCAAAAATAGCCGCACGGGCAAGACCTGTACAAGGGAGACGGGCCAGAGACCCCAATAGAAGAAGAAGAGCATCCGGACTGTCTTAGGGTGGGAGGTAACTCAGAAAGAGAAACTGAAAGGAAAGGAAGAAAACAAGAGAAGTGTACAGCATTCAGTAAGGACAGTGAAACCCTGCTACCACGACCGGTGGGGATGGTTCATTCAGTGAGATAAAAACCCTTTCAGATAAGCGTATTTCATAAGGTAAACCCTGCAGACATTTACCACTTCCTGGCCTCGCTTTGTCCCATTTAGGAAATTATAATTAGAGTACTTGCTGTCGTAATGCTTTGACTAATGGTGAAGCTTGTTGTGAAGAATGGTTTCGCTACGCTTAGATGTTTTTCTCATGCTGTCATGGACTTGCGAGATGCACGGAGAAAAGAACGTTGTTTATAGTCAGCACTGGTTTGTTTTGCTTTCTAGTACAAACTGCCTGTGCACACAGAGATCAGCTGGAAAGCAGACGGCAAATTCCTGGCTCTTGGCAATGAAGATGGGTATGCGTCTGTTTCTTTAAAAAAGAAAAACATTGTAATTGCACATATTCTTTATCACAAGCTGGCCAGTGCCATCTGTCGTTTGCTGGGGAATCCCTGTTGTAGTTGGTGTTCTGATTTATTCTGGATGTCCTCAACTGACGCAGGAGCACGTAGCATCTTTGAAAACTACAGAATGAGTTGGATATTTTCAGTTCAGAGTTAGTGCCTGGCTATACTGTCTTCTGCCATTTTATGCCTCACAGAAGGTTCACACCCTACATCAAGCTGCCTCTATCTCCATTTTCTTAAGTGTTATCCCAGGCAGAAATCCCTTTCCGGTCTTACTATGTCCTCTGCACTGGTAATCATAGTAACATAGTCCTAGTTCAGGCATGCCTTATTAATTCTTTGTGTCATTTATCACAAATGCCTGCTAAACACCATTTTCCAGAGATGGTTGAAATTTTTTAAAGCTGAATGTACTTATTTCAGAAAATAGCCTTTTGCACCTGCCTCTTTATGAGAGAAGGACCATTTCAGTGATTGAGGGGGGTGGTTCTATTCCATTTTACCTTTCCTGGCTGATGCAGTGGGGGAGATGCGTGTTTGCAGGAGACTACAGTTTGATCACACAGCTTTCGTGTCTTGGTGTGTTTCTCATTCCAGATCAATAGAGATATTTCAGGTCCCCAACCTGAAGCTGATGTGCACCATCCAGCAACATCACAAGCTTCTGAACACCCTGAGCTGGCACCACGAGCATGGCAGCCAGCCGGAGCTGAGCTACCTCCTGGCCTCCGGCTCCAACAATGCAGTCATCTATGTGCACAACCTGAAGACTGTGCTGGGTAACTTCTGAACCCTCCTTCCTGGGGATGCTGTTGTGTGTTCATCTGCTGTCCCTCGTGATTTTTATATATTTTTACTTTATTTGTGGTGTTAAATTTTTAAATCTTTTTTCTGCTTCCTAAAGTATCTGTTCATCTTTTGTAAAAGTTCTCTCAAACATGAGAAAAGTGTTAATTGAGAAAACGAAGTTTCCCAGTTTCAGCTGGGCATGCTTGGTGCATGCCTATAATTCCAGCACTCTGACAGGCTGAGGCAAGAGGATCACAACTTTGAGCCCAGCCTGGACAACTTAGCAAGACCCTGTCTCAAATTTTTAAAAAGGGTTCCAAGGACCAGGGTTCCTTGAGGGGAGGATGGAAGTTCATTCCATAATGTCACCCCTCCCTCAGTAATAATTAGTGTAAAGGTGTTTGCATTCCTATGTACTTGTATGGAAGAACATCTTAAAAAGAAACCACTACAGGGTCTTGGGATATAATATAGGATCAGAGAGCATTTGCCTAGCTCTGAGTTCAATCTCCAGAATAGTGGGAAACAATTCTCTTTCTCTCTCTCTTTGTGTGTGTGTGTGTGTGTGTGTGTGTGTGTGTGTGTGTGTGTGTGTGTATTTGAAGTTATTCTTTCAGATATATATAGGATATCTTTTTATGTCAGTATATGAGGATGTTACTGCTATTAACAAATATCTTTCCATTATATGGACTTGCCATGATTATTCATTCCACACGTAACATTTATTTACATTTTTTACAGTGTAAGGACTATCACTATGAATCACATTGAACATATGTCTTCATTAATGTGAATTTTTGGTTTGGTTTGGTTTGGTTTGGTTTGGTTTGGTTTGGTTTGGATTTTTGAGACAGGGTCTCACTGTACACTTCATGCTGGGCTTGAACTCACTATGCAGTTCAGGGTGGCCTCCAACTCACGGCAATCCGCCCGCCTCAGCCTCTCGAGTGCTGGGATTACAGGCATGTACTGCCACACCTGGCCCTTGTTTTTTTGCTTTGTTTTGTTTCTGTTTTTTTGAGATGGGGTCATGCTATATAGTTCAGGCTGGCCTTGAACTATGTAGCCCCGGCTAGCCGCCTGCCTCAGCCTTCCAAGGACTAGGATCACAGGTGTGCACCAGCATACTCAGCAGTGTGTCATACTACTTTTACCTTCTTTTTCTTAAAATAACTCAGACTCACACTTAGAAAAAAGTTGGAAGAATAGTACAAAGAACTTCCATCAGCCCTTTCTGAGGTTCAGTAAGTTACAATGTTTTATCACATTTGATGAGTGCAGAACAGTGGTTTTGTAGATGCGCCTACATATTTTCTCATGGTCAGCTTCAGACTGCATTTTTACCTAGGGTATCATTTGAGTGAGGCTGTGTCCTTTTTATTGTCACACCCAGAGGCATTACTTTCATTTTGATGGCTTTTAGAAAGAAAGAATGTAGCTGCCACATCTTGAGATAAGCCTGTGGGTCAGACAGTTGCGGAGCCTACTTTATTCCCACTACACAGCACTGCTGCCCTCGCGGAATCACCCAGCTCTGACAGACTCTTGGCTCCTGTCAGGTCCAGCCTTTCCTTATGTGTTTGTTTATGTCTTGTGTTTTGCTGTTGCTAGCAGTGCTGATTTCCCCCCTACCTTTTAGAGAACAATCCCGAGTCTCCAGTGACGATTACCGAGCCCTTCCGCACACTCTCAGGACACACAGCCAAGATCACCTGTCTGGCATGGAGCCCGCATCATGATGGAGTCCTGGTGTCTGCCTCCTATGACGGGACAGCCCAGGTACTACATGTCCCTGGCCCGGGGGCTGCTTTGCTGTGCGCTCTTAGACTCTCCTCGTGCCCCCACCCAGAGACATGTTGCTTTGCCAGCTACTCGCATCTGAGCTCTAGAAGGCATTTGAGTTTTACCTGGGCCCTTAGCTGGTTGAGTTTAGGTTTTTACTTAGATGAAAGGGAAAGTATTCACAGGCACCAGCTAAAATCTAACATGTCTGTGGATTTCTTTCTGACATAATGTCATATGGTACAATAAATTGTTATGAAAAGTTCTGTCTTGCTCAAGCACAGAAATATTGACTAATCACAGAAATAGTTTCTACTAACAAACTGGTAAGTCAGCAGTCTCCACATTCTAGAGGATCAAGGTGAAATGCCAAACCAGAGCTATGAAGTAGGAGTTTGGGGTAAGAGTTGGGCAGACCTTGGCAGCTGTGGAACTGCACGCACTTATGAGGAGTGTGTCTCAGGGTTGTTGTTGCTAAGCTGTCTCCGCAGAGCTGGGAGTGGTGAGGAATGCTGCCTTCTGTGAGACAGACCCCGAATACTTCAGGAAATAGGCAGGAAAGTAGTCATTTATCTAGGGATTTTCAAGATGAAAGAGCTAATTCCCTATGAGAAGTTAGAACTCTTAATTTCTGAAGTAGGTATGGGCTGTTTGCTTCATGGTACCAGAGCCCCCAGGCCAGACAGTAACGCGTTTCTGGTTGGGACAGTGCGCTCCGTAGACATTAGTTCACTGCAGATCACCCCCATAGGGATGCTTGTGTGTGCCGGGACACCTGCCCTCCCACAGAAAACAGCACTGTCTGAAGTTGAACCTCTTTTGTTTTGGTTTTTCAGACAGGGTAGGGTCTTACTATGTAGGTCAGGCCAGTTTTGAACTCACTAGGTAGCCCAGGTTGGGTACAATCCTCCTGCCTCAGCCTCCCAAGGGCTAGGATTACAGGTATGTGCCAGCACCACACCTGGCCCACAAAATTGAACTTTTAAGAGAAAAGTTACAAATCACATGAAGAAATGAGAACCTGTAGATTTTTTTCAAATGAGCATTTTAGACACCCACTTCCAAACAATAGAATTAACAGAAATTGTTCTTCCGTGCGGCTTTTGGTTTCAGGTGTGGGACATCCTCCGTGAACAGCCTCTGCACAATTTCCGTGGACACCGAGGCCGGCTGCTCTGTGTGGTGTGGTCCCCACTGGACCCGGAGTGCATCTACTCGGGGGCGGATGACTTCTGCGTGTACAGGTGGCTGCCTTCCGCACAGGATCATTCCCGGCCCCCTCAAGGTTGGTCAGAACGTGAGGCCCAGAAGACGTGCACCTAATTCCCCTCTCCTCCTCAGTCACTGCGCTGCTCGGGGCCAAGCAAGGAAGCCGCCTGTGCAGGGCAGTGCGTCTGCAGGGCAGGGTCCACTGTGTAAAAAAACAGGCCGCCTTGAAGGGCTGAGACAGCCACAGCCAAATACTGCCGATTCCACTTCATGCCCAGGTTGGGCTGCCAAATGCCATTCTCCACTCAAATATCCAGGGCTTCTGTGAGAAATGGAGCACCGCTCATGCCGGAAAGAAACGGCCTCAGACAGTTTAGGAGACACGTCTGAGAGACAGACCAGCCTGGAGACATCGCTGACCAAAGCTAGCATGATTTGAACTTGAAAAATAAGTTACCAGAAAATTGTTTCTGGCTACAAAAGATGAACTGGTACCAGGCTTGCCCACCTGCCATAAACTACTAGAAAAATTAGACAGTATATATTAAAAATTCAGAAATAGACCCAAAGGAAACAAAAGCATGTGTCCATACAAAGACATGTACAGGAATGCTCATAGCAACTTTATCAGTGGTCAGCAAAACTGGAAACAACTCAAGCGCTTACGAGCAGATAAATTCTAAACTGCGTTGTATTTCTCCACAGTGGAATTCCGTTCAGCAGGAACAAAGACAGTACTGCGCTGGGCGGCGTATCTCAGTGGTAGAGCATATGCTTAGAATGCTGAAGGCCCTGTGCCCAAAAAGGAAAGAAAGAGAAATAACCCTGATGAACACAACAGAATCTGTGCATCTGAGCAAAAGAAGCCACGCACAGAAGGCTGCGCACTGTGTGCTTCTGTTTGTAGATATCTGGAACATCCAAACTGAACTGTAGCAGCAGGGAGAGCCTAGGGCTCGCTTCCCACAGACAGGTCTGAGGGAACCCGTAGTGCAGGGAATATTTTATATCTTGTTTTTGGTGGTGATGGTGATAACTGCATGGCTCTATCAAAATTCGCCAAACTATTAAAAGGTGGATATATTTTATTATACTAATTCATACCTAAATAATGATTTAAAAATAAGCAGAAGATAAGAACTTTAAAAAATGTAAGTCATGGTAATGGATGATCATCTAAAACAGAAACCTGTACGTCTCTAGGATGTAAATAAATGCCTAAACAGCGGAGTGCCAGCTAATGAATGCAGGGTGAGTGATGGCACGGAAGCCCGTTCAGAGTCATCAGTACAGAAAAATGCCTTTCCCCTCAGAGCACGGTGTGTAATCCTCCCACAGGAAATAGCACTGACTGAGATTGGACTCCTGAGCAGAGAAAATACTTCCTAATCTGAGTGATCAAAGTAAACCAAGCAATGGGACAGATAAAAATTAGGAGCTCTTCATAGGTTGCCCCAGATAAACACAGCGTTGCTTCTGGGTATTCCAGCTGAAAAGGCACAAACTAGCCGGATGTGATGACGCACACCTATATCCCAGCACTCGGGAGGCTGAGGCAGGAGGATTGCTGTGAGTTCAAAACCAGCCTGGGCTACACAGTGAGTTTAAGCCTGACCTGAACTATATAGCGAGTCCCTATCTCAAAAAAAAATAAAAAGAAAATACGCAAACTAAATCTAAGGAAAAACATCATGCAGACTCAGGCTGAGGTGAAACGTGACAAAATAACTGTCCTGTAAGCTTCAATTCTCAAGTTGTGAAGTCAGGAAGATCAGGATAACTGTATGAGGCTGAAGGACAGCAGAGAGGCGTGACCGCCAAGTACAGTATGTGATCTTGGCCGATTCCTTCAGCTGTGAAATGCTGTTGGTTCTGTGTTAGTAGACGGTGGTAGGGTGTCTGTTCGTTTCCTGGCTCTGCTGGTGGTGCTGTGATACTAGGGAGTGTCCTTGTTTATAACACGCACACGGAAGTGTACAGGGTACTGGGACGCCTTGCTCATGAGTTAGTGAGATCCCAAAAGGGCTTTTCATCATCCTAGAAACAACTGAGAATGCCCTGGGACAGATGGGAGCGGCAGCGCACACCTGGAGTCCCAGCACCCCAGAGGCTGAGCTGGAGGCCAGCGCGGGCAGTGCAGAAAGGACTGGGTGTGTGTGGGAAGGGAGGGGTGGGGTGTAGGGATATGGTGGCAGCACTACCTAGGGCACTTCCAGCCAGGAGCCTGTGTTTCAGTCTGTCCTTTTTTATTGTGATTTTTGTAGGCAAAAAAAGTATTGAATTAGAGAAAAAACGGCTCTCTCAACCTAAACCAAAGCCCAAAAAGAAGAAAAAGCCCGCCTCGCAAATGCCCGTAAAGCAGGAGTCCTCCGAGGGAAATGAAGAAGAGAACACAAAGGAGAGCGCAGTGCCTGTGGAGAACGGGGTGTCAGACCCGGAGGGCGAGGAGGAGGCGCAGGAGCCGGGGGTGCCCTGTGAGCTCGCCCCTGTGGGTAGGTGCACAGTCCTGTGTTTCACCAGCTATTCCACCACCTCCCAAACTAAGCGATGTCCTTAGTCAGTTTTAAATTTCTAGTTTAAAATTTCTGTCTCTGATCTGCTTAAGTCCCAACACCATTATGTAGGTGCATACCATCCTCAGTGCATTTGGAAAGTATAGTAGTTTTCTTTAAAGCTGTATGCAACCTCCAAATAGCTTTGAAGCATTGAAGATCTTGTGGATGATTGGGATTGGCAGATTCCTCCAGCATGGCCGCCTGCTCAGGCAGGGAGGACACGCCACCCTCACTTCCTTTCCAAAGCATGTTTGGTAATACACAAAGATAGCCTTGTGAGGCCCAGTAAAGCTCTTAATTTTTAAAAAGAGCTACATTCTACATTGATTGTTACCCCAAACTTTTTTACCCCCTTTTCCCTTCATGTTACAGTTCCTAGAGAACCAGTTATCTACACTCCAACTTCGTCAAGCTGTGAAAAGTCAAAAGCTACTATTAGTAATAAAACTGCTTTACTGAAAAAGGAGCCACCGAAAGAGAAACCAGGTCAGTACCTAATAATTAAAATGTTTCGTGAAGCCATCCTATAGTATTACGCGCCCTTGAGTACTCAGCAGTGTCGTGGATTTAAGTTCTGCGTACGCGTGGGGATTCTGATGATACTGCAGTTTGGGGTCTTGCTTTGGGAACTGTGTTGAGCACTGGCAGTTTTTGCAGCTGATAGCAGTTCGCAGCTGTCGGCCAGGGCACCTGGGCACTGTGAGCACGGCCGGTGAAGCCGTGTGAAAGCTCCTCACAGGAGGAGGCGCTTGTGGCCGGGGAAATGCTCTGGGCTGTGACAGGCGCAACCAGTCCTTCCCTTTGGTTTCTGACCTGCTGCTTTGCCGGTGACCCTGACTTTCATCACATTTCAGAAGCCTCAATGAAGAAGAGAAAAGCTCGCTCCATGCTCCCTCTGAGTACAAGCCTGGACCACAGGTCCAAAGAGGAGCTTCATCACGACTGCCTGGTACTGGCAACTGCAACACACTGCAGAGGTACAGCGCCCGCCTCGGGCCGTCCACGGCTTCTGGGGACTGGTGCACAGGGCGTGCTCGCCTGTTTGTTAGGTGGATGAGCGGATGTCTGAAATGTTGCCTCTGTTTCTGCATTCTTTTCCAGCCTCTGCTCCCCAGCCTCACCCCTGCATCTCCAGCCAGGCTCCCCATTCTGACCTGTTGGCACGGCCCCGTGGCTCTGTGACGCGGGGCTGTCTATACCTTACCTAGTTGCCACTGGCCATGTGCGTGGTGGCATTGCTACATGGGCCGCATATACTGACTCCTGCTGCTGCTTTCCCCCATTGATCAGTATCTTTAGGTAGAAAAAAATGTTTGTCCCGTATTATAAATGTACCCATAATGTGGTAGCTCTTTAGAAAGAACACTGACTTTTAAAGGCAGAGAATGAATACCGGGTCCCTTTCTGGTAGGTCCCAGTGAATGCTAACAATATCCTTCGTAATTCTATTTTGTTTGTTGATCTGTATTTAAATACATGTTGGAATTTAGGTTCACTTTTAACATTTCTTCCCCAAGTCTTTCTAGTGTTGAACCAAACTATAGTCTTCGCTGTCTCACTGGGTTTTGCCTAAGCTAGGCTTAAAAACTGCGTACATATTCTGTGACCTTGTTAAGTAGCCAGGGTCTCTGCTAGGGTGAAGAAGGGCACACAGCTGATGTCCTCAGGATCTGAAGGGACCATCGGCCGTCATTACGTTCAGAGGTTACTGGACGAAAGAACAGTCACCTGTGTAATGACATCGTCTGGTTTTTGTTTTGTGTCATTTTAAACTAACAGAGTTAAATGAGGACGTGTCTGTTGATCTTGAAGAAAGATTTCACCTGGGGCTCTTCACGGACAGGGACACCCTGTACAGAATGATCGAAACTGAAGGTGAGGCAAACAGCACACTCGCTCCCATCCGTCTCAGAACTTCTGCAGTTTCTGTGCACCTCGTCCAGGCCTGCTGTGCTGAGGGACTGTCCTGGTTACTTTTCCGTGTGTACACATGCAGTCCTGACTTCCATGTTCGCACCCATTCTTCTGTTGTCGTAGGACCCCAAGTTCGGTGACTACTGGGAGCCAGTGAAGGTGGGTGGGTGGGCAGGTGACCTGGGGGCTTCAGGCCCCATCAGAACCACCCTGGTAGGTGACTCACACATACTTCCTTTCACTCTGCCCTTTTCTAGCAGAAGACAGATTTCTCTGAAACATCTTTTACACATTCTCTCTCTTCCACACAGGAAAAGGTCATCTGGAGAATGGTCACCCAGAGTTATTTCACCAGCTTATGCTTTGGAAGGGAGACCTGCAAGGTGTTCTCCAGACCGCAGCAGAAAGAGGGGAGCTGACGGACAATCTTGTGGCCATGGCACCTGTGGGTATGTTCTTCTCAACAAATGTACCGTTACCTGTAGGGGACGTCTGCTAAACACAGCTCGTAACACCACTGGCCATAAGCTTGGAGTCTCTCACGCACATGGAGATAGGAGGATAATTATGAGCAGAAGCAGGCTAATAATATGTCAGCCCAAACCCGGTGGGAAGGCAGGCCACTGGCACGCTAGTGATAGAGGTTCAAGAGAACAGCGCTATTCTGAAGCCGGAGAGCAGGGAAGGGCCAGGCTTGCTCCCTCCTTCCCCAAGGATTGAACCCAGGGCCTCTCGCGTTAGACACACATTGTACCACACGCCCAGCCCAAGGCTTGCTCTTTTTATTACACCCTTGTAGGAACTAGTCTCTTTGTAGACTTGTAGGAACTAGTCTATTTTGCAAGAGCAACATGAACCCTTTTCAATTGTGGGGTCCCTGTGACCGAATTAGCTTCCCCTGGACCCACCTCTGAGAGGGTCCAAGACTATCAGGGGTGATAAGGCTCTCAACCTGACTGACAAGCTTACAGAAAAGGATTCAATAAAGACACAGGCAGTTATGGTTGTGGGGTCCAGGAAAACTCTCTAGGAGCTAAGATGAAGACTTTTCTGGAGCACCCATTTTCAAACAGGAAAGGGTTAGCTGAGGTAAAGGTGGGAAATTAAATAGGAGGACCTTGGAAAGTAGAGATCAAAGACTTCTCCATGCAGTAAGTTTTGCCAGTTAAGAGAACTGTCCTGTCTCTAAGGTTGACATTATAGCAGGAGCCAAATGGCTGCAGGTGCAGTCTTATCTTGAGAATTGGAGGTGTCCTGAGCTGTGGCTTTATCTGCCCTCCGAGGTGTCACCAATACAGGCCTCTACTATGAACGTTGGCATGGAGAGTTGAGCAAGTCGCCTAGGCCTAGGACAGATGCCCAAGTAAATGTGGAAGGCCAGTTGATGAATTCTAAACCCTGCTCAGAGCTGCTTCATAGTGGTCTCCAGCACAACACCTTCCACACTGCCACACAGACTGAGCCTCCAGCACCTGAGGGACAGGCTACATCAGAACAGGGCAGGTGGGGACTTCTTGAAGGGCATGTCAGCATTATCACATCACTTTTAAAATGCATGCAACCCTTGGCTCACCAGTTCTATTTATAAGAATTTATCCAACTATACTCAGCCACACAGAGTAACAGGTACACACAGACTTGCATGGAAGCTGTTTGCGATGGCAGAAATTCCAAGACCCTCTGTCCACCCACACCAGACTGCTTCAGTCATATCTGCCCAGACAGTAAGAAGAGGGAGGCAGCTCTGTGCCTCCGGACGAGGACGGAACCAGTAAGGAAGTGCGAGGAGTCAGCAGAGCATTCGGCACTCGATGTACTTACACAGAAATGTGGTTGTGTAGTCATAGACTCTTCCCCAAGGGTTCAGAAGAAAGTGGTGGTGACGGCTGCCCAGTGGGAAAGGAACTGGGGTGAGCTATGGTGGGAAGGTGCCAAGATAACAGGAAGACTTTCATGCTGTGTCCAGTTTTCTTTTTACCTTCTTATCCAAGCATGCTTAAATAGAGGGAAGTAGAGAGGTGAGTGTATAGTGAATTTCAGAAACTGAATACACCCTTGTGACCCACCTCAAACAAGAAACACCACCCTCTAGGTCTTCTAAAGCTGAAGGCCCCATTTCCTCTTCCTTCTGAATTGAAAGCTTTGCCCATAGTCGTATCTTTTTATAAAATGTGTACATACACATTTACCCCATCAGGGGTCCATGAGTAGCACCGTGTGTGTGTGTGTGTGTGTGTGTGTGTATATGTGTGTCCATCACCCGAGGAGGCTCCCCTCATGCTCTCTTCCAGTTGCTGTGTCCTATCCCAACAAGGGTAGCTACTTCCCTGAACATCCATACCTTTTGTTTTGGAATTTTGTACTCATATGATACGACCATGGAAACAATTTGTTTCAGAATGTGTGGGGAGAGACAGACGAAGATCTTTAAGGGAAGTTGGCTCTGGTTAGTCCAGGGACTCTGGAAATAAGATGTTTTAAACTCGAATGTACCGTTTCCAATCCCCCAGACCTGTTGTGGTTTTTTGAACCACCACCTTTTGTGTTTTCAGCTGGCTACCACGTGTGGCTGTGGGCCGTGGAAGCCTTTGCCAAACAGCTGTGTTTCCAGGACCAGTATGTCAAGGCTGCCTCTCATCTGCTTTCTATCCATAAAGTGTATGAAGCTGTGGAGCTGCTGAAGTCCAACCATTTCTACAGGTCCGTATGGCCCTCAGGTTGAGCCCGTGGGTGGACTTCAATGTCTGGTAATCTAAGTTTCATATTGCTACAGTAAGACAGAGACGAAGCAGCATAAAACAAACGAGTGGTGTATTCCAGGCATAGCTCCCTTAAGCCTGCATATGAAACAGAATCTTACCAGCCGCGCCAAAAGCTCTCCAGGCACCCCCGTTTATTTTTTTAAGAAAAATATAACGTTGCAAATTTAGTTGAAATGCTTTTCTCTTATTCTGCCCTTATCCTCTACTTGCTTAAGGTTCATGTGAGTCTTTCTTGTGTACAACTACTTATTTCAGTATGTAAGAACCAAAAAAAGAAGAAAATAGCTCTTATAGATAGCAAATAGTTGAGTCCTGTTTTTTAATCCAGTCTGACAATCTCTGGCATCTAACTGGCATGTTTAGACCATTTATGTTTAGTGTCCATATTGATATAGGTGGTTTAAATTGTTTTCTGTTTACCTTCAATACTGACTTACTAGCTCCATCCTTTATTTTTTAATGATTGCTTTAGTATTTACAATGAGCATTTCTTAATTTATCAGTTTACTTTTGAATAAACTTATACTGCTTCTTGTGTACATTATACTTCTTTACTCTCCCCATCTTTTCTGCTGTTGATGTCACACTAACATGTTATACATGTTACAACCACATTACACTATTAGTATTTTTATTTTAAGCAATTTGGTTTTAAAAATACTTTTTAGTAATTATCAAGCATTTTTCAAAATTTATCTACATACTTATTATTTCTGGCACTTTTCAGTCTTTCAGTAGGTCCAGCTTTCCAGTCACTATCAGTTCCTTCACTTGAAGAACTTTTTTTGGTAGTATATTCTGCTGATGACAAGTTCCCTCAAATTTATTTGTCTATTTACAAGTCTACAATTTCACCTTCATTTTAAAGGTTTCTTTCACGGTTATAGAATTCTTGATTACAACATTTGTGTTTGAGTGCTTCAGAGATACTCTGTTTTCTCTTGGTTTGAATTTTTTGTTTGTTTTTGAGACAGGGTCTCGCTGTGTAGTTCAGGCTGATCTTGAACTCACTGTGTAGCCCAGGCTGGCCTCAAACTCCTGGCCTTCTACCTCAGCCTACAGAGTGCTAGGATTATAGACATATGCCACCATTCCCAGCTGCACTGTTTTTGTTATCTAAACACTACATTTATTTTTATCTTTGTTATATAGGAGCTGTATTTTTTTCCTGTTTTTAGGACGTTATCACTAACTTTCAGCAATTTGATACGATGGGCTATGATGAGATTTTTTTTTTCAACCCTGTTTGGGTTTTTTTGTCTTCCTAGGGTGATGAACTTTGCTTTGGTGAGTCCTAATGTTACTGGAACATCACCTTGATCTTTTCATGACTTTTTTTTGGCGGCGGGGAGGGCTGGGGTTTGAAGCCATGGCCTCATGCTTCCTCTGCCAATAAGCTACATCTCCAGCCTTCTTTAATATTTTATTTGAGACAGTATTGCTAAGTAGCATAGGCTGGCCTGAAATTTGTAATCCTCCTGCCTCAGCCTTCTGAGTAACTGGGATTGCAGGCAAATGCCACTACACCTGGTTTCATAACTTACTTTTAAGCTTTGTTAGGGGAGGTTTAGAGCAATCAGTGTTGTCCAATTGATTTGACTCTCTGCTTCCTGGTATCTTCAATGCCTTAAGCATTCAACAAATGAGAATTCAGATGTCTCCAAGCCAAGTGATCTCAGAACTGTTCAGTTGACAGCTTCCTTGTTCTTTGTTCAGCTGTGAGAAGTTTCCCACACATCCATAGCTTGGTATTTAAACAGAGACTCAGCAGGGTCCCCGTCAGAGCTCAGGCAGCCTCCTCTAGGCAGCTTCTTCCTTTCTGGAATCCTGCCTCTCGTTGTCTAGCTGTTCCAGGCTCTGTGGAGGGTTAGCTCGGGAAAGCTGCTTGCGGCAGAAAGAGCTCACATCGTTTGCTTCCTTTATCTCAGTGGATAGCTCCGCACTGCGTATTGTCCACAGCCAGAAAAGTTACTTCATGGACAGTTTTTCCAGTTTTTTAGCTTTACGGCAGGAGAACTAGTCCAGACGCATTACTGTGGGGAGAAGCCCCAAAACACATCTTAAGTCCTGCTTTCCTTGTAGGTCACTATGATTCCACCTACAGCTGTGGAGACTGGGACTCAGAGGTTGTTTGCCATTTGGAAAATATTAGTTCACTGAGTTTTACAGTCTTGCACCTGTCAACACATTTCATTACAAAGGCCCTCCCCCATCACACGCCTTAGCATCGCCGTCAGTCTCATCAGAAAAGTTCTGCAACTTTGGGGAAGCTGTCAGGCTCCCAGTAACAGGTCAAGTTTTGTAGAATTTCACATTTTCACTAGAAAGTTTAAATTTTATCATTGGCAGCATACATTGTGGGTTGTTTTCTGTGAAGTCACAGCCTTGCTTTTGTTCAGTTTTGAGAAAACATCTGCCAGGTACCTAGCACTAAATTACTTCTTTATTTACTTGTTTTTCCAAAGAGAAAACAAGGTTCCATGCAGAAAGCAGCTAGCTCAGCTCACAGTTCATTCATACAAATTTTTCCTGGCGACAAACCGTTATTCTTTGGAATGTAGCAGAACACGTAAAGTGTCCTCCCATTTTGTCGTGCAGAACATCAGAGTACTGACTTCAGCGATCAGTGAAAGTGACGGCCACTGCCTCATCGGGCCGCCACTTGGTCCTTGCCACACGCCAGTGCTTTTGCAGCTAGGGCAAATGTTAGCGCAGTTTTTAAAAGACAAGTAACCCCCAACTGTTAGTTTTGATCTTGTGAACCCCCAAAAGGGTCTTGGGCCCCCAGAAACCCCCAGACCACACTTCTAAGAACCGTTGACCTGAGGAAGAGGCGAAGGGCGCATGCGGTTTCCACTTGGCCGGGTAAGGGAAGGTAGAGCTCTCTAAGGGAAATGGGAGCAGCGTAGTGAACGCCAAAGGGAGCGCTGTCCTGCCCTGCAGCCCCTCCCCGGGCCTCCCACGGAGAAGGCTTTGCGGACCGGCCCCACTCTTTGTTCTTGCCCTTAGAGAAGCCATTGCAGTTGCCAAGGCCCGGCTGCGCCCGGAGGACCCCGTGCTGAAGGACCTGTACCTCAGCTGGGGAGCTGTCCTGGAAAGAGACGGCCACTATGCTGTGGCGGCCAAATGGTAAGGCCGAGGGGAGCGCGGAGACCAAACGTGGGAGAGCCGTGCAGGAAAGTAGGTCAGGGGTGAGAGGACAGTCAGAATCCAGGTAAAGCAACTAGAAAATTCAGAGTTGTGTGAGACCGGCTTCACGGGACTAACCCGGGTCTACCGTCTTGAATCGCTGTACCTCTGCAGGCTCAGTGGGAGACTCAGAAGTTACTCCTTTTTCTGGTGAGGTCCAGTAGCATCAAATGAGAATGAGCAGGACTGACTCCTGCCTGAGTTCGGTTCAGGACACGCTGGGGCTCCTTTCTGTCCTTAACCCAGGCGGGCGCTGTTGTCTCACAGACTGTGCCGAGCTGTGCGGACCTTGGCTGTCACAGAAACAAGACAGGCTCAGTGACGCCTGGCACCCCGGAGGGCACCCGCGGAGGGCAGAGGCAGCTCTCCACGGCCTCCGCTGTCATGGGGGTGAGCTGCAGGAGCACTGGGAAAGGAGCCAGAGCCCACGAGTTTAAGAGTCCGTTACATGAAACGGGCAAATCTGTAGAGAAGGAAGAGCGGTTTCCTGAGGGTAGTGGTGAGAATGGACATAAAGGGGCGGGAGTCCTGCTGGGTGATAAAGACTAAAATTGACTCGCGGTGAGGGTTGCAGCACCCAGCAAGTTCACTAAGCAGTTAGTGTCTGCTGTGTAGTACCTGAATATAATGAATTTTGTAACTTGCAAAATATACCTCAGTAAAACTTCTGTTTGCTCTGGGGGGTGGTTTTCTGTTTGTTTGCTCAAACAGGGCCTTGCTGCGTAGCCCAGGCTGGCCTCGAACTCTCAGCAGTCCATGTGCTGGGATTACAGGTGTGCACTACCACGCTTCGCAGTAAAGCTTTTTTTTTTTTTTAATTTTTCTAATCAAGCTTTTTTAAGAAGAAAAGCGGTTCTACCCTCTGGAATAGTACATCTATTTATGACACTGTACTTGGGTTTTTGTTCATATTGCAGCTATTTAGGGGCCACTTCTCCTTTTGATGCAGCCAAAGTTTTGGCCAAAAAGGGGGATGCAGCGTCACTTAGAACAGCCGCGGAGTTGGCTGCGATCACAGGGGAGAGTGAGCTGTCCGCTCTTCTGGCTCTCAGATGTGCCCAGGAGCTGCTTCAGGCCAGGAACTGGGTGGGAGCCCAGGAAGCCTTGCAGCTGCACACAAGTCTCCAGGTCAGTCCGTTACTTCGTCTCCCGGGCCGTGGAAGGGAGGGTGCCGCGTCGTTTCTAGGCCAAGCCACGCGGACAACCCCAGCTGCACAAACTGTTAGTCTGGGAGGTATTCTCGAGGTGTCCGGCAGGCCCGGCCCGGCCATCCCCTGCGGTCGTGTGGCTCATCATTGCCACACGTGGACTGTGAGAGGCATGGTCATTCTCCTAAGCCCATCGCTCGTTAGTTCGTAGGAAGTCTCTGTAGACGGCCTTCAGTCCACCAGAATGGGCATTGTAGCCTGATCTGGCTGAAAATGAGTAGCTGTGCTAGGGACGTAGCTCAGTGGTAGAGTGCTTGGTTAGCATGCATAAGGCCCTCACTTCTGTCCCCAGCACCACACACAAAATGGTAATGATGGTGACCACTGCCTTTTTAGCATGCCGCTCTGCAGCTGGCAAAGCAAGGACACGTTTGCTCCATTTTAGACAACTACTCGTCAGATACTGATGTGAGCTTTTTAACTTCCTCTTTCCCCAGCGTAGGGAAAGTGTATGAGTGCGGCTATAGTTATAAAAATAGTTCCTTGGAAGCCGGGTGTGGTGGCGCACGCCTGTAATCCCAGCACTTGGGAGGCTGAGGCAGGAGGATCGTTGTGAGTTTGAGGCCAGCTGAGCTACAAAGTGAGTTCAAAGGCCAGCCTGAACTGCATAGCGAGACCCTGTCCCAAAAAGAAAAAAAAGAAATAGTTCCTTGGCCCTGACATAGGACACACACTTAAAACCATGTGTGACCTAAAAACAGTGCCCAGCTGAGTATTCAGAGCCCAAGGAAGACGCTAGGCAGGGTGCAGCTTTCTGGAAAGAGTATATTTAAAATAGAGGCAAAGTACTACATCCTGGAAGATAGTGCCACTGAGTATATTCTTTTTAATTGAGACAAGGTCTTGCCATGTAGTTCAGGCTGGTCTTAAACTCGGTATCTAGCCTTGAACTTACCTGCAACCAAAAACAATGCTTCCAGAATGATTATTCAGCATTTCATTTTTATCTCTGAAACAGTATCTTCAACAAAGCAAAAACCTATTGGCTTACTCTAAATATTCTGATGGGGACTATTTTGGCTATATGGCACAGACCTTTGCAAGCATAACAGAGAAAATATTCTTACAGGGCTGCATACAGAAGTTCATGACACTAAAAACCCAGCCAAAATAAACATTTTCCAGAGCTTTTCTCTGTGCTTTTGTTCTCCTCCAGCTGATTGCCCACTAGACGCACTGGGACAGGACCCTAAGGCCTGCCCGGCTCTCAGGTCACAGCCCCTTCAGTCTGGTGCACTTTACTTCCGTGCCCCTCGGCCTGGCGTTGGGACAGGGAGAATGAATGTGATAGAGTCCAGTCCATCTTTTCATAAACTGGGCCACCACTGTCAGGTAGCTTGTCCATATATCGCCTTAAAGTGTATGATTGGAGCTACAGGTTGGAGTTCCATGTTATAAAAACAGTTTCTTGGCCCCGACATAGTGGCACACACTTAAATTCCCAGCAGTCTGGGAGGCTGAGGCAGGAGGATCACAAGTTTAAGTCCTGCCCGGGCAACTTAGCAAGATACTGTCTCATAATTTAAAAGAATACAAAAGAGCTAGGGGTATATTTCAGTGCAAAGACCATGGCCAGATTCAATCCCCTGGATGGACAGATAGATAGATAGATAGATAGATAGATAGATAGATAGATAGATAGACTGATTCAATCCCCTGTACAAATAACTACACAGACAGATGGACGATACATATAGATTTTTAAAAATAAGAATATAAAAAAGTTTTAAGTTTCTTGGGTTCCAAGGACCCAAGGGTAGAATTCCCCCCAAAGGTGCCAAAAAGCGGTCAGATCCTGCCTCCCCTTCCTGACATGTGACTTGATTGGGTAGGCAGCTCACAGTGAGGGGGCTTGGTTGCTTCCAGTGCAAAGGGGAATGCTTGAAAGGTCCAGGAGAGCTTTTCCCTGTGTCACAAACATGTCCTCTTTGTTGTCGGGTCCCAGGGTCAGAGACTGGTGTTTTGCCTCCTTGAGCTACTGTGCCGGCATCTGGAGGAGAAGCAGCTTCTAGAAGCCAGAGGCAGCTCCTCTTACCACACCTGGGCGACGGACACCGAAGGGCCCTTCGTGCAGCGAGTGACCTCGGTGTGGAAGAGTGTCTTCAGCCTGGACGGCCCAGGGCAGTGTCGGGCAGCCTTGCAGAGACTGCAAGACATTAAGTACCCACCTGCCACAAACAACACTCCCTCCACACAGGTACGGTCAGCACCGGCCTTCCACGTCCATCCATGTCAGTGAGCCAGGGAAACCAGTAGAATGCAGTTTATGTTTCAGAAAGTCCAAGGCAGGCCCATGCAGCCTGGAAAAGATCCCTCCAGACTAAAGCACTTCGGATTTGAGGGGGGGGTTTTGTTGTTGTTTTGTTTTGTTTTGTTTCTGGCACCAGGAATCGAACTCACGACCTCGTGCTTGCCAGGCAGGCGCTGTGCCGCTGAGCTAAATCCCCAGCCCCTGGATTTGAGGTCTTAGATCAGTAGTCTCCTGGGTTTTTTGTGGGGTTTTTTGTTTGTTTGTTTTTTTGAGATAGGGTCTCGCTATGTAGTACAGGCTGAGCTTGAACTCACTTATATAGCCCAAGCTGGCCTCGAATTCATGGCAGTCCTCCTGCCTCAGCCTCCCCAGTGCTGGGATTGCAGGTGTGCGTAACCACGCCCATAACTAGAAGTGACAAATGTTCATAGTTGTCCTTGAGTCATTTTTGCTTCGTAGAGTTTTGTTTTGTATATTCACCTGAGATTTTTTGTTTGATTAAAAATAATATAGGGAAGCCGGGCGTGGTGGCACACGCCTGTAATCCCAGCACTCAGGAGGCTGAGACAGGAGGATTGTTGCAAGTTCGAGGTCAGCCTGGGCTACAAAGTGAGCTCAAGGCCAGCCTGAACTGCATAGTGAGAGAAAAAGACAAAAAAAAAAAAAAAATACAGTGAAGTTGAAGTCCCTTGTCCCCTCCCCAGCTCATTGAACGCACCTCTTGTTTTTCGCTGTATTATTTTGTATTAGTCACTGTGTTACCTTGTATTATTTTGTAGCTTATTTCAGTAGCTGTTGTTTATAAATTTACCCATGTTAATACAAAGAGATCAAGTTGATTTAACTGGCATAAACATTTGTGACTATACCGCAGTTTATCTGCGTTTTATTTTTAAAGTGAAGAGATGTTATATTTTTGAAGAGTAAGACTTCCTCAAATGGTATATACACTTTCAAAAACAGGCTGACCATTTCTTTAAACGTTAAACATACACAAGATCTGTGACCGAGCAGTCGCACTGCCTAGATATTTCACTGCAAGAAACCAGGTGTCCACACAAGGACTTGCGCGCAGACATTTGCAGCAGCTTGTCCCACCATAGCCAAAACTAGAAACCACCTGGTGAACAGCTGTGCAGCTGTGGTGCACTCATACAAGTAAACGCTGCACTGTGGAACAACAGGAAAGCACAAACTTCTCGTACAGACACCGGTGAGACAGAAACATGCTAAGTGAAGGCACCAGGACACAAAAGATACAGTACTCTGCGGTTTCATGTATATCAGTTCTGAGAAATAGAAGCACTAGAGAGCAGGTCAGTGTTTTCAGGGGTTGGGATGAAGCGATTGTCCACGAAGGAGTGCCTACCTGGGAACAGTTTTGGTTGGCAAAAATGTCCGATGTCTTGATTTTGGGGGTAGTTGCAGAACTATATGTATTTTCCAAAACTCATGAACCTACATATTTAAAACTGATGGCTTTTAACTTAATTATACTGGTGGCTTTGTTGACTTTGAATTATAGCTTTGCTTCCCCCCCCGCCCCCGGTACTGGGAATTGAACTCACAGCCTCGCGCTTGCCAGGCAGGTGCTGTGCCACTGAGCTAAATCCCTAGCCCCAAATTATAGTTTTTAGTTCTAGAAACTTTTCATTTTCATCAAATGCAAATGCCAGGGCATTTTCTCAGGGTGAACAGACTCTGGTATGAAACAGTGTGTGCTGCTGTGCCCCTGGGTCAGAGTTTCTCATGGGAAGGCAAAGCTGAGGCAGGGGAGCTGTGTACCCCTTTACAAGGCTGCTCCCAGGAGGAGTGCCAGAGTCCTCAGTGCTGCCCTGCTAGATGTTTACTGAAACCCCCACCCCTCTGCCTAGCTCCTGCTTCACATCTGTCACGACCTGACCTTGGCAGTGCTGAGCCAGCAGGCGGCCTCCTGGGACGAGGCCGTGCAAGCACTGCTTCGGGCCGTGGTCCGGAGCTATGATTCAGGGAACTTCACCATCATGCAAGGCGTGTACTCGGCTTTTCTCCCTGACGGTAAGTGACCCCATCTCTGCTCACCTCTCAGTGAGCAATGTCACCACCAGGAGTGGTGTGGCCCCAGGAATACCAGGCTGATTAAAAGACAGACTGGCCAAGTTGTGTCCTTACAGCAGGAAGCTGGAATTCTTTTACCCCAGGTCTTAGGCAGCCGTCATCAGGTGTCGTGGCGCATGCCTGTAATCCCAGCACTTAGGAGCCTGAGGCAGGAGGATCGCCGTGAGTTTAGGGCCATCCTAAACTACATGGAAAGACCCTGTCTCAAACAAAAACAAATCAAAAAAAGGTAGCCAGAGTGACTGCCCTGTTTTCCTTTACCTGGCACTGCCTGCCTCACTGCCTTCTACCCGCTTCCCACACATACAATGTAAGAGGGAGGGAAATGATTTGGTCAGAAGCTAGTAAGATTAGAAAGGCACAGTAGAAAGACGTTACTTGATCTGCATAATTTGTCACTGCACCAAACTCTCGTGGTTTTCAGAGGCACAGTGTGAGCGCACCTTGCTGTGGCCCCAGGAGAAATGGAATAGTTTTTCTATCCTGCTCTGAATGACTCCTAGCCTGTAGCTATGACAGCATCACCCCAAGCCCAGAAGCACTTCCCTGCAGTTGGTTTTAGGCAGGAGATACGTGTTCCTAAGCGTCACGCTGCTGGCCTCTTCTCAGGGTGCCTCTCGGGTGATGGGTCCTGCAGCAGGGCAAGAAGCCACACTTCTGGCACACTGAGGAAGTGTACAAGTGTACGACCTCGGACCTTTTTCTTCTCCCAGGCTGTGACCACCTAAGAGACAAACTGGGTGACCGGCAGTCCTCGGCTGCGCCAGCTTTGAGAAGCTTGGAGGCCTTTTTCACATACGGGCGTCTGTATGAGATCTGGTGGTCTCTCTCCAGGCCTTGCTCTGAGCCCAGCGTCTGGGTCAGGGCTGACCATGGAAAAACACTGTCTGCTGAGCAGAGCCAGCAGGTGGACAAGGCCAGTGCTGAGGAGACAGGCTCTGAAGCTGCTTGCCAGCCAGAGCCCAGCGTGAGACTGTCAGAGGAGAGCGAGTGTGTGCTGAGCACCTGCCAGGAGCTCTTCTCAGAGACGCATGCCAGCCTTCAGAATGCACAGAGGACTGTGGCTCAAGTCCAAGAGACCCTGGCAGAAATGATCCACCAGCACCGGAAGAGTCTGCTCTGTAAATCTACTGCCAGTGTTCCCAGTAAGAACGAACCTGACCAGGAAACAGGAGCGCCCCCTGCCAGTCCTCAGAGCCAGTGGTAAGTCCCAGACAAAGGTCCCGGCTGGGGTCTCTAATCAGGTCCAAAGGAGCACATGATGCTAATGACAGCTCACCTGGAAACAGTAATTTGGTAATTAAGGCACAGGTTGCGGGGATTTGGAGGTCAGATGTAAGTTCTACTCTTGGCCGTGCCAAAAGACTCCAGGCAAGTCTCTTAATGTCGCTAAGCTTTACTTTCCTCATCAATTACGTAAAAAAATTACTTCTACCTTGGTGGTTTTGAGAATAAAACAAAATCCTATCTATCACTAATAGTACAGTACCAGATAGGGGCTGGGGATTTAGCTCAGCGGCAAAAGCGCCTGCCTGGCAAGTGCAAGGTCAAGAGTTCGGTTCCTGGTACCGGAGAAAAACCAAAACAAAAAACAAAAAAACAGTACAGTACCAGATCCTACTGTATGTGCTAAGTGGATTCCCCAAGAAATTGTCCCATAAAATTTGGAGTTGCATTATTGCATCATTAAGGAAAAACATTTTTAATTACTCTATACTATTTCAAAAACATACAAAAAAGTGTGTATAAAACTGCACAATGAACTGAGAAAGTTCCCAAGAGTAAATGCTGTCCCTTCCTACTGATTTCCCTTGGAAACGGGGTGCAGCGTGAGGACAGGAGCCAGTCAGCACTGTGCGGCTGAATTTGTGTTTTTACAGCATGCCATGCTGGGAGCTTTGCAGCGATTGATTACTGCTCGGTGGTTATTCTGAGTGCCTTTTGTCTTATGTCGCCTAGTACAGAGGCTAGAAAATATTAGCATAATCAGTAAACTCACAGCTATTATTATTATTAACTTTAAAAAATTAAAACTAGCACTCAGGAGGCTGAGGCAGGGGGATCACTGCAAGTTCGAGACCAGCCTGAGCTACAAAGTGTGAGCTCAAGGCCAGCCTGAACTGCATAGCGAGACCCTGTCTCAAAAAGACAAAAAAATAAAATAAAATAAAATAAAAATAAAAAATTAAAACTAAGAATCCTTGAAGCCCTTATTTTAAATCATCAGAAAATAACCCATTTAAAAAATCACAGTATAGGGATTTGAGGCACTTCCTTAGGCAGCTTTAGGTAACAACAACAAAGAAATGCTAAGAAGTTCTCTAATCCACTGGCTCTTAGCCTTCGATCACAGCCCCTCTTTGGGACACAGAGACATTCTGGCCGGGAAAGTCTGCATCTACACCCACTATGGTTAGGAGCCCTGGCTCAGTCTAACCATTCCCTAGCGAGATCCAGACCTTGCACTCCTGACTGCAGTCAGATACCCTAAAGGCTCAATTTTCACTGGAGCTTTGGTCTGAAAGATTTGGAGAATGGTAAGGAACAACATTTTGAAAAATGTACATCACCTCACATTGCCTTCTCTTCATCTCTGTACTTACAAGGTAAAAGTTGCGTGCACATAACAAACCAATTAAAAAATGACCAAAGGGCCTGAGGAGACAGTTCTCCAAAAAGATACACAAATGGCCATAGCACACAAAGGTACTCAGCATCAGTAATCATTAGGGAAGTGCTAATCAAAGCTACAGTACCTGAACTGCTTAGTGAGAGCCTGTCCGAAAAAAAAAGACCAAAAGAACTACAGTAAAACCACCTCGCGCCCATTAGGATGCCTTTCATTGAAAAGCCAGAAAGTAGCAAGTGCCAATAAGAATGGAGAAACTGAGGTCTTTGTGGGAACTGGTGGGAATGTAAAATGAGACAGCCGCTGTGGGTCACAGGATGGCGGCTCCTCAAGAAATTAAAGGAGAGCTACCATAAAATGCAGAGAGGGGTTCCACTTCTAGGCATAGACCCCAAAGAACTGAACGCGGGGTCTCAGAGATGCCTGTGCGGGCCTGTGGATAGCAGCTTCTTCCAAAAGCTGACACAGGGAAGCAAGCCAACCATCCACGAGGACAAGCAAGCGTGTTCTGTGCGTGCGGTAGTGTTACTCAGCCTTAAAAAGGGAGGAAACGGACAGATGGCTGAATCGTGAGGACGCTGTGCTGCGTGATGTGAGCTAGTGCCAGGGATCCCCGTACGATCCCTCTCACAAGACGCAGAGTGCAGCAGTGGTTGCCAGGGGCAGAGAAAGGGGAATTATTATGTAATGGGTGTAGAATTTCAGTTTTCCAAGACGAAAGTGTTAGATATGGATAAGTGTAGTTGCATAACAGTGAGAAAGTATTTAATACCACTGAAACGTAGAGTTAAAGGTGGTTAAGATGGTGAATTTTATGTTACGAACATTTCACCACAGTAAATACAATTCGGGGGAGTATACCCAAGGCAAGATATATGACTTGGTACTTTTTATTACTAGCAACAGTAAAGAAGAAAGTGAGCCAGTTACTCTGCCTGAACTAACCAGAAGGCTTACAGAGGCAAACCAAAGAATGGCTAAATTTCCTGAAAGTATCAAGGTAAGATTTATAAAGCAGTTCATTTGTTAAAACATTACTTTTCCTGTTACCATTCAACTGTACCAGATCCTTAAAGGTATTCAGTTTCTAAAATGTACCTATTTATATGTGCTTAAATTTTTAGGATATAAGCCAGGCATAGTGGTACACTTCTATCATCCCAGCATTCTAGGAGGCTGAGGCAGGAGGATCAAGAGTTTGAGCCCAGCCTGGGCAGCTTAGCAATTCAGCAAGACCCAAAATAAAGAGGACCAGATATAGCTCAACCTAAGGGCCCTGGGTTCAATCATCAGTACTGGAAAAAAATTGGGATACATGTACCTTTTTGTTAGCCAAACTATTTTGTGGAAGCAGATTTTTTAGGCTGGGCATGGTGGTGCACACCTGTAACTCCAGCACTGGGAGACAAGCAGAAGGATTGTGAGTTCAAGCCCAGCCTCCACAACTTGTCTCAAAATAAAAAGGGCTGGGGATTGAGACACAGCTCAGAGTGCAGACAAGTACAAGTACTGATCACACGAGCAGTCGAGACCTTCGCCTTCAGGGAAAGCAAACAGGTGTCAGAGTTGGAGGTGAGAAGTAAACTTCAGACGGTCCCACGCGTCTGCCGGCCTACAGGGGGACAGGCGTACTTGGCTGTGGCCTCACAGTGAGAGCAGCAGCATGTTTTAAGCAGGACACTAGAAGAAGGTGCCGTCAGTTGAGAAAAGCCCGGGCCCAGCCCAGTTCTGAGTACCGTCTCCTCAGTGCCTGCTGAGCAGGGAAGGACACGGCCTCCCGAGAGAAAGCGCCCTGCTGAGCCTGAGCGCGGCCCATGCCGCGGAGCCGGGGGTGCCTTCTGTGCGGCTGGCGGGCTCTTTGCAAATGCGTCCATCTCCATCCTCCTATCATTTTTCAGACCTGGCCCTTCCCAGATGTGCTGGAATGCTGCCTCGTCCTGCTTCACATTGGGTCCCAGTGTCCTGGCTGCGTAACCCAAGAACTGCAGCAACAGGCCCAAGAGCTCCTTAGGAAATACGGCAGTACTAAAGTGCACGGAAGACACTGCCGGACCTTCTGCACGTGAACCCTCAAGGGCCTCGTGGAAGCTGCCGCAGAAAGACCGACTCTTCCGTCTCCGCAGTTCCACCGCAGCGGGCACTCGCTGACCCCTGGACGCAGCTGCAGTAATGCAGACCAACACAAGAGGGGTGAGCTTCATCAGCTCTGTCTACCCGCAGACAAAGCGCAGTCTGACTTTGGCCTCAGCTGTGGTTTGCCACAGACTGAAGGAAAGATCACAGAAAGCCAGCAGTCGTTACAGCCAGCGCCTGCACGGTGACTGTGGTCATCTCGAAGCCTTACGCGGTTTCACCCCAAGAGGAGAAACTCTGCAATCACCCAAAGTATTGTTCCTGAGCGCAGGCACCTTTATAAACCCTTCGTCTGATCACAAGTGGCGCGTTCTTGTTGGAGACAGAACTGCCACACTTGACTTTTGGTGTGTAGTTTGTTTGGTTTTGCTTTTGTTAACCCCAGCCCTGCCCCCTCCTCTCTCCCCGAAGTGTGAAGTGTGAAGTGGGCCTCACCCACCGTGCTGGTCCTGTCCTGTCTCAGCGCTGGGCTAAAACTTGGGTTTTCCTCTTTCATGGAATTGCTTATTTGGATAAAGCACTGAAGTTTTGCAAGAACGAATGATTCACTCAGATGTGCACTCTCCCTTCAGTGTTGTACCAGGCGACGGATGGCAGTGAAATAGCTCAGAACAAATCACTGTGTCGGTGGCTCTTCTTTGGGGTGGCCAGGGAGCTCTTTTTAGAACAGTATTAAAACCACAGCTACTCCCTGTCTCCCGCAGGTCAGTGTCTTTGTTACTTGCTTTTGTTTTACATGCTTGCTACTAATCAGTAGTGAGCTTTACGCCTTTGGGGTGATTGTCCTGTCAGTGCGACAGAGCACATCCTGTATCCGGTCACCTGCTGCGGCTCTCTTGGGGTCTTACTCGTCCCGGTCTGGACCGGCGCATCCCCAGGACCGCTGCACTGTTCGCTGCCCACTGGCTCCCTTTGCTGACTCTTGAGCTGAGTGCGTGTTTCCTGGACCCCGCCTCTTCCTCCTGCTCGGCCTACTTCCTCAGAGGATTCACTTACTCAACAAGAACATTTATTGAGCTTGTGTCTGGACAGTGCTCAGCTCTAGGGATACAGAAATAAGAACAGTGTCCCTGCTTAAAATTAGAGGTATCTGGACCACAGAAACATAATGGCCAAAGTGACCTCAGTCAGGAGCAGGTGCTCCGTCACCCAGGAGTAAAGTACATGCAAAGCCATAGATACTCTCTGGGGAAAAATGCACGTTCCTGATTTTACATCTGTGACCTTCGGATCACTGGACTAGCACGATGGAATCTAAGTACTGTTTAACTACAAATCCTTGTTCTCTCCTCTGTGGTTACTTGAACAGTTGAACAATTCAGAAACATGCTTCTGTAGCATCCACTTCCTAGGACAGGAAAGTCACTGTGTCCACGGAGATGGGAGGCACTCTCCTTCCCAACAAGTGAATGTGTTAAGAGTCACTGGGAAGACTTCTGTTTGAACAAGGTCAGTTGTGTGTGCCTCACTGTGGAGTTTTAAAATATACGTTAAACCCAAAAAAAGAAATATTGCATAATTTAAATCCTCACAGTTCTTCACCCAGTTAAGCAAATTCTAGGAAGAGGATGCCTTGGTCCTCAGCATGGGGAATTTTGATTGCAAAGGGAGTAAAACTAGGTAGCAGGCTCAGTGGTCTGCTAAAATTAACAACTTCACTTACCAGATGGCAAATAACTCACCCCCTTCCACTTGAGTAAAGAGCACTTATTAAACTAGAAATTGTAAATTATGCTGTAATTTACCAAAACCATCACCAGTGGATAGAGAAACCCTGCACACCCGTAATTACTGTGTGGGTAAGACCAAGAATCACTGCTTGAAAACTGCACTACAACTACCCAGTGCCAGGAGAGTCACGAAAATGACAACTCACTTTCCTCTTAAGCTCCTCTTTCCAATGCTATATAATGTACTCAAACTATTACAATTTGAGCTTATCATTTTTATGTCCTTGATTACCAGGCCCACAATGAGCCAGGCCACCAAGGTTACTGAGTGAGGAGGATGGATCACTAAGCAATTTTTGGACCTTTATTCCCACCCAAAGTAACCTGCACAGTACACAAAGCAGCATGCAGACACACCCGTCACCCCGTCACCTCCCAGCGTGTCCCAGACGTGGTTTGTTACATGCTTCCCTAGTGCCAGCGACTGAACCCAGCACCTCGGCCCTCAGCTACATCCTCAGCCCCAGGCCCTTTTTTATTTTGAGACAGTCTGAGTTTTCCAGGGTGGGCTTGAACCTGCACTCCTGACTCCGCCTTCCCCTGTCTATGCCACCGTGCCGGGCTTTCCGAATCTGCTCTTTTGCTAATTCTCCATTCTTTACCTAGCAGTGACTATTGGAAATCGCTTATTACTTCCCTTCTTAAAAATCCATAAGTAGCTATGGGAACGTGGATCTTGGGAACAGACAAGAATCTTGAAGCGGCCTCTGGACTGCCAACCCCAGCCTCTCCTGTTGACCTCCTGTCAGGACGTCGTGCCTCAATTCCAGCCACACGAGTCTCTTGGCTGCTGGAACCCTTAAACTTCTGTCACCTGTGAGGTTCTGCCTGTGTTGTTCCTGTCTGGATGACTTACACTCACCTTTTAGATCTCGGCCGAAGTTTCCTTTTTTGTAAGATCTGTCATTAAGCCAGGCAGTGTGGTACTCACCTGTAATCCCAACACTCAGGTGGCTGAGGCAGGAGGATCACAAGTTCATGGCCAGATTAGGTGACACAGTCTAAAATAAAAAGACTGTCCCTGAACATCACCCTGTTACAACAGTGTCTTAAACCTTACAGTTCAAACTGAATTTGTGTGGATTACTGACTGGCAACAAAGGCAAATCGTAAACGCCAGCGAAGGTGACGTGGGTCTTCTCTGGTGCTGTGCTTTATCCCTAGCACCTGTTAAGTGTCTGGTACTTAGTAGGTGCTTAATGAAAACTTACCAACTGAACGAAGTGGGATATCAACATATCCCGCTTCTTTCAGCTTGGACTTGCAAGGCTCTAAGTGGGCTGGGGACTAGACTTGGGGCCAGCCAGCACCAGGGGAAGACTGTCTGGCAGTGTACATAGAGGTGACTTAAGCCAAGGTAGTTCTCTCGTTCACCACCACCCTTTTTGGGGATAACCATTTACACAGCCTTATACTCACACACACCACACAGCGTTCTGGACAGTTCTTCATAGACTGCTCTTTCTTTGGTACCACTTCAATAGGACATCTCCCGCCTCCCCCCGAAGGAACAGACCCCAGCTCCACACTGTCCAGCCCTTCATCTCCGCATCTCCCCTTGGCATGTACGTCCGTCCTCAAGTCCCTCCTTTAATCAAAATTTAGAACATGTAGAGCTCAGCCACCAGAACCACCGAGTGTGCCCTCGCCTGTCTTGCACAGTGGTGTGACTCTTTCCTCTCATGTGAGCCTCACAGCCAGAACTCCAGAGCTGCCAGGGGCACGGGCACATCTGTAGGCCGATACTCAGGGCAGAGGCAGAAGACCACTCGGGCCACGAGTTCGAAGCCAGGGAGCGACGGAAGAACCCGACTCAACAAAATTAAGGTAAGTTCTAGTTCGGCCCCTACACCTGACTACACCTCTGTATTTTAGTGCCAGCAGAAAAGGCTGCAGACAGTTGAGTCAAATCGAAGATATCTGAACTTTAATCTGTCCTGCAGAATTCTACTAACTGACAAGTTAATCCACCATGTGGAGTGGTCCTAGGAAATAAAACTGGCTTCCTAGTAAAGTCCAGACAGCAGTGTGAAGCAAAGAAACAATTACATTTACACATGTTCATTAAAATCCTACCAGTAAGACTTCTTTATTTAGAACATTCATGACGGGGCCACAGGCAGCTCTACTTTGAATTCCACTGTTCCCACGGGCTTGAGCCACACGTATGACTGTCCCGTCAGGCAGCCTGGATCGCCTCTCAGGGGTCTCTGATTAAAATAATCCAAAGAAAGGCGCTGGTTCTGCAGACCAGATCCCATCCTATCACACAGGGCCTTAAGGAAAACATTACAGTGGTATAAAAACCTGCTAGTACAGCTGATCTGTGGTACAGCAGTTATAAATGTGTATTATATACACCACCAATGGGAGTATTCCTAAGACTTCCATGTTAAAATTTAGGGAATTAATTACGATAAACTATTCATTTACTGATAAACTATTCACTACTGATAAACAATTTCTTTTAATTTAATGTCATAAATTTGACTATTGTAATAATTATAATTGGTACAAATAGTATTAATACTTACAGCTAGGCTATTATCCACATTCAAGCACCTAACTAGAGTCAGCCCATTTATAGACTCTATCAATTTTATTAGTAAAACAACCAATGAAAGTGATCAGATCTATGTGTACCAGCAGTAGTTCGAGCCAGCCACTGGGACAGTCACACACGTACCCCAGGGGGTTCGCACTGGCAGGAATACGCAAAGCCAACCTGACAGTGGACGCGAGGCTGCCACGTCACACGTCTTCCGCAGCCAGCAACTTAGAGCTAGGAAAGACCAAACCTTCATGCCAGTGGTTAAAAAGAAATCTTTATTTTACAAAATTAAAAACATAAATAATATTTACAACATCTTAAATACCAGTTTATAGCACTTGACATTTTTTAATCGAGTTATTCCATAAGCTTTTAAAAAGACTATCCTTCCACTTTAGCAAGGTACCAGTTTTTATTTTCGCCATTCAAGAGGTTTTTTTTTTATTTTTCTGTCTATCCTGCAGTCATTCAAAGAAAACACTGTACTTTTAAAATGACTAGTTCTAAATTCAAAGTCCTGAGTTTCCGACCCCAGTGGTGGGATGTTACTTACTCCAAGAGATCTCTTTAAGCCAGATTCCTTTACTGCCCTGGGTACAAGTTTAAAGAGCCGCGTAACCTGGTACTCCCGTTAACCCACACTCCGACCTCCTCGGGTCTGTGAAAGGAAAAGCAAGGGAGACGAGGAGGGAGAAAACGACATCTGAAATCATGTTTCTGAAAACATAATTAAGACCCCAAAATCTCATCTTACTCATCTCCTTCAGATCGAGTCCAGGACATTTCATTATCTGAAAATTTAAAATGACTTCAGGTGGTGCACGAACAACAGCCAGTCTCCGTGGCACAGTGGGACAGACGTCAGGACGCACCCGTGACCCACTTCATACCACCCCAGAGTTCATCGGGGGAACAGTTAGTAGAACTGTCTACGCTTCAGCACTGGGCAATTCATTTCTATGTAGTAATAGGTAAATAAAGACTAACAAAGTGGGAGGAAAGCCAGCGTCTTCAGGAAGGGTCCGAAAGGGGGTGGGAGCCGACACCCAGAATCTCTCAACCGCTTCCAAGAACACCACCTTGTACCATTTCCTCTGGAAAGCTTCCGCTGAGAATCATCATCTTATCCGAGATTAACAACAAATTTAAAAGAAAAAGAATGACAACAGGTAAGAGTTATACACATTTTACTCGTTTGTGTCCTGGATATTTAAAATAGTGTCAAAGGAGCTGTGTATGGATGCTGGTGACAGGAGGCAGCTGGAGAGGAGAGGTGGGGATGGAACAGGGAGACCTGCTTACAAATTCAGAGCCAACTCCCCTCTTCTGGATCTAAAATACAGACATCTTTGCCTTCGGTAAAACACAAGTCTTCCTGCCGCGCCGGACGGCCGGCTCGGCCTGCTGCGAAGCGCGCTCTCGGGGGAGGTGGGCGGGGGACAGGAAGCACCGTGTGGGCGGCCGCCCGGCAGGGCCGCTGCGGTCACTGCGGCATGTTGTTGATGGCCAGGATGCTCATCTTCTCCTGGGCGGAGTCCACGTCTTCATTCTGCTTCTGGGCCACGCCCGTGCCCAGGCCGTAGAGCCGCCCGCAGTACTTGGCATCATCTATGCTGTCCTCAAAAAACAGCTGCAGAGCAGGACAGAGAACCGTGGTGAGGACAGCGCAGGACTAACCCTGCCACAGCACACGCCCCGCTCCGCACGGCGGAAACCCAGCGCGCCGGAAGCCAGCCTGGCAAAGCGGCCCGGCCCGCCTCCCAGCGCCCGCCGCCCCTCGTCCTCCTGCTCCTTCCTCCACACAGCAGCTGCTCCCAGCCGGCCCCCGACGCTGCACGACTCCTCTCACTGCGCAGCCGCCGCCCGTCTCCTTCAGACGAAGGCAACGCGTCAGCGCGTGGCTCTGGACTCTGACTCACTGCGTGACACTGGTGGTCACTCCAGCTCTTTTGAAGGTTCCTCATGTGTCCCTCTTTTAAGGTTCCTCGTAGAAAAATCTTGATATAGTAACAGGGTTGTTATGAGGAATGAGACAATGAATATTAAGCACGGCCGAGTTGAGGGGCGCACACCTGTAATTCCAGAACTCTGGGAGGCTGAGGCAGGAGAGCCCCGCCTGAGCAACTTAATGTTTTAGAGAGACCTTGTCTAAAGGAAAAAATAAAAAGGGTTGGGGATATAGCTCAGTATAAAGGATCTGGGTTCAATCCTAGGTACAGCAAAAAAAAGCAAAAAAAGCACTTCCTACAGGTGTTCCAACCTCAGCCCTCCTGGGCGTAACAATTTTTCTGGTGAGCCAAGCATAATTCTGTACTTGGCAGGGGCTGCCCAGTGTATCGGGGGTGCTTAGCAGCACCCCTGGCCAGCAGCACACTACCCTCCCCACCATACTGTGACAACCAAAAATGTCTCCAGACCTTACCAAGTACACTATGGGGAGCAAAACCACACAAATTTGAGAACCACAGTCTCCAAATGCTTCTGTTATTTTGGACCTTGAATGTCCTCCAAGCCTCCAAGGCCTTGTGCTGAAGGTCGGCCTGGGGCACTGCTGAGCTGCGGTGGAAGCTTTAGGAGGCAGTGCACCGAGGAAGAAGTGAGGCCTGGGGGCGCATGCCTCAAGGGGGTACTGGGACCCCAGCCCCTCCTCACACTTCCTTCCCTGCCGCCACAAGGTGAAGACCCCGCTTCCATCTGTTCCCCACCATGCTGTTCTGCCTCCCCGCAGGCCCGTGAACAAGGGAGCCCCTGACTACAGACTGAAACCTTGACGCTGAGAGCCAACATAAGCTTTTCCCCTTTCACACGATTACCCAGCCAGGCATCTTGTCACAGCAGAAGGAAACTGACTGACACAGAAAACCGGTATCAAGAGGTCAGGCCACTGCTGCGCCCGTACCTCACAATGGGGTTCAGAAGCGTTTGGGACTGGTCTGTGGGATGAGCTCAGAGAAGTGGACGGCTGGACGAGCCTACAATCGCACTAGAGGCAGAGCGTCACAGCGGGAGCGCAAGTGAACAGAACACTGCTAAGAATGCAGATGGTGGAGTCTGTGTAATGAGGTTTCAGATGGAAATGACATGGGTTAGAGGTCACCTGTGTTACAGTCTATCAAAGAACTTGTCTACACTTTGAGCATGCACTGACTCGGTGGCTGAACTGAACACATCCCCACTGGCCTGAACCACTGGTGGTACATGCACGACTGTCCCAGGCCAAAGCAGAGCTGCCCAGCCGTGAGACATGAATCGCGCCCGTCGTGAAGGACTAGCCCATCTGCAGAGGAAATTTCAAGGAGGCAGAGCTTCCAGGCAGCGGCAGGAGTATTAGTAATAGATTTCAGCCGGACTCCAGTGAAAATCTGAAGCAAAAATTAAAGCAGGAAGAAAACTTGAAAATCTTGCAGTTTGGCCAGAAAAGCATCACCTTGAAAGCTGAGACAAAGGAGAACAGAAGATGTTGTCGCTAAAGAGATCAATGCCATGAAAAGGAAGCCAAGTACTTTGCATCAGAGCAATAGGAAAGCATCTCTGGGGCATCTCAGGAATCAGCAGGCTCAAAGACCTGGCTGAGAAGCAAGCCCAGATGCCTTGCTCACACAAGGCTGCGTGGGAACTGTCTCCGCTTTCCTGTGTTCAGCCGTCAAGGCCAAGATTCAGCCCTCAGAAGCCAAGACGCCAGACAGCTCTGCAGCCATGATTCAAGGAGACGCACACACGGCGTAGGGGCACTGGCAAACCTTGGTGTCATCCATATGATGCCAGGCTTGCAGGTACTCAGGACATGCGTTTCGTAGGTACTCTTCCCCTGAGATTTCAAAGGAAAGCCTGGGAGGCCAGGCAGGATATGGCAGGCTCAGGTCCCTAGCAGTCCTTACAGGACGAAGCATCAAACTGATACGTGACGTCGGGATACTTGAAGCCAAAGCTGCAATGGAGACCCAGGAAATTAAGAGATCCCAGGAGCATGGAACATCTGCAAAGGGAATCCACAGAGAACAAGCAAAACTGGCCCAAGGGATGACTGTGTGGGCTATAGCCAGGGGGTGGGGCTGCCCCAGCCCTCTGGGCTTACACATGCCACCATGTGCATCAGATGGTAGATGCCGTACAGAATTTCAGGTCTGTACTGCTGGGTTTAGATTTTGCTTCGGTCTGATCCTCCTCCTCTTTGTTCTTCTTCCTTACTTTTGGCCACTGTATCTTGGATATAATGTGTTCATTCATTTTTTTTAAATTTGTGCAGTACTGGGAATTACACCCAGGGCCTCATACATGCTAAGCTAGTGCTCTACTGCTGAGCTACAATCCCAGGATTTGTTTTCTTGTGACAGTGTCTTGCTAAGGTGCCCAGGCTGGCTGCAATCCTCCTGCCTGAGCCTCCCAAGTAGCTGAGATTACAGATGTACACCACAAGGCCTGGCTGTTCTTTGTATTTTTAAAGGGGCTCACGGCTGAGTTTGCCTTGAGTCTCAGAGACAACTTTGGACTTGGGCGCTCAAGCAAAGTTGGAACTATTAGGACTTTTGAAGACAGACTAAATGCATCCTGCATTGTGAGACGGACATGCGCCTCTGGGGGGCAGAGGCAGCATGTCACGGTGTGGACCCTAACTGTCCTCCAAAGGCCATGTGTTAAGGCGCGGGGTCACCTGCCTGTGGCACTACTGGGAAGTGACGGAACCTGCAGGAGGCAAGGACTGGCAGAAGGCAGTCGGGCTTAGGAGCGTGCCCTAGAAGGAGACACTGAACCCAGTCCCTTGTCACTATCCCTCTCTTCCTCCCCCTCCACCTCTATCTGTCTCTATTTCTATCTTTTTTTTCCTCTGCTTCCTGGTTACCATGGGTAAAAAAAGATACGTCCTACACAGCACCTGCCATGCCGTTCTGCCTCACCACAGGCCCAAAAACAAGGAAGTGAACAGATCATGGACTGGAGCCTCTGAAACTGTGAGCCGAAATGAACTTCACCCCTTTTAAGTTTAGTAGCACAGGTGTCTGAGTGATGGAAGTGATGGAAGGATGATGGATGTAAGTTCTCAGCACACAGTACTACTCCACAGCTGTGGTTCATGATTAAGCGTAACAAAGAGGAAACGTACTACCCCTTACCACCCTCACTGCTCCAAAAAGGAAACCCTTCTCTACACAGAGTTATCTGGTTCTGTTTTTGGTTTTTTTTTTTTTGGTACCAGGAATCAAACTCATGACCTCAGGCTTGCCAGGCAAGCACTTATGCTGCTGAGCTACATCCCTAGCCCTACACAGATTTATCTGATTCATTCCCTGTGTCAATAAAATCATCATTACATTCAAAGCCGTTCCCCACTGCCTCTCCCACTTCAAATACATTTTAAAACAAGAGTGGGTAAGAAACTGAGAGAAATTCAGTCTTCATTAATGAGTTGTAAGAAGCTCGTATCATATAAAATAATGAACAGGGGCTGGGGATTTAGCTCAGTGGCACACCGCCTTCCTGGCAAGCTCGAGGTCATGAGTTTGATTCCCAGTACTGGGAAAAAAACCAAAAAACAAAACAAAACAAAAAAATAGTGACCAGAACTCAGCATAACATAAACAGGTAGTCTCACAAATGTGTTCCTATTCTATAAATAAGAAAACCAATAATTGAAAAGATTACAGCATCTAGGAACACCAAGTACGTACACTTGAGTGTGCCCCAGGACAATTAAGAATTCCACTTCACAATGCTCAGGCTTGCCTCACAAACCGTGTCTGCTATGCTGGCACACCCTCACAGACAAACACTGTTTTCAGGGTAGCCGCTAACTTCCAAAAGAAAACGACCGATGTTCAACAAACTTCAGCAAGTTATGTACCGATCTAATTCTGGACAGCAAATCTCTTTAGAGAGGCCCTCACGATTAGTGGAGCTTACCTCCTTCATCCTGAAGAATGCCATTCCCGTCAGCAGCGAGTCTGAGCCCGCCTGGTGTTGCCTTCCAATTCTCTGCAAATCCAACTGATCGGCAACTTCCTGAAGACCTCCCTAGAGATGTACGGAGAACAGAACATTACAGAGACACTGCTACTACGCCGGACTCAACTAGGACCACTTGTGAGTCCGCGTCATGGTGGCAAGAAGCAGGACAGCCGCTTATTTACAGGCCTCAGTCTGCTCCTTCTAGCCCTTCGCTCTTCTCTCCTCCACTCCGGCTATGTGACACCCTACGTGTTGCTCCTTTCTGGCTAACTGTGCCAGCCTTAAGCCCTTAAAATCAAAGCTGCTATAAAACAAGGCTGAGGAAATGGTAAATGCCAATTCAGTTAAGCACTTACGTCAACAGTGCAAGAGGAGGCTGGCGTGGGCTACGTGCCTGTCACCCCTCGCCCCAGCAGGCTGAGGCAACAGGATCCCAAGCACAGCTCCAGCCTGGGCAGCCTACTGACTCAGCAGGACAGTACATAAATACTAAAATGAAGGGCTAGGAGTCCAGTCCAGAACGAAGGCCCTGGGTTCCATCCACAGTACCACCGCAGGGGAAAAAATCACAAAGGTCGTACTTTCTTTATTCTTCATGCTGCCAACTGTTTACCAAGGTTCGGGGCACTCAGGGGCAGGGTGCTGCCTTACATGAGAGCAGCAGAGGCCTCCTTTCACCCGCCACCGCACAGACGGGCACCTGTGCCGCACCAGCCTCTGTGCCAACGCGCTCCGTCACACCGCACCTGAGAGAGGTGGCACCTAGCAGGCACACACACGCCCGCCGAACACCCAGCAATAAAGCTCAGTACGTCTGCGTGCTAAAGTCAGTCTTTTCTGTTAGTAGTAAGGAAAAATGTTGTATACCTTAAGATTTTTGCAACTCTTCATCAGATATTTCACATCATAAATGGATGGGAAGAAAAGGTTCAGAATATGAAAGAATTCATGTTCTTCTTCTGGCAAACGAGAATCTGTAAGCAACTTTACCATGTAGCCAAAATCATAGCCGCTGCAGGGAGAAATGAAGCAGGGAGGTAAGAAGGCAGCAGTTACTGGCTCCGGTGCTCATCACTTTAGTTCTCAAGGCTTTTATGGCAAAAACTTCTAGTCTTCCACAGCATAGCCTGCTATAACCCCAACTTTTCTATTAAGTAACAAAATATAGTAAGCTATTACAAGCAATATACAAGAGAACCGAAGGGTCTATAAATGTGGATTTCATTCACCAAAATCAAAAGGTAAAAATATATCGCTACTACAGTTTGTTTAGATGTCCCCTGAGAGCCTCATGCTCTCATAGGTGGGGCTTGTAGGAGTAACTGGATCATGGGCTTGTAGTACTGGATTAGTCCACTGACTGGTCTAGCACAGTTCTGGGTGTGGACGATGGGCTTATTGAAGAGGGAGGACCACCCTGGGTATGGGTGGCATGAACCAATAGGCTTGTAGCCCAGATGGAATACAAAGGGAAAGAAGAAGGAAGTCTTGCTGCCCCCTGCCTGCCACACCATGAACTGCTTCTCCTTTGTGATGCCCTCTGCCGTGCCGCCCTGCCCTGGAGCCAGCCAGCTATGGATTGAACGCTCTACACACTGCGAGCTAAAATATACCTTTCCTCTTCTGACCTTGGGTATTTTGTTCTAGCAATGAGAAAGTAACTAAAACAGTCACTTAAAGGGAATCTGCCTTCTGAGTACTTCAGAAACCCCAGGACAAGTTAAAAGACAACCATCCTCCTGCTCTGCACTCAGAATTACAGTTGCTGAGGGCCTCATGATGAGCCCAAAACTTTGTGCAACAAACTAGTATGAGCAACAGTGGATTTTATGACAAAACAAAACACAAGCAACACCCATCACTTCCAACTTCTAACTGCTGCTCTGAGCAGAACAGGGCCAACAGGTCTGCCGAAGTAGTATTCAATTCCCTGCTCTGCTCGAGCACAGGCGCACGTGAAGGAGGACACATGTTGTCTGGGACTGACCTGTGAAACGAAAGCCACTTGACGTTGTCACAGAGAACCACTCCCGACGTCATAAGCAGCTCCGCAAAGTGCAGTGTGTCAATGCCTTCCTCTTCATGCTTCTGAAACTGCAGTCCTGAGTTAGCAAGGAGGTCTATGGAATCCTGGGAGTACATGTCCTCTCTACAAAACAGCGTGTGCACTTACTAGCTGGTACATAATGAAGCAGAAGTAGCAGGCAATAGTATCCCCATCACTGTATAATTATAGTACAGGTATTCTCCAGGTGCTTTTCACAATCAAAAAATGTACCAACAGGGAGGGGAGAGAGGTTGACGGGAGGGTACAGAAATGGGGAAAAAAAAAAGAATCAAGTTACATCATGTACAGGTACAAATTCCCTATAATGAATGTGATCATTATATATTCCTAAAATGTACCAATGAACTTAATTTAAAAATAAAAATATACTAATTCGTTCTTTCCTGTATTCCAGCAAGCATTTAAAGCAGATAACCTTATTTCTGTGATAAATGGGAAAATGGGATATTTCCCCAGACTAAATTTCCCAATTATAAAAGATCCAAATTTTCTTACTGTTGAAAAAAATTAACCAGTACAAAAATATTAAGATAGGAAAAAATTTTTAATTAATGAATTAGTGTTCATGTAATGGTACCCCACAGAAATAACAGCTCCTTTCCAGTCTATCTGCTCTGCCTACACATACATTTACACACCCCAGCATCTATGTCACAGGTTATCTTTCCAAATCAATACTACGGTAATACACCCATTGTACCTCTGACATAACATTGCTTTGTAAAGATATGCCAATTGACTTAACATGTTCCCACCTGCTTGAACCACAGCGGTGGTACATGCACGACTGTCCCACTGGGCAGCTTGTACCACTGGTGGATCAGAGCCTCCCAGCAACAAAACATATGAATGACAGCCCTTTGGTGAACATGTTGAATGCATGAATATGTATGTATAATACCACATAACACAAAACTAGGGAAATAATTAAGTCAAGTAGCTCCTTTCCCACTGTATTTCACAATTCTGTTTTCCAAACATACTTGAGTTAAATAATCATGAAGAAAACTACCTCATTCTTGAAAGATTCAGATCATCTCTCAAAATTATCTGAACACCAGATTTCCAAAATATATGAACAGTCCAAAAATTATTCCTGAGGTATCAAAGGATCCTGATGCTAAATCAAAAAAGCCAATAGTGACCCTGTGTGGTGGTTCATGCCTGTAATCCCAGCACCCAGGAGGCAGAGGCAGGAAGACTGCCATGAGTGTGAGGGCAGCCTGGACTGCACAGTAAGTTTAAGACCAGTCTGAAATACATAGCAAGACCCTATCTCAAAAAAAAAAAAGAAAAAAAAGAACAAAAAAGGCAGTATAGTACCCAATACAATATACAGTACACACCATCACATGCAATCATGAGTCTCCTCGGTATTTTCTCCTTAACAAAATTACACCAATGAACAGAGCTATCATATGACCAGCTGGGTATACTCCCAAAAGAATTAAAGGCAGGGTCTCCAAACAAAATGTGCACACCCATGTCACAGCAGCACGATTCACAATCACCAATGGGTAGAAGAAATCCAACTGTCCACTGGCAAACAAAATGTGATACACAGATAATGAAAGACGAGTCTTTAAAAGGAAGGAAATCCAGCCACGGGCTGCAACATGAATAACCCTGCAGGACGTTAACATAGTGAAATGAGCCAGTCAAAAAACCAAACACCGATGATTCCACTTGTAGGAGTGTCTTGGTCACTGTTCTCTGGTTGCTGAGACAAAATACCTGACACCCAGAATGAAGGAAGGAAGGGTTTATTTAGCTCAGTTTGTGGAGGTTTCAGTCTATACTTGGCTGGCTCCAAGGCAGAGTGGCACATGGCAGAGGGCAACAGTTCATAGCAGTAGAAAACAGCAAAAGCAGCAAGAGCAAAAGGGAGGAGCAGCAGCAATAAACAAGCCTTTCCCTCCCTTATATTATACACACTACCCACCCTAAAGTGGGTGTAGCACTCACACCCAGAATCCCAGCATTGGACCATGAGTCAATCATAAAGCCTAGAAGCCCGCCCCATGACTGCATGAGGATTTGAGGGGACATCCAGACACAAACCGTAACAACGAAGTATCTGAAGTAATTATTTTAGAAACAAAGCACAAAGGTAGGTATCAGGCTCTGGGGCAGGAGGGACTTAATAAATAGTTTCAGTTTTTTGTTGGAGTTTTCTTTTTTGGTTTTTAGCTTTTTCAGACAAGAGCCTTGACGTGTAATTCAGGCTGGCCTTGAACTCCTGGCAGTCCTGCCTCAGCCTCTTGAGTGTTGAGATTAGAGACATCCACCAGAGTTTCAGCTTTGCTAAAAGAAAAAGTTCTGGAAATCTGTTTCACAAGCCAGGAATGGTGCCACACACCTATCATCCAGCCACTCAGGAGGATGAGGCAGGAGTATCACAAACTCAAGGCCAGCATAGGCAACTTAGCAAGACCCTGTCTCTAAACAAAATGGGTGCGGGGCAGAGTCCGGAAACATAGCTCAGTGGTAAAGCACCAGCCTAGCATGCACAAGGCCCTGGATTCAGTCCCCAGAAGAAACCATGAGGGTGGAGGGGAAGGAAGGGAAAGAAGAGGAGAGGAAGGGAGGGGAAAGGAGGAAAGGGGAGGCAGGGGAAAGGAGGAGAAAGAAACTAGTCTGCCTGAACGTGGAGGCCTACGGACAACGCTGAAAGTGTCTCAGATACTTACGTAAGGTTGAATTTGAAGTTGAACTGCCAAGTGTTGATTCCAGAAGGATATTCTCCCTTCTCATTTGTGAACGTAAGGCCCAGCTGGATAATTTTTAAAAGGTCAACATTGCACCGCAGAAGCTGATACTGATAATCAATGGAGCTACGAAATTCACCAATTGGACGGACCACAACACCTGGAAATTCTGTGTCCTAGAAAACGGAAAAGTCTCACGTTATAAAGCAGGGATGGCGAACCTTTCAGAGCTTTCAACGACATGAACAGCCCACTGCAGCACGTGTGCCGCCAGTTCACCACTGTTCTAAGGTTTCACAAAATAGGACACTGAATGATAACTCATAAATACATTTTTTTCTCAATTTATAAAAACTACATAAGACCCATGCTTGGACACAAAAACCTATCTTAAAATAATGATTGTGTTGATAGCTCCTGAAGCGATTTGCATGACTTAAAAATCTTAGGGTAAAAACTGCAGAGTTGGATGACTGTAGGTAGATACGCAATCGAAAACATTCTGAAAGCCATATTCAGCCTGAGTGAAAAGATGCGACAAAGTCATACAGACATGAATACTAAGCTAATGACCTACGCTATCAACCCTAAAGCAAAAGTCCCAAACTACAAGCCACAAACATAAAGGAATAAGGCAAGCTGGTGACAAAAACAGTAATGAGTCACAGGCACTGGAGTAAAATGAAGAGCATGTCCCTCTCCGGGATGGGGGATGGCGGGAGGTGGCAAAGGAGAAGTAAAAAGGCTCAAGATGCAGTATGCCCAAAAAAATAAATAAGTAAATAAAATAAGCCAGGCGTGGTGGTGCACACCTGTAATCCCAGCACTCGGGAGGCTGAGGCAGGAGGATCGTTGTGAGTTCAAGGCCAGCCTGGGCTACAAAGTGAGCTCAAGGCCAGCCTGAACTGCATAGGGAGACTTTGTCTCAAAAAGACAAAAGAATAAATAAATAAAGATGCAGTATGCATAGGTACCAGTTCCCGCAGTGAATGTACTCGGTATGTATCGCCAATGTACACTAATAAAGATGGGGAAGAGTTTTAAAAAAAAAAAAAAAAGGACCCCTTCCGGTCACTGCCAAAACGTGCCTCTTGCTCTCTAGCCACTCCACGGCCGGCAGGAAATGTGCACCATACAGTGTAAGATCTTCCCACTTTTCCACAGATGCCAGAAACCTAGAATTTAAGTGAGTTCTGATGACTTTTTTTGAGACAGGGTCTCACTTTATGGTCCAGGCTGGCACCAAACCGGGGGCAATCCTCCTGCCTTCGCCTCCCAAGCGCTGGGACTGTAGGCGTGTGGCACTACAACCAGCCCATGATTTTTACATGTCAGCAAACTTTTTTTAAAATTTCTAAATACACTGTTCTAGGGTAGCCCAGCTAGCTCAGTCGGTAGAGCATGAGGCTCTTAAATACATTGCACAGTCAAATTCACCATATCTGCGGTGCAGACAACTGACACAATTTCTGCTTTTAAGATTTGTTTTTTTGAGGCAGGGTCTTGCTATACAGTTCATCCAGGCCTTGAACTCACTTTATAGCCCATATTGGCCTCAAACTCATGGCAATCCTCCTGCCTCAGCCTCCCAAGTGCTGTGATTACAGGGGTGTGCTACCATACCCATCTGTTTTTAAGATTTTCAAACAAGGCTGGGGGCATAGAGGCAGAACACTTGCCTAGCAGGTGTGAGGCCATGGCCTGGATCCCCTGCACCACCAAACCAAAAAAGAGCAGTAACACTACAAAAAACCTTAAGGAACTACAAGTTACACCCCTCCTGACACACTAGCTATCCTGATGTTTTATAAAAACAATCCAAACTTTCATCAACTTTAACTTACTGGAATATAATTAGTTCTTCTCAAAATCTTACATGAAACATTCCCTAAACCCATATAAGGGGCGTCAAATAGAACAGAGCTCCTTACCATGGCGATGTAACTGTAACTGAGCACAATTTCCCGGATCTTCCTCATCTCTTCTTCTAGATTGCTGGCCCAGACTTCACAGATAACCTGGCTATTCTCCACAAGTGCTGCAGGCATCCTGAAGAAATCTCAGAAGTCGCTCTTAGGTACTATGTGAAGGTACAACCACAATCTGATCACCAGTTTATCTGACCTAGATTTAAAAACGTATGTGAAATCACGTAAGTACACAATGATACCAACAAAATAAAGACAGAACATTTGTTTTGAAAATATTTTACCACTGACAGAACAAGGAGGCAGATATGAACTGCAGTGCTGACAGCAACAGCTGGGCCCAGGCAGGAAGTCCTGCAGCACAGGGTGGGTATTACGGTTGGGGTCTGGACGTCCCCCCAAAGCCTCATGAGGTCACAGGGCTTTTTCAGCGGTGGCTGAATCTGGAGTGTGATCCTGGGAGGAAGGGTGTGTGCTTACGAAATCAATCCACTGATTGGTCCGGCACAGTTTTGGCTAGGACTAAGGGTGTGAGTGCTACACTGGCCCTAAGGTAGGTACCTGCATATAAGGGACAGAAAAATCTTGTCTTCTCCTGTTGCTTTTTGTCTTCCGCCGCCATGAACTGTTGCCCTCTGCCACGTGCCACCCTGCCTTGGAGCCAGCCGACTAGGGACTGAAATCTCTACAAACTGTGAGCTAAATAAATCTTTCCTCTCTTAACTTTAAATATTGGGTATTGTGTCTCAGCAATGAGAAAAGTAACTACGATGGTGGGCTCAACACCCTGACTCTACAGTCTCACACCATCCCCTGTAGGCACGCCGAATCTCACACAAGTGTCTCACACCGAGTTACATGGGTCTGGGTCAATGCATGGAGACCTGGGGGGCCTCAAGCCTTATCCTGACCCTATCAGATGCCATCTGAGCTGTTCAGGCCTCATCTACACATATTTGCATTGTGGTTTTGACCTGCTTCCATGGGATCTGGCCACCAGGTTCATTCGTGCCAAGACTTTATAAGCTCTGACACTCCCCTTCCCGACCTGAGGGTGCAGCCCCCACCCCATTCCAACTGCTAAAAGTCCTGTCTGCAACACCTCTAGCCCCGCCTCCTCCAAAATCCAGGCGAAACAAAAGGTAAACTAACCCCGGACCTCACTGCTGTTGTCATCTCTGGCTCTGCCTGCTGGGACCCTCCCCAGTGTACTGTCCTCTCCAACAAACTACCCCAAGTCTCTCCGTGCACCTGGCCTTTCCCCAAGCTGCCCGCTGGGTCTCTGCCAGGTGTAGTACGCCTACCACAGACAGCTGCTGCCTCTGGCACTGCCCATTCTCCCTTCTTGAGATGTACACTGGCCCAAATCAAGCGCTTGCTTAATATTACACTTGGCTCCCTGAACCCACAACTTCGGACACTGGTCTCCTTCCAGGGACCTCCTCCCTAATCTTGAGGACGGTCCAAGAATCAGGACGAGCTGCCTGATACAGACACAACACAAGCTGCCAGCCCAGGCAGACCCAGCAATCCAGTAACATTTACTTCCTTCACTGATTTAGGCTAACATGTTGTGATTGCTATATTTACTCTCCATTCTACGGGATATGTCAAGACGGACAGGAAAAAACTAAAAACACTGGAGAAATTTTTGCCCAAGTACCCTGAACACAGAAGGGAAAACTACCCCAAACCAGTTTTCAGTGCTCTGCCGACTGCCTGAAGACTAAAATAGTCCCCTTTGACCACAAATATGCTCTTATCTATGACTTTCATATCACTCTGCATGAAGACCCAATCGTGGAAATATTTCTAGAAAAATGATCACTTTCGCTGCTCGAAATGTAGCTGGGACCTCAGAAAGCCTGAAATAACATGGACCTAAACTCTCATACTCCTCCTTACACCCATGATGAATAAGGGCAGAGGCCGGGTGTGGTGACACACGCCTGTAATCCCAGCACTCAGGAGGCTGAGGCAGGCGGATCGCTGTGAGTTCGAGGCCAGCCTCCACTACATAATGAATTCAAGGCCAGCCTGAACTACACAGTGAGACTCTGTCTCAAAAAAAAAAAGAGAGGATGGCAGGTATAAGTAATTTAACTAGAAACAATGATTTACAGTGTACCTTCCAGGATGAAATTGGAGAAGGGAGGTATTCCACAAGATAAAATCCAACACCATCTGACCTCAGATTAATGCTATTATTTCAGCACACTCAACCTGAGAGTCTTAGTTATAAAAACATCAAGAAAGAAGCTTATCCTAAGAGCATTTCCTTCTAAGGCAAGCCAAAGACACAGACCGTCAGTGTAACGGTGAACATGAAGTGAACATGAGCAGTTCCCAAAGGAAGTCTTTGCTTTCCATTTTCAAGATTGCCATATGCCGCTTGGGAGGCTGAGGCAGGAGGGCTGCTGCAAGTTCAAGGCCAGGCTGGCTTACATAGTGAGTTGCAAGGTCAGCCTGAACTACACAGTGAAACTTCAAACAAACAAACAAACAAACAAAAAAGCCAGGAATGGTGGCACGGGCCTGTAATCCTAGCACTCAAGAGGCTGAGGCAGGAGGATTGCTGTGAGTCCAAGGCCACCCTGAACTATATAGCAAGACCCTGTCTCAAAAAAAAAGACTGGCAAATAGAAGGAGAATCTGGAACAAAACAAGACTGGCAGCCGGGCATGGTGGCGCACGCCTGTAACCCCAGCACTGGGGAGGCTGAGGGAGGATTGTTGCAAGTTCGAGACGAGCCTGGGCTACAAAGTGAGCTCAAGGCCAGCCTGAACTACATAGTGAGACCCTGTCTCAAAAAAAAAAAAAAAAAAAAAAAACAAGACTCGCATTTTCAAATTGTCAGCAGACTTTAAAGATTATATTTATTCAAGGCACCTTGATTAATAAATAGATTACCTGGTATCTCCCCAACAAACACAGGCAGAAATTTCTTTTTGGGGGGAGGGGCGGGGGACAGGGTTTCACTATGCAGTTCATGCTGGCCTTGAACTCACTCTGTAGGCCAGGCTGGCCTAGAACTAACAGTGATCCTCCTAACTCAGCCTCCTCAAGTATTGGGATTAAAAGAAGTGCCACCAGGACCACCAGAAATATCCTTAACGGCAGAACTCATGTCTCTTATTTTACTCCAATTAAATACTTACAAATGAACAAAGGAAAGACGAAAGTTCACACTGAATCCACCGAAGTGGGAAGGAAATTTCTATCTTACCATAATAAAGAAAATACTGGAACTGAACTTTCGATTCCTAACACGCCTAAGATTTTCCCCTGTAACAGGCATTAAAACCATTTTCTATGCCCATTTAATGTTAAATTGAGGTCACTTCCTTACTCCCCTCACTGAAACAATGAGCTTCCTCTTTGGTATCATTTCAAATACAACCAAAAGTTAAGAAAAGAGGGTATCATTCCTAGGCTTTTGAGATACATTTCCATAAAATCAAAAGCAACAAAAGGGACATTCATGGGAGAGTTTAAAAAAAAAAAAAAAAAGGCTTGGCCATTAAAAGAAAGTTCCGTTTTTTTGTTTTTTTGTTTTTATTTTTTATTTTTTTTCTGGTCCCGGGAATCAAACTCACGACCTTGTGCTTGCCAGGCAGGCACTGTGCCGCTGAGCTAAATCCCCAGCCCCAGTTTTGTTTTTTAAAAAACTAGTCACAGGAGACATAAAAACAAGAGGTGTTATGTACATGTACCAATTCCTCACAATGAATCTAATCATTATGTACTGCAGATTTTATGTACCAATAAAAATTTTTTAAACTTTTTAAAAATAGCCACCGTAAAGAAAAAAAACGAAGGCTGGTGCAGGAGGATCACTGCAAGTTCGAGGCAAGCCTGGGCTACAAAGTGAGCTCAAGGCCAGCCTGAACTGCATAGTGAGACCCTGTCTCAAAAAGAAAAGAAAGGAAGAGAACAGAGAAGAGAAGAGAAAAGAAAAGAAGCCATTATTACACATATCTGACAAGTGGGGCCCATGCAAGAAATTGCTGGCAAAAATCTGTAGACAGGGGCTGGGGATTTAGCTCAGTGGCAAAGCGCCTGCCTGGCAAGCGCAAGGTCATGAGTTTGATTCCTGGTACCAGAAGAAAAAAAAAATCTGTAGACAAACTTGCACTAAATCCTAAACTAGAAAATCTGTAGGGAAATAAATAGCTTGCAAGCCCCTGTAGCACCACCCAAAAATTGAAGAGCAATCACAAAGTGCACAGTTAATCTAGCAAGTCACATTACTGGACATGCTACCCAAAAGGAGACAGAAAGCAGCAGCTTAATATTAGCAACTGGGCTGGGGTGTAGCTCAGTGGTAGAGTGCTTGCATAGATGCTTCAGACCCTGGGTTCAACGTCTAACACCACAAAAACAAAGCAAAAAATACCATAAGCGTAAACATAAAAATGTTAAGGATCACAAGTTTGACTGTTAGCCAGAATAAATCTTTCCTTTTTTTACTTAAAAATAAAAAGCTCGGGGCTGGGGATTTAGCTCAGCGGCAAAGCGCTTGCCTGGCAAGCGCAAGGTCGTGAATTCGGTTCCTGGTACCGGAGAAAAACAAAAAAACAAAAAAACAAACAAAAAAAAAAAATTTAAAAATAAAAAAAAAATAAAAAGCTCAACACCAACCTGGGCTACACAGCAAGTTCCACATAGTGAGACCCCGGCTCCAAAAAAAAAAAAAAAATAAAAAACACCCGGGGCAACAAAGAAAGTTCCACATAGTGAGACCCCGGCTCAAAAAAAAAAAAAAAAAAGCAGCTGACCTGGCACTTTCCACTCAGTGAGCACATGCTCCGGAGCCAGCCTAAGAATCACAAACACGCCACTCACTTGGTTTGTCTTCCTTCTTTTAAGCCTCTCGGTGCCAGCAGTGCTGAACAGCTATGTTTATTTGTATAATGAAGCCCTTAAAGATAACCTAGGTTGTCTCAGTTACAACCACAGAAACGGTAATTAAGTCTCAAAGCTAAGAAAAAGAGCTAGATAGTCTCAGACCTACACCGGCACTCTCACTCCATGCACCTTCTAAGGAACCCTTAAGGATAATTTTGACCGCATGCAGCGTCTGCCTCACAGGCTGACTTTAAAACTTGACTCCCGCATGAGCCACCCTTCAACTGTGCAAGAGGGAAAGATGTTCACAGCCACAGCCTACAAATGACCAAACTACCACGGCCCCTGCGCTGTGCTGACCTGCAGGACAATCTGTTCAGATGGCTTCTGGCGATCTACTTATTCTATTGTGCAAACTTCTAAACAGAACGTAAGCTTCTTCATCCAGCAAAGCTCTGAAGAGCAAGTAATAACATCACCACCGGCAAGTTTTCCCTGCAAGCAGTCCAGAGTACTAGGCTTGCCTGGGAAAAGAACACTCAGTTGAGGCTCTGGTTTTTCTGGTTTTGTTTTAGCCTAACTATGCAAAGGAACAAGAAACATCATACCCTACTCTAGAGGGCTGAACAAGGGCTCTTCCCTGCACAGACAGATGGAAAATGAAGTAGCTGCAGGCTAGAAAAAATGAAAGCAGGGTCCTTCCTACACAAGGACCCCAGACGCCGGCCCTCACTGTCGCCCTGCGGTGTCTGAAGACGATGCCCTGCCCTGGCCACTGTCCTACCAGTTCTTCAACCCACCCAGAGGCCCGTCTGAGAGCCCGCTCCTGCGGAGCGGCTGCTTCACAACGCCACGCAACAGCACAGAGAGCTGTGGGGCCGCGGGAACCCAGGGGAAGGAGCCGACTTAGAATGGGGGCAGCCAAGTTCCGAGCCAGGTCTCCCGCCCCGTCTCCCGTCGTCATTCTCTCCCTCCCCGACACTCATCCCCTTTCTTTTCTCACTTTTCTGACTTCTTTTCTTAGTTCCTCTTTGTAAGGCACCGATGTCAAGATGACAGGCCTCTGCACCGGACAGCGCTCAGTTCGACGCCTGGCCACTTACTGTGCAGCCTCGCGCAAGTGACTTTCTGTGTCTCCGTTTGCCGCTTGTAAAATGGGTCTGATAGCACCATGCACCTCGGAGGACTGCAGCAGGGGTTAAACAGAACAGCGTATAAAGGATGCCCTGCTAAGTCCTGGCACCCATCACTAGCAAATTATTATTGTGTGGCGCTCTCCCCGCGACTTCCTCTGCTCACAAGCCCGCCCCTCCCGTACGCCTCCCCCAGGCTCCCTCCCGCGGGCCCCTGACGGCCTCCCACACTCTTTCACCTCCCGCTCCTCCCTCCGGGGAGGGGGACCCGCTTACCCTAACCGGCAGAGCCAGCCAAGCGTGGGCTGGCAAGCCGGGGGCAGCGACAGCAACCCCGGAGCCGCAGATCTCCACCCTCTGCCCCGGATCTGTTCCTAGAACCGATCGGCCCAGTGAGGTAGGGTCCCGAGGCCCAGAGCGGCCTCATGTACCGCCCAAACAACCTGGCTGCGTCACTCTACCCATCCGATCCTCCAGACTCGCCTGCTCTCTTGCGTCACCCCGGGCGCGCGCGCACCTACTCAACTAGCCCCTCCTCCGTTGCGCGCCCTAGGGACGCCCGGCCTGGTCGCTCAGCCCAGAAGCTTCCGGAAAGTAGTGCGCAGGCGCAGGACTCCGGAAGAGGCCTGTGGAAGGCGGCTCACCTGAGGCTTCCGCGCGGTTACCTCCGCAGCCCAGTTCCATCACCAACGCTACTCCCTTTTGGTCGTCCTTCCGCGCGCCCAGGGAGGGGGCGTGGTCTAGAACTAGTCGTCCCCTCGGTGGGCGTGGCCCAGGAGCCCCAAAGCCGAGGAAAGGGCGTGGTCGTCCAACTAACTTCCCCCTGGGGAGCTCGTGGGGGGCGGCGCGGCGGTTCTGCACGAAAGCGGGCCGCGGACTCGGCCCTCGCCGCGGAACGTCCCCCGCACGGACTGCTTTCTGCACGCAGCTAGGTGGGGCCCGGCACCTCCAGGCCGGCGGGTGACGTCAGCCAGGCCTGTCCCGAGCCCGGAGCGCCCGAAAGACTCCGCCTTTGCCCCCGGGAGGGGTGCGGACGGAGGGCCTGCCCCCGGGAGCGCCCCGGAAGGAACAGTCACTCCTGAGCCGGCCCCCTAAACACATTTCCCAGAGTCCACCGCTGGAGCCTGGGCCGGAGCCCGAGCCGGCCCTCAGCGGCAGTGTCCGAGGGGATCCCCGAAAGCCTCTCTCCAGCGAGGGGAACCCCCAGCCCCAGCCGCCGGGGAAGAACCCGCCTCGTCTGTAAGCTAGGGACGCGAACTGCACTGTCCCAGGGGGTGAAGATAAAACAGTAAGTGGAAGAAACACCCGCGCCAGGGAAGACGCGCGCAGCGCTCGATGGACGTGTCGGCCTGGCCTGTCGCAGCCTGTTCTCTCTGAAACAGTCAAATGTGTGTTCGCTGCACTGCGACACTAACAAGTCCCTCAGCCGAGGCATTTGGGCCAAGGAAGACGACCAGTTCCCGAGTCATGTTCTTGCGGCTCTGGCTCCTCTCTCCGCTCCCGGCCGATTGGGAAGAGGGTGGCCCGTCCCGCCGGCGCCCCTCACTGAAGAGCACGCCTCGCCTTCCTTGGAGCTTTGTTTTTTCCTGCAGCCCTGGGCCTGGTGTGCACCCACACAAACAGGAAACAGCCTCTCCGTCCCCACCGCTCTCTGCTAGAACGGGGGCATTCCCTGCCCCCTTCATCCAAGATAAATACAAACCAGACGCGGATTGTATTTCAGAAGGCGTTGGAGTGTATAAATTTTAAACGGTGGATTTAATGCTGCCCTCATGCAATTACAAAATAGAGCAAGGGTGGATATCACTGATTCTCAATGGGAGAGAAGTACCAAACGAATGAGAGGGTCGCTGGAATGTATTAAATGATAAAGTTCACATTTGGAAACACACCTATTGTTTTTTGAACTGCACCCTATTAAAAAAAAAAAGGTTTGAACAGATTTTCTCAGTTTAGTGAATATAGTTTTAAAAATTGAGAAACAGTAGTTATAGAAAGGGGCTCCTTAAGAACCAGATCAGCGGGGCATGGTGGCGCACGCCGGCACTCGGGAGGCTGAGGCAGGAGAATCGTTGCAAGCTCCAGACCAGCCTGGGCTACAAAATGAGCTCAAGGCCAGCCTGAACTGCATAGCGAGACCCTGTCTCAAAAAGAGAGAAAAAAAAAAAAAAAAACCAACCCATACCAAAAAAAAGAACCAACTTGGAGGGACCATAACCAGCGATCCTGTCTGCCTGACAACAATCAAGATAGGGAAAATGGCGCCCTAGATGCATTGTTCTCACTTAAATCCTATTTGTCACCACCATGCAATGATAAAGAGACTAATCATTAAACTCGTGTGCCCCTGGAAGACCTCTCCTCTTCAAAAAAAAGTCATCAACTAGGACTATTGTGCAGTTGAACTTTAAAGATAGATATATACTCTGGGTGGTGGCACACACCTGTATTCCTACCTATTTTGTAGCTGAGACAGAAGGATCATGAGTTCAAGGTCAACCTGAGCAACACAAGCCCTCCTTCCCTCCAAATCTGATAAAAGATGGCTTTTCACGAAGTACAGACCTTGGCTATACCTGGGGGGAGGGGGAATTTTAAAGATGAATCGATCAATCGGCAGGCCCCTGAGTATATTTTTGAGATGTAGGCACAGAGTCACTTTTTTTTTTTTTTTTTTTTTTTTGAGAGTCACTGTTACTAACCTGGAAGTATTTACCTGCCGCCTTCTGCATTTTCACAATGTTTCAAACTCAAGTGCTTTTTTTTGTTTGTTTTTTTGGCCACCACACCCAGCCTTTTGTTTTGGTTTTTAGGTTTTTTGAGAGAGGGTTTTGCTCTGTGCTCCAGACTGGCTTCAGACTCTAGATGATCCTCCTGCATTAGCCTCACAAGGGCTGGAATTACTGGTGTGCCACCTTGCCTGGCCTTCAAGTATATATTTTATTTTATTT
>NW_004955408.1:9108240-9109460 GCF_000276665.1 Chinchilla lanigera | reverse complement strand
AGGAGATCAAAGAGGATATCAGAAAATGGAAAGATATTCCTTTTCTTGGATAGGAAGAACCAATATAGTGAAAATGGCCACACTTCTGAAACTGTTTACAGATTTAATATAGTCTTGATCAAAATTCCAACAGCATTTCTCACAGAATTAGAAAAAACAATCCTAAAATTTATTTAGAAAGAGAGACCTAGAGTAGCAAAAACAGTTCTGGGCAACAAAGGCAAGGCAGAGGGCATCACAATCTCTGACTGAAATCATACTACAAAGCTACTGTGGGGGGCTGAGATTTAGCTCAGAGGCACAGCATCTGCCTGGCAAGCATGAGGTCGTGAGTTCGATTTCCGGTGGGGGGGTGTGGCAAAAACAAACAAACAAACAAAAAAGCTACTGTGATAAAAACAGCAGGCGACTAGGAAAGAAAAAAAAAAACCTAAGAATCAATGGAACAGATTAAAAGATGCAGAAACAACTCCAGACCTACTCCGCCACTTTATCTTTGAAAAGGGACCAAACTTGTTCACTGGAAGAAAGATAGCCTCTTTTATTCATGGTGTTGGAAAAACTGGCTGTCCACATGCTGAAGATTAAAGAGCCATATCTTTCAACATGCAAGAAACTAAACTTGAAATAGACCAAAGCTCTAAATATTAAAATGGAAACACTAGATCTGATGTAAGATAGAATAGGTAGCACTCTTGAAGACATCGGTGTAGCCAAAGACTTTATGAACAAAATCCCAATCTCACAGAAAGTATCACAAAGAATGAACAACTGGGATCTCATTTTATTAAAAAGCTTTTGCACAGCAAAAGAAATCACCAACAGAGTGAAGAGTGACACCAACAGAGTGTTCCCACATTTTGTTCCCACAGTGTGGGAACAAAATTTTGCCAGCTGTTCCTCAAAGGATTACTACTGAGAACATATAAAGAACTCAAAAACATCAGAACCTCCCTGCAAATTTAAAGATCCAACCCCGGGCTGGGGATTTAGCTCAGCAGCACAAGCACCTGCCTGGCAAGCACAAGGTCCTGAGTTAGATTCCTGGTACCAAAAAATAAAAAAATAAATAAGATCCAACCCAAAAATGGGCATCTGAAATGAATAGACACTTCTCAGATGAAGAAGTAGAAATGTCAAATAAATATATGAAAAAAATGTTCAACATCACTGGTCATTTGATTCAAATTAAAACAACACTGAGATTCTGTCTCACTCCA
>NW_004955408.1:9103253-9105825 GCF_000276665.1 Chinchilla lanigera | reverse complement strand
AAAGAAAGAAAGAAAGACTCCAGTATTGCTCTGGGAGCAGAGAAGTAGTCGCTAATAACCTTAACTCACCATTTTAATTTGATCCATCGTGTGGGTAATCTCGCTAAGCCTATGGCCCTCCGGCTGTCGATAATTTATCTAACCTCCCTCTTTGCCATCCTTTGCCCTCCACAGGAAGCATGACTTACTCCTTTGACTTGCTCATATTTGTGTTCTACAGCTCCAACGTAATAGTACAGTTACTTTCTTTCTACCGCCAAACAGGCAGCTTGATGGTTTCTAATTCTTTTCTCATCATCTTCTGACCACTTTTCTCTTCAACTTGGCCACTGAGCCACAACACTCCATGGCAGAGGGGCAGACACAACCCTCAGTAGGCCGGGTCTATAGCCCATTCCAGACAGAAGAAGTTATAGAGGACAGAGACCTCCACTTCCCCAGCACCCCATACAGAATTATGGGGATTTGGGTCTCTCAGGGGGAAATGAGACAGGGAGGCAGTGTGTGGCTAAAACTAGCTAGGAGAAGAGGCGCGACAAGACCCCGGAGCACACGCACAGGGCAGTTCCCAAACCCCTGCATGTGGCCATCTCCTGAGAACTCAAACAGGTTTCTGATTGGATGGCCTCAGCCTGAAGACCGGGTGATACAAAAAGGTCGGTCCACATTGATTTTTTGCCACTATGTTCTCTCTTGCGTGGTGGCTGCCCTCATGCGGTGTTTCCTTTTCCTGTTTTTACTTGGCCCAAACTTACTCTTCAGAGCCTGTGTCTTCACCAAGTCTTTGATCGGTGTTCTTGTGAAAATCTTCAGGCCTACTAACTGAACACTTAGTACTCTACAAAGAAGAATATTGATCTCTGCCTACACAGAGCTGGCCAGATGGGAAGGTAGGCCAGTGGAGAGGAGCATGTAAGCACACTAATAGAAAATTTGTCCTCCGGGACCGCTACACCTCTCCCCTGCTCTGCGTATCCACAACAAACCCATGTTTGTTACAACCAAATCCCAGAAACCTCTGATTTTTTTTTTTTTTTAACATGATCGATCAGCATTAAGAATCTTCTTTGAACTTCTGTGACATTCTATAACGTCCTAGGAGCAGCGGGACCCCAGAGTCTTCAGAATTTCTACGAAGTCTCTAAACCAGTTGTGCGTTTTAGGGAGGTGTAGGGGTTAAAGTACACATTCCAGAGAAACGGATAAACGTGATTTCAAATCTCAATTCCAGAGCATCAGCAATTGGAACTGGCAGTGGCCTCAGAAATCCACCAATTCACTTCAGTCAGTTTACTGACAAGGAAACGGACTCACGTGAGGATCACAGGGAGGAAGGAGCGACGTGTCTGAGCTCAGCTCCCCCTGCACCCGGCCTCTCAGGGGCAGTCCTCAGGAGCACTCTATTCAAGGTCAGCCAGGAGGGGGCGCTGCACACAACGGTGAGATCACAGCAGAGGCGATGGCAAGGCAGGGTACAGAGCCCGGGGGCGCTGCAGTGGGATTCTCGCTGGCAAGGGGGTCTTCCCTACAAAGCTCACCAAGACATTCAGCTGTTTACTGAGGACCTACTGAATGCCCGAGTTATTAGTGCCTTGGAAACACATAAAGATCCTGTATAAAATGATTACAGAGAAAAAAATTACCTGCTACTTTAGGGAGTATCGGCTATGTAAACTAAAAAAGTTCAGAAGGAAAAGAACCAAGCTGGGTGCGATGGCACGCGCCTGTAATCCCAACACTTCCGAGGCTGAGGCAGGAAGAACTATATAGCTGAGTTCAAGGACAGCCTAAACGACACAGGGACCCTGCCACAAAAAAGCAAAACAGAAGCACAGGAAGAATACTGGAAAGGAAGAGGAAGAACATTCCGAGTGTGAGGGTCAGCACAGGCAAAGACCCTGAGAGAGGGATACAGGAAGATAGAAGATCCTTGTAAGTAAATAATAAATGCACACAGCACACGAGTAAATAATAAATGACAGGTATAGCATTAGGTAGAAGAAAGGAGTGGAAATAATGTTATCTGAGAGGAGTCAGGCTGGGCCTTGGGAATCAGGTAGCTCAGTGTGATGTGTGCAGAGGACGGGGCTGCCCGGGGCTGTGTACATTACAGAACTATCCGGACTATCGAAAAACTATGGTGACGTCTCTAGAGGGCCAGAAAAAAACTTGAGCAAATCGTACAACATGTATAATTTGTGAGCAGGCAGAGGATGTTTCCTGAGCCCTGACTAGAATTAGGGAAAGGTGACTGAGACACGGTCCTTTACTGGCCGAACAGAGCATGACATAGCCCCGTGACAGGGCAGCGTGTGGACACCAACAAAGAACTCGGCAACTCTGGAATCATTTCCATGTGGAGTGTTGACGGAGGAGCAAGGTGCAGGGCTGACCCGTGGTTTGTAAGGGCGAAGGCACGGGGAGGACAGAGGTCTCTAGGTACATGGGAAGGAAGATACACACGGCCTGAGCACAGGACCCGCTCCTTGGGAAGAAGAGATGCAGACTGGTGCGGCGTGGAAAGACTTTTGACGCCTTGCTCTTCTGGACCCTTTTGTATTCTTTTTTTTTT
>NW_004955408.1:9060801-9102808 GCF_000276665.1 Chinchilla lanigera | reverse complement strand
CGCCCGCGGCCTCTCTGCGCGCCCCGCCGGCCAGGCTCGCCTCGGAGCCGGTTCCCGCGGGTGTCCGCGTCCCGCCCGGGGGTGGGAACCGGGCGCTCCTCGGTGGTTGTCTTTCTAGCTGTTGACAGGTCGTGCGGATAGCCTTGGTTCGGCCTCCAGGCGGTGAGAAGGAGCGGCTCCCAACAGGTCGCACGTTCTGCAGCCACCACTGGCGTCCCTCACCTCTCTGAGCGGCCACGGGCTGCGAGGGCCCGGGGCAGAGGACAGAGGTTAAAGTCCGAGGGCGGGGGCGGTGAGCGGCCGCTGGGTCAAAGCTGCTTCACGGGACAGCCTCGGAGACGTTGCCGGTGGCTCCGGGGTTCACAATGTCCAGGGCCTGAAGGTGTCCGCAGAGGCTGCCTGGTGAGAGGCACGGTGTGGGGTGGAGGGTGGAGGAGAGAACTGGCGGGGGGTTTCCAGGGTTCGCTACAAACCCCTGGGGGCTTAGGACAAGCTGCTGCCTGTGTGTTGTGGCAGTTTCCTATGCAGTCTCAGCTCAGTTTCTGATTGGGTACGGAAACTGCAGGTTGGTAAAGGTCAGAGGCACCGACCGTCAGCTTCTGATCGGAGACCGGCAAGTCCTCAGCACAAGGGAAAGGCGCCGGACTGCTCCACAGCAGACGGGGGCAGCTCTGAGGGCAGAGAGCACTCTCTCCTGGCGTCCTTGATGTTACTGTTAGTGTCTGGGCGGACGCTTCCTGCGTGTGTGCTCTGGATCTGGGAATGAAGAATTCGGGAAGGCTCTGAGCCTCCGAGGCGCGCACTCAGGCAGGCAGTAAACCGCACGGACGCAGGTACCAGGCCGCCATGGGCCAGGGGGCAGCAGCGACACAGCCCGAAGGGGGGCGTTGCTGTCTCGAAGTGCAACCCTTTCTCCAAAGCGTGTTTTCCTCCTGAGTGACTGTCAGCCACTCTTCTGCCTGCCTGCGCCGCAGACATGTGCACACCTTGGGTCCTAGCAGCTTCTCAGATACCCTATTTTTTTTCCCCAGTACTAGGGACAGAACTCCACATTTTCAGTTTGCATGGAGCTATGTCCTTGGCCCTTTTATTTTTGTTGCTGTATAGTGGTTGTTTTCTCTGCAGCGGCCGGGGAGGGGCTGTTGAGAGACTATTGCCATGTAGTTCAGGCTGGCCTTGAACTCACTATGTAGCCCAGACCTTGACTTCACAGCCATCTGCCTGCCTCAGCCTCCTGAGTGCTGGGATTACAGGCATGTACTAACATGCCCCGCTGTTTTGCTTTGTTTCTGAGACAAGGTCTCACTGTGTTGCTCAGAGCTCGCTCAGAGCTCCTCAAAACCCTCTTCACCCCGAGCTGTAAACTGTGTGGATGCATTTCATGCCCATCTCCCCAGCCCCAGAGGCAGACTGCTCAGCTCCTGCCTAGCAGAGACAGCCTGGGAGCAGAGGCTGAAGCAAGCGGCGCTCCAGTCCTGGCCTGAGTTCCCTCTTCTTGTGTCAGCTTCCCTCTTCTGAGTAGAATTTATGCCAACCCAAAACATATGCAGCCCCAGACCAAGTGCTATGGAGCCCGGACTTTGCCAGAAGCAGTGGAGTTCAGAGCGATCCCTTCTGCTATTCAAGTCCATTTCCTTAGCTTTAAAATCAAAGAGGTCAATCAAAGAGGTTGGCCGATGAAGTCTTTTTTGTTTTGTTTGGTGTTTCGCCTCTATTTTTTTTGGTACTGGGAATTGAACTCAGGACCTCACGCTTGCCAGGCGGGCGCTTGTGCCGCTGAGCTATATCCCCAGTCTAGTGTTTCTCCTCTAAAGGTAAAGTATTAAAATTATTGTACAAGACATTTAAAAGTATAATACACATGTGCATGAAGGTGAAATATCTTACCAAACGGGGCTGTTCATCTGCCGAACAGAGTGTCTGTGAACCCAGAATCTGAAAGACGATCTGATTCAGCTGCAGACACATCTCAAAATTAAACCGTCTCTGCGCTTCCCGCCTTTGCCTTCTCCCTCTGTTCCTCTGTTCTGTTTTCACATCTTGAGGTCCTGAGCATCAGCCATAGCCTCACTGTGTCAGTCATCTAGATTGGAGGTTTTTCAGTAAAAAGCCTACAGAGCCAGAGTCTTACCTGCTTTCGACAAAACTGGACTAAAAAGTATTTGGATAAGCTTGCAGTGCATATCACATTCCCTTTAAGGGAGAAACAGTCCATTGTTACAAAATATTAGGAACCTTGCTTTTAGTGTATTTCTTTCCTTCCTTGAATCATTCCCTTTGTTAAATCACTATTTCATATTCTTCTCTTAAAAAATTTGATCACTTGGAAAGTCAGATTCTGTAGTATTACTTCATAAAGTAGGGCTTGGCCAGGCCTGGTGGCGTATACCTGTAATCCCAGCACTCGGGAGGCTGAGACAGGAGGACTGTTGTGAGTTCGAGACCAGCCTGGGCTACAAAGTAGGCTCAAGGCCAGCCTGAACTGCATAGGGAGACCCTGTCTCAAAAAGGCAAAATAATAATAATAATAATAATAATAATAATAATAAAAGTAGGGCAAAAGCCAAGCATGGTGGTGCATGCCTGTAATCCCAGTACTTGGGAGGCTAAGGCAGGAGAATCACCATGAGTTCAAGGCCAACCTGAGCTACCCAGTGAAACCCTGTCTCAAAATAAATAAAGAAAAATAAAATAAAGCATGAGGTGCTGGGGATGTAGCTCAGTGGCACAAGCACCTGCCTGGCAAGCACGAAGTCCTGAGTTCAATTCCTGGCACCAAAAAAAAAAAAAAAAAGTCAAAAAGACAAAAAAAAAAAAAAAAAAAGAAAAGAACGTGTGTTATTTTTCTTTGTATCCCATGTGTCTAGCATTGTATCTGGCACATTACATCTGTTCATTGAAAGAATGGTTAATATTTTAGAGAAAACATGTTTTTGAGTAGTAAAACACATCTACCACTCATGGCTAGTACAAGCTGACTTGTCTTTCGTGTACATTGTAGTCTTGTAACTTAGGCGCATTTGTTAACACCAACACATTCTATACTTCTTACATTTGTAGTTTGTATAATAAGCCCCAAATTCAAGTTCTGCCACTAAATAGCTGTCATATTTGAAGCTGAAGACCAAACATCTCTATGTCTCCATTTGTTTAGAGGGAAAACGGAGGCATCAAGAAAGACAAACTCTAAGCAAGCTTCTAGTTCTTAGATTAGGGAGCCTTCAAAAGATAGAGAAAAAGAATTAGTCAAGTTGAAAAGAGGAAACCAATAAACATTAATAATTGCAATGTATGGCCAGGTATGGTGGTGCATGCCTATAATCCAGCACTTGGGAGGCTGAGGCAGGAGGATGGCTGAGAATTTGAGGCCAGCCTGGGCTACATAGTCAGTTCAAGACCACCCTAAACTACACAGCAAGACCCTCTTTCAAAAGAAAACCGTAAGAATTAGTACTTTGACATTTTAAATATTTACAATGTCTTTATTTGTCAAAATTTCTTTTCTTTTCTTTTTGCCTTTTTGAGACAGGGTCTCGCTATGCAGTTCAGACTGGCCTTGAGCTCACTTTGTAGCCCAGGCTGGTCTCGACGATCCTCCTGCCTCAGCCTCCTGAGTGCTGGGATTACAGGTGTGCACCACCACGCCGGGCTATTTGTCAAAATTCCTAACCTGACCTCTATCATTGGCAAAAATGTTAAAGGAACTTCCTGGGGTGAAGACTCACCTGCCCCCATGTCTGAGGTCTCCCCTGGAAACTGTCTGACTGACTGAGCTCACAGAAGACTGAGAACATATCTACAGCAGACAGGCTAGAGAGCCAGCTGCTTTGGCATGAAATAGTCAGTAGGATGACATGCTCATATAGCTCAGAGGACCCAGCCACCTAGATAAGTACCTTGAAGCTGGCACCTGGGCATATTGGCATAGCTGAAGAATGGCCTGTGAGGAATGGTTCATCTAATGCAATCAGATAAGTGCTGCTGCGCCTGCAGCCAAAGGGCCTTCCCAACCTGCAGGAGGTAAGGTCATTTTTCCTTGGCCACTGGGACAGAGTCCAAGGCCAGCGCTGGGTGTCAGGTCCTTCCCTCTCAGCGTCAGCACTTCCAGCTTCCTCGGCAGGGACGGGGCCCGTGCCCATGCCCTGGGGAAGGAACCAGAGCTGCCTCGCCCAGGACCAAGGTCGTACTGTGCTGCTTGCCAGCCTTGTCTCTTGGCCTTTGTCTTTAACATCTGTTTCTGTTTATTCATATTTCATTTCCAGGCCCCATCTCAAGGGAGTTTGAGGTAACTTCCAATAAAAGGAGATGTACAACAGAAGAGCTGCAATTAAATAAAAACTGGTTCGGAGGCATCAGAATCCAAACACCTTTCCTGTCATTTTGATGGGGAGGGTATGAGGTGTACAGAGGACAAGCACTTTAACTGCTGCTGGAGAGGACGGAGAGCAGCAGCCCCCGAGCATTGTGTTGTTTTTAAAAAATCAAATTTTATTTTCTCCACTGTTTCAATATCAGTTTTATTAAGATTTATCTTTTTGTGGTTTAAATTATAGTTCTCCAACACTTTTCTGTTTTTCAGTACTGGGGATTGGACTGGGCCAGGGGCTTAAAAATGAGCCGCATTCCCAGCTCTTCTTTATTTTTGGAAAATGACGTTTCGCTAAATTGCCTAGGCTGGGCTCAGACTTTCGACCTTCCCACCTTAGCCTCCCAGAATGTGGCTCTGCAAGGGTGTGCCACTGTCCCTGGTTTAAACCCTTTTTTAATGATTGCCTTCTTGCTAATTCTTGTTAGGCTGCATTTTAAAAGAGTCACTGAACAACATTCATATCCATTTACCCTTTCATAGAACTCAGAAAAATCTTGGTCCTTGTGTTTAACCGAAAATCAAGAAGCGACCCACTTGAGTTAGAACCCACTTTCAGTCCCAGTTAAATAAGCCCATTCTTTTCCTTACAGTGGTGACGCTTTAATAACTAGGACAAATGAAGAGAGAATAAATTAACGTTTGTTTGGTGAAAAGCTTTGGGATTTTACAGTTGACAGACCTAAAATTTATTCTCCCTTCCCTCCTGCCACACCTGTTTCTTCCAGACAGAGTCTACCTCTTATTTGTTTTTTTGTTTTGTTTTGTTTTGTACCGGGAATCACTCAGGACCTTGCACTTTCCAGGCAGGTGCTGTACTGCTGAGCTATATCTTGGGCCTCTACCTCTTTCTTTCTTCTTCTTCTTCTTTTTTTTTTGGTCTTTTTTGAGACAGGGTCTCACTATGCAGTTTAGGCTGGTCTTGAACTCACTTTGTAGCCCAGGCTGACCTCAAAGTCACAGTGATCCTCCTGCCTCAGCCTCCTGAGTGCCAGGATTGTAGGCGTGAGCCACCACACCCAGATATGCCCTACCTCTTTCTTATTTGTTTCTTCATATGACTTTTAGAACCAGTTTCTCTTTTCCAGAAACAACAAAAACACAGCCAGCCCTGACTCCCAAACCCTGTCCCTAGCTGCGTGTAGGAAGCATACTTGCCTGCCCTCACCTGTGCTTTCTCATTCCAGATGAAGGGCGATGCGGGGAGCCAGCCGCGCATGGAGAAGTCCAAGCAGGTAAAGCAGCAACCCATGCGCCCAGCCCTGAGCGCCCTCACATCTGCCCAAAAGTCGGGTGAGGCTGCCACATGCTGCTGCTCTAATTTCAGTGCCTGAACAGAGACCACCTGTTCAGAATTCAAACTCAGACTTCCTTGTAACTACAGGAGGGGTCGTTTTCCTGCATGGGGAGCGCGTGTGCGTGCGTGCGTGCGTGCGTGCGTATGTGCGTGCGTGTTGGGAGGTGAACATCCCCACAGCTGTCTCTCTGTTGTCTCTTGACCTGCCTGCCACCTACGGGCCTAAGCATACCCGTGACTCAGGCTTTAGGACCACACCTTCCCGAGCCTGCTCCAGGACAACAGAGGCCCATGGGGTTGGAGTCGGGACCAGGAACCGACCCGGACCCCAGCTCCCCCTGGCACTGTGAGTTCCTGTGCATCCCAGGGAACCTACACCTTAGTTGTTATATTCCTTTCATCTGGGATGCTGGAGAGATTAAAAAACACCATCCCTGAGAAAATCTAGCCCTGTACATGAAATTCAGATTGTAACTTGACTGCCTTTGATTTGATGAATTCAAAAGACAAAAAATTCCGAGTCCAGAAAAGTTCCTAAGAAAAGTCCTCAGAATCTTAAAACTGGAATCGTCAGAATAGCCCGAAGTAACCCGTCCAGTAAGATCGTGGTGACCTCTGCATGGCCAATGTCACAGAACAAGCTCTTCTCTGTCCCAGGCAGACAGACAAGACACCCAAGCACTTGTCAGCAAAGCTCAGCACCCTGACAAGCGCTGGTGCTACAGACTTCACTGGCCATGGCAAAAGACATTTTTTTTGTTTGGTTGTTCTTTTGATCAAAAATGGGATGTAGGGGCTGGGGATTTAGCTCAGCAGCACAGTGCCTGCCTGGCAAGCGTGAGGTCGTGAGTTTGATTCCTGGTACCGGAAAAAAAACAAAACAAAACAAAAAGGATGTAATAATGCCGAGAAGAAACAATCCAGTACAGATCCACATTGCTTGGAATGGATCCATCAAATCAGTGTTGTTGCCTTGGGTGGTAAAAGTTGGGCTTGAAATGCAGCCCTCATAGGATTAGCTTCCCTCCCGCTCCACTGGCTCCACTGGCCCGCTGCACGAGAGCAACCCACCGCAGGCCTCCAGGCTGTCCTTTTTTTACTTTACTCTTTTGGTGCTGGGAATCGAACTCACAACCACACACTTGCAGGCAGGCACTGCACTGCTGAGCTCTATGCCCAGCCCCAGATCTGTCAAGGAATCCAAACAGCGCCCACCTGGGCTTAGGCACATAGGATGTGCGTGTGACATCATTCCCATCTGCAGTACGAGGGAGAATGGTGTCGCGTCTGGAAGTCGGTGTTGAGCTGAGTCTGCACCATGCTGCTTGGCCTTGGAGCATGCACTGGGCTCTGGCTGAGAGAACCTTCCAGAGGAGACTAGAAAACAGCTGCCCAGCGCTGGCCACTGACCTCTTTATTCCTCCAACAGCTAATCATTCCCTCCATCTGGCAGCCCTGGCTAATCTTGCAGAAGGCAGAGGGATTATTGAAAGTCAGAGCACGTGTTCAGTGCACTCTTTTCTTCAAAGGCAAGAGGGTGGTAGGACGGGAAAATAGGCCTGGCCCATGAACACTGAGGTTGCTATGACTTAGGAAGGATTTCCTCCAGGTGCTTCGATACTGAGTGTCTCAATCTTTCCTGCCCACAGGAATTACCCAGAGAGCTTTAAAAACATGGTGACTCAGGTCCCGCCCTGAGACTCTTGGGTAATTGGGTTGGAGAGGGCTCTGGGTATTCTCTGGGTATTGGGTTTTTTGTTTGTTTAAGTTGATTCCAAAGTGCAGAGAATGGCTGTCTCCATTTGCCCAGAGGACTGGTGATAAATCGCGTAGCTGTGGGAGAAGGCCTTCTCTGAGTGATACAATTGCCCAACAGTGTCTCTGGAGGCAGGGTAATTCCCAGCCACCTGAACGTGGAGCTGTACTTTTCACAGACGCACCAGGCACTGCAGCGAGCGGCCGGAGGGGCGGGGCGGGGCGGCCCGCAGTGCAGGGAAGGGTCGGCAACGTGCTTGCCAGTGGCGTGGCAGGTGGCAAGCTCATGCCGCTGCGGTTGGGCCTTGGCAGTGAGCGGGGTGGACGGAGGAGCTTGCTGGGTCTGACCCCCTGTCGTCCTGCTCCAGGAGGGGCACATCTGGGGCTCCATGCGGAGGACGGCGTTCATCCTGGGCTCTGGTCTTCTCTTGTCTGTGGCCTTCTGGAACTCTGTCACATGGTATGTCTGCACCTTGAGTGTCCGGGACCTGTGGGGAGCCTGGCAGCCTTGGGGCAGAGCTTGGAGTAAGAAGCTGCCTGCCCACTAGTTTTCACCCAGAAACCTGAATGGTTTTTCTTCCAAGGCATCTTCAGAGATTTTGGGGTGCTTCTGGCTACTTTTGGCAAGCCCAGTGGGAGAGGCTGCTGCTGAACTTTGAAGGGAAAGAGTGGATCCTCTTCATAACAGGTGAGGTCTCCAGACCACTTGCACCTAGGCCGCGGGTATGGCATTTTAGCTTCATTCTTTGTCTACTCTTCTGTTCTCTGTTTTAAGACTTTCCAGTTTATTATTACAAAAGATATGACTGGAAGTTTAGTGGTCATACCTGTGAATACTAAGCTTGTGAGCAGTTTGGAAAGAGCATATCTAAAAAAGAAGCTCAGAGATTGAGGGCCCCATCCCTAAACACAGGAAAAGAACTCTTTTGCATAAAGTGAATGCATTTTACAGCAATAATCTAGCTTCTGCGTACGACTCCACAAGTGCAGGGAGCTGTCTTGTCTGAGACCGTCCCTGTGGCTCTCAAGCACCATGGTGCCGAACAAACTTAAGAAAATACCATGGAAGGAGAAAGCCTTAAAGACAACAGTGAAGGTTCTCCATCATCCAATGATATTTCTCCTTCCCTCCCTCCCTCCTTTCTTTCCTTTCTTTTCAATTTTTGGGACAAAGTCTTGCTATGTAGTTCAGATTGGCCTTGAACTGTGTAGCCCAGGCTGGCTTTGAACGTGTGGTGATCCTCCTGCCTCAGACTCCTGGGTGCTGGGATGACAGGCGTGTGCCACCACACTGGCTCTTGATGATATTTTTAACATTACACTATGCCAAGCCTGTGTGAGGACTTAGAAACATTAAAGATGAAACATTTGCCTGCCCCATTAGAAAATATGTCAGTCTAGGAGGGGAAGGCAAAATTACACATAAAACGTGCCCAGGGACTGTTTTCAGTGAGAAGGAAAACTCGGAAAATAGGCTGAACATTAACCGTGACAGGCTCAGTGGCGTCTTTGGCAGTCACTGAGAGAAGCAGGTAGTTGCAGACGTGTGTGTGGAAAGCAGCAGGGAACACTTTATGTACGTCTGTTGCCACCGATTACTTGGCGGAGGACAGGACTGGCCAGGGGTCTTCCGGACCCCGAGGCGAGGGAGCGGGAAGAGGGCTGGGGAGACACGGAATTAAGGGAATGCTCCTGCCCCTGTTGGGATTTGGAATCTGGTGGAGGAGCCAAAAGACGCACAAGTAAAGTGAGCAATTCTAGAGTTACAAAACACTGTGCTGTCACTTGAATGACTACCAAGTGCAGAGGCCAAAGCACTCTTTGTTCACAGTGGGAAGCAGAGATACTTGAAATGACTTCGTAGAAAGGTGGGATATGGAGCAAAAGCCAAAGCTAAATTTTAAGTCATGATCAGCATTTTTTTTTTTTTTTTTTTGGTCTTTTTGAGGCAGGGTCTCACTATGCAGTTCAGGCTGGCCTTGAGCTCACTTTGTAGCCCAGGCTGGTCTCGAACTCACAACGATCCTCCTGCCTCAGCCTCCCGAGTGCTGGGATTATAGGCGTGCGCCAACACGCCCGGCTAATGATCAGCATTTTCTAAAGTACCCTGCAGCACATTGCTGCTATGGAAAGTTAATAGGTAGAGTGGACATACCCATATATCTTCCCCAGGAAGAGTGGAAGATGTTATATTTATGCTGGAATGACAAATAGAAATTCAAATTGTCATGGGCAAACAGGATGAATGTTGTCCTATTGTTAGGTATTCTGGGAAAACAGTGTTCTAGGGTCAAACAGGGCTAAGAGGTTTTGTTTTGTTCTGTTTTAAGATACCAGGGATTGAACACAGGGCCTTGTCATTGAACTACATCCCCAGTCCAACTCCTTTTTTATTGTGAGATTTCACCAAGTCCCTGAGTTGTCCAGGCTGGGTTCAGACTTTTGATCCCCCTGCCTCAGCCTCCCAGAATGTTGGGATTACAGGTGTGCACCACTGTATCTACAATGGTTGATTCTGACACAGATTCCTCTGCTGCAGGAATTCTGAGTGTGTGCACAACAGTTTGGACCACAGCTCTCCAAGGAGTAGGGCATGGAAACTTGCGGCAAGGAGCCCCTTCAGAGAGGTCTTCCATCTTGGGGTGCTGACTGCAGGATGCCCGAGGGCGAGCTGCTCAGTTAGTGGGGGAATAGATGAGGCTCCCCACTGACTGGTGTTTTTCCCTGACAACTTGTAAAGGACTCGGTGGACAGAGACTAAATTCAGTTTTGTGTTAGAGTATTATGTATAGTACAAGGTGTGACCAAAACGTATGGTCGTTTAAATTCTAAAAATATAGTACAGGTGCACTGCCGTTAATCCCCTCAGAACATTCCCTCGCACTGTGAACACACTTATCCCATTCCAGAAGTCCTCTCTGGTGTCTTTACAAGGTGTGATAGAAAATACAGTGGAGGGGTGAATGCTGCTGCCATCCAGCAGAAAGGCAGGCTTGTAACCTCACTAAGCCATGTTCAGACAGTGCGTCCTCGTCCACCTTATTCATCAGATCTGGCACTGTGCAACTTCTGGCTCTTCCAAAGTCAAAATGACCAGGAAAGGTAAATGTTTTGATTGATTGAGGACATCACTGCAGCCGTGATAGTGCAACTAAAGACCCTGATGAAAGAGGACTTCCAGACCCGCTTCAGAAAGTGGCGAGAATGATAGGATAAGTGTGTCTGAAGTGAGGGGGAGATTTTGAGGGGAATTAATAATGACATGTCTTTTGCTGTAATAGTTTTCATTTTTTTTTTTGTAACAGTTTTTTTAAAAAGTAGATATTCACCATATATATATATATATTTTGGTTCTGGGACTCAAACTCCTGACCTCATGTTTATCAGGCAGGCACCAAGCAGCTGAGCTATATCCCCTGCAAAATACTATTTCACCATACTTTTGATCATACACTGTATTAGCATCCTCTATGCTATATATTAGCATAATTTGTCTCTCGTTACCTTAGAGATTGTTGTACCCATTTTACAGCTAAGAGAGTAAATACAGACAATCCTTAAGTGACTGTCCTTGTTCCCACAGCTAGTCTGTCCCCCAGGACTAAGGGCCAGCCCCCAGGTCCTGAACACTAAGACCTGGCAGCGCACAGTCCGTGTAAGGCGTGTGTGTTCAGTTAAGCTGCGTGTTCTAAGACCAGAAGCCGTTCTAACTTCCCTCTCCTTCCCGACCTCAGGCGCTGCCCTAGTGCCTGGGCTGTTTTTCTGGGCCTTCAACGGGCTTCTACTTGTGGTGGACACAACTGGAAAACCGGCCTTCATCTCCCGCTACCGGATTCAGCTGGGCAAGAATGAGCCCGTAAGTGCTGCTGCAGCTCCTGCAGTCAAAGCCTGAAAGCCAGTCTCGGCCCAGGGGGGCCAAGGCCGGTGCAAGCCACGGGATCATATTCAAGGCTCCCTCAGTCTAGGAAGAAATCTCTGCCCAGACTGTCATAGCCACTCGGCTAATGGCCGGGCTAGACCAGTACTCTTGTCTCCTGATTCCCAGCCCAGGCTCTGTACCTACCGGTCCGCAGCGCTTGGTCAGCGTTTTAGGAGCAGCCTGGGGCCGGCTGCCCCCGAGAGGTCAGGCAGCTCCCCTATCCGCAGGGACAGGGACAGCAACGCTGGGCATTGCAGCTACAGCCACCCACTGATGCCGCGGGACAGATGGCAGCCCAACCACGATGCCCCACTGTGTGGTTCCGAATGGGTGGGTGCTGGCTGCTCTCCCCACGGTCCAGCCCAGCAGACGGGGCAAGGTCCTAGGGAAAATCCCCGAGAGACAAGCCCAGACCTGCCCGGCACCGGGAAGTGGATCCCACTGCTGTCTCAGCCTGGTTCACCTGCTGCTGGGTGCTCTGAGAACTTCCAGAAACCTTTTCTTACACAATAAGGAAGGGTGGAGTCTTGCCTCAGTTCCACCCCAACCACTGCCTGGCTGCTTTTCCAGCCCAGGCAATCACCTTTTAACCACCTGCCTAGGTGTGGAGTGAGTCACCCCAGCTTCAGGGCATTCCTCCTCCGCCACCACATCAGAAGGTGGACAGGGTGAGAAACAGCGCTCTTGACCCCGTCCATGGGAACAGGCTTTGCAGTCCAAACTGCACAGCATTCATCACTTCGTGTCTGTTCCAGGAAATAGTTCAGCAATTCCCTCTTCTGTTTTCACACATCTCTGCCCCAGATTATTCCTTCCTCTCTGGATTGTTACAAACACACTCTGATTTTTCTCATTTTAAAATAAACTTTGGCCTGGTGTCGTAGTGCCTACCTATAATCCCAGCACTCAGGAAGCTGAGGAAGGAGGACTGCCATGGATTCAAGGCCCACCAGGGCTCTATAGTGAGATCCTGTCCTAAAACACTGAAACAAACTCTTCACTGCATTTCCCTCACTCACTGTCACACTACCTGCATATTTTTATTGCCCTGGGCATGTGGAGCATATTTATAATCCTAGCACTCTGGGAGGCTGAAGCAGGAAGATCACAAGTTGGAGCACAGTCTAGGGAACTTAGTGACACAGGAAGACCCTGTTATGGTTTCTATCTAGATGTCCCCAAGCCTCATGTACTATAGGTGGGGCTTTGGGGAGTGACTGTGAGGGGGTGGGCGTGGATTCATCCACTTAGGAGTTTATCCCTGGGATGTGAGGAGGTGGACCCTGGTGGAGGAGGTGGCTCACCGGGGACGTGGCCTACAAGGGTCTCTCTCCTTCCTCCTCCCCCATCTCTGTCTGATTCCTACTGCCCTGAGACAAAACTGGTTCTCTGCCATGCTGCCCATTGAGCCAGCCGGCTATGGGCCGAGAGCTCCACAAACTGCCAGCTAAATAAACCGTTCCTTCCTTACGTTCTGGGTGTTGGGTAGAAAGTGAGGCAGACCTGTCTCAAAATAAACAAAAAAGGACCAGGCAGCCAGGGATGTACTTTACTGCGAAGGCCCTGGGTTCATCTCTAGTACTGCAAAAAACAAAACAAAACAAAGTGAAGCTTTAGAGTTGTCTCTATAGTTCCAATTCTTCTCTGTTTTCTTTATTATAAATACGTTGTTACAATGATGGAAAAATTGAAGCATACAGACATGATGAAAACTAGTATGGCGATCACTCGTTTACATACCATGCAGACTACACAATTTTAAACTTATTACAACTTTTGCTTTATCCATATAAAAGATAAACATATATGCACCTAGAATTTTTTATTTAACTATTTGAAAGTAAGTTTAAGCCATAAGACTTCACCCATAAATCAATCTTTCAGCCTTTATCTCCTAAAATAATCACAACAGCATTATCTTTTTTCTTTTTTTTTTTTGAGACAGGGTCTTGCTCTGTAGCTCAGGCTGGCTTTTTTTTGGGGGGGGGGTCTTTTTGAGACAGGATCTCCCTATGCCGTTCAGGCTGGCCTTGAGTTCTCTTTGTAGCTCACGCTGGTCTCAAACTTACAGCGATCCTCCTGGCTCAGCCTCCTTAGTGCTGGGATTACAGACATGCGCCACCATGCCCGGCTTTGTTCAGGCTGGCTTTGAACTCACTGTGTAGCCCCGGTTGGCCTTGATTTTGAGCAATCCTCCTGCTTCAGCCTCCCGAGTGCTGGATTACAGGTGTGTGCCACAATGCCTGGCCTCATCTATTTCTATCGACCACCTCTAATCCAGCAGCCATTCCCTGTTTCAGTCACCTTTCCCACCCGTGGGACCAAACACCCAACACCCACAACTTAGAGGAGAGGTCTGTTTGGCTTCCAGCTTCCAGTGGGTTCAGTCCAAAACTGAATTGCTCCAAGGCAGCAACAGCGTGGTGGAACAGTATGGCGGAAGGAGGAGAGCTGCCCAGTCCACTCTGGGAAGGCAGCAGAGAGAGAAGGGAGGAGCTGGGACGGGACTCCACCCTTCCAGGTCACACTCCAGGGACCCACTCCAGCCAGGCTGCCTCCAAACAGCACACTCATCTGCTCGACTCCTCAGTGGACGAGTCCACTGATGGACACGCGAGATTGTGTGTGGGTGAGTTCAGATCAAAGCCATGCCCTCCAAAAGGGCTCCACAGGACTCCTTTCGGCAAGTTGATCAAGGCGCCAGGCCCAGGCTTCTCACAGGAACACCAAGTGCATTTTCACAGCTGCTCATTCCCTCACCCGTGACTGATTTCCTTCACGTGGCTTCCAAGCCCCCCCGGAGGTCCTCCGTGGCTCTCACCCTGTCCTACTGATCTCTGCTTCCCTCTCCTTCCTGGTATCTTCTCCCCAAGCTCTGACTGTGGAAGGCCAGGGCTCTGACTTGGACCCTCTCTTCTTTATTTCATTCCCTCATTTATCCATTCAGCGCCTTGGTCTTAAATACCATCTGTATGCTCACAACTCACAAATTTGCCACAGGATTCTCTCCTGAGTTCCAGGCTCAGATATCCAAGGCGGCCCTTGACATCTCCATGTGCGTGCTAAAAGACAACTCCAGTTCCACCGACCCACAGAGCATCACTGCTTACCCGCTCCCGGCCTGTACTGTCCGTGGCCTCCCTAACCCGAGCTGATGGCAGTTCCATCCTTCCAGCTGCTCAGGTGCGAAACCTGTCAGTCCTCCTACTCTCTCCTTCACACCCACACCCACTGGCAGGAGCCTTAGTGCTGTATCTGCACAGCACACTGACCAGAACGCGGTCACTTCTCCCCTCGCCGCTGCTACCTCGCCGGTCCGTGTCACCGCCGTCTCTGTTTCACTGCAGTTCTGGTTGGTCTCCTTGTTCCTCCCATCACTTCTCTACAGCCGGTCACACTTCTAACTCTGCATTGGCTTCTGGTTCCTCTTGGAGTAGAAGCCAAAGCCCTTAAGTGGCCTACGGGGACCTCTGTGACCTGGCCCTCCCAGCTCACCGACTTGTCTGTAACTCACTCATGACTCCTCTCGAGCCACACTGGCCGGGAATGTGCCTTAGAACCTTTTCAGCGCTCCTCCCTTTCCTGGAAGGCTCCTCCCCCGCATGTTTGGCCACCTCCCTCTCCACGGTTCAGATCTCACCTCGTCTATGAGGTCTACTCTTACCATGATGTTCAAAATGAATGGTGACTGGCCCCTACCTAAGCTCCCACTGCGCCTTCCCTTCCTTTACTTTTCCTTTTACCTGAACACTCAATCACCTTTTAATATAACAAATACATTTTTGTATTGTTTCTAGTCTGTCTTCCATACCAGAATATTAACTCTGCAAGAGCAAGAACACTGAGTGCTACATAGTGAACACTCAATACCTTCCAGATAAATGAACAATGACTAGACAGGTGTGACTGGTACCTCCCTCCTGATCAAAGTTACAAGAACAGGTATCATCTTATGTGTGATCCCAAACCAGGCTGGTCAGACCTGGCCTTATAGTGGGACGGAAGTAAAAAATCAGAGTAAATTCTGAGCTTAAAGGGCGTGTGGCCATTTGGGGCTAGCTCTGCAGAGCAGACCCTGGCAGGCCCCTATCCCGACAGCTGCTCACCTGACAACCGGGGTGTAGCAAGGGGCTGGGACAGCGGCTCCCCCGGCTTGCCTCCCTCTGTGCTCTGCACCCAGTCCAGTGAGGCTGAAGGGCTAAACCAGGGTATCAACCTGAGAGTCAACAACCTTCCCCAGCTACTCTGGGGGATTCCTAAGTTACCTGCTAGAATACATGGGGCCCCGCCAGAGAAGTGGGGAGGACACGGCGACACCTGCAGAAGCAGGAAGAAGACAGGTTTAGGTAGAGGCTGAGGCAGCTGGGGCAGCTGACAGGAGCAGGGGCCTTACTCACTCGCCGTGTTCCCAGCCCCAGGCTGCTGGCAGGAGCTGCAACTGGGCCCCTACAGCTCTCGAATCCCAACCCTAGTGAGGGGCTGCTCCTCACTCCTGTCTCTCTCTCCCTCTTCCCTTGGTCAGGTGGACTCTGTGAAACTGCACCAGGCCATCCGTACAGTTCTCTTCAACCAGTACCTGATCTCACTCCCCATCGTGGTCTTCCTCTACCCCTTCCTCAAGTGGCGGGGAGACCCCTGCCGCCGAGAGCTACCTACCTTCCACTGGTTCCTCCTAGAGCTGGCGATTTTCACCCTGATTGAGGAAGTCTTGTTCTACTATTCGCACCGGTGAGCAGGGGCCCTGCCTGCGCACGGCTGGCTACTCACTCTACCTGTAACTCACGGATCGACAAGAAAGTGAGGCGTCTGAACTCAGGTGTAGGACCGACACCCTCCAGCCTCAAGTCTCCCATTGAATGGTTAACAGGGTGACAGCTGTTTGTCCTGGAAGTGACAACTGGAGACAACCAGGGAATGTTCAGAAAAGAAAGGGCAACTCCGTCTGCATGGGATAGCACTTTCCTTCTCATTTCCTGTTCATTCCTATATTCAGAACGAATCTCTTCTGGGAGTCACCCCATTTCCCAGCTCAAACAGTTGGGGTAGAGAGGGAAAGCAGCCTGCCCCCAAAATACACAGCATAAAGGGGGGAGCCCCAGCCCACAAGCAAGTCTGAGTGCCCGTGTGGGTGTTCCCAACTTTGCTCCATAGATACGACCCTGAGCTCCAACCTTCAGTTTGTCACGGTCTGGCCAGGGAGGAGGAAAAGAGAATCAGCAGATGATTAACTTTTTCCCCAGGCTCCTGCACCACCCAACACTCTACAGGAGAATTCATAAGAAACACCATGAGTGGACAGCACCCATCGGTGTGGTCTCTCTGTACGCCCACCCTGTGGAGCACGTGGTGAGTACAGCGGCAGCCTCCCAGTAACCTCATTAGTCCAGTCCTGGTTATGCTAATGAGGAAGCCCAGGCTTGGTTAATAACTTGCCCCAAGTTACGAAAGTGTCTCCAGCAAATCAAGGTCCTGAAACTACTCCAGACTTCTTCAGATCTGAGTCAAGGAAGTCTTCCTGTGGTACTGCTCGGGGCAGAATGGACACCTGCCTTGGGTCCCCCTCCCTCGGCGCCACCTTCAATCTCTTCCTCCTGCAGGCCTCCAACATGCTGCCGGCAACAGTGGGCCCCTTGTTAATGGGCTCCCATTTGTCCTCCATCACTGTGTGGTTTTCCTTGGCGCTCATCATCACCTCCATCTCCCACTGTGGCTACCACCTGCCCTTCCTGCCCTCACCTGAGTTCCATGACTACCACCATCTCAAGTAAGGCTTTCTTCCCCACAGTGGGTCCTGGGTAATCACCACCACCCTCCCCTTCGGGCTTCTGATAGCAGACACCGGTATCTCAGTTTGAAAGTGGGTGCCAGTTGGAGGACGATGCCTACAGGTGGAGGTCCCTTACTGGAACCACTATGATCGCTGACACTGGGTCCTCAAGCAAGTGGGGTTCTTGAGCTTTATGTGGATCCTGGCCTCTTTGAGCATCTGTTACAAACTATGGATGCGCTCTTCAGAAAAGTGCCTGTGTGCATGAACATCTCCCATGCAACCTAGGGCAGCTGTGCTCTATGAAATCCTCCAGGCTTTTTCAAGCATGTTCTTTGAACTTCCTACACCATTCGCCTGGAATGCTCACTTGAGATGCAGGCTGTTGGACTGACACTCTAAATACGCTGGAACAAAGCATCTACCACAGCAGGGCCCGGAAACTTGCCCTTAACAAATTGTAAGGGGCTCTGACGCAGATGGTGCCTGAACCACACCTGTGCAAACCTAATGCTGCCAGGGCTCTCACCACACATGCATCATAATCACACAGCACTATGCAGAGAAGGCTCCAGGATTCGCAGGCCTGCAGGCCTTTGCAGTGGCTCCAGGTCATTCTGGTATTGGTGGCCAGGAGACAGGTGAGGCAGGAATATGAGGCAGGAGTGAGGCAGGAACAGATGAGATGGACACCCAGCTATGGGTCTCCAGCACCAGCAATGCAGTGCTCTCCTCTCTCCTCCAGGTTCAACCAGTGCTACGGCGTGCTGGGGGTGCTGGACCACCTCCACGGGACTGATACCCTGTTTAAGCAGACCAAGGCCTATGAGAGACATGTCCTCCTGCTGGGCTTCACCCCACTGTCTGAGAGCATCCCCGACTCCGCTAAGAAGATGGCGTGAGAGGGCCCTTGTACATCATGGCTGTCCCAAGATTCTGAGGTGGCTGAGGCCTCACGAGTGCACCTGACAATCTCCCCTCTTCAGCCATATGCTCTTGATGGCACCATTAGGCCAGAGAGAAGGCCAGCTTCCAGGAAAAGGATGGCACCGGGGTTTTCCCCCAGCTGCTGTTGGGACCAGACTGGCTTGAGAGTGAAGAAAGCTCCCGAGGCTGCAGGTCCGCTAGGGAGGAGAAACCGCTGAGCGGGATCCTGCCCTGCCCTCTCCACCCTCTGCTGGAGGCCCCGTGGCCAGGCCAGCTGCAGAGGACAGAGGTGGCAGTGGCACAAGGGGGTTCCTGGGCTCCAGGGAGAGTACCTTCTGGTCCCAGTTTGGGGAGTGAGGTATCGCTTTGCTTCTTTGTCCCCAAGAGATTTTCTTACCCCTTACCTGGCCAGAGCCAGGGCACGTTAGCCAGTAATTATAGGCCTCAGTTCTTAATCAACCAGACCCCAGGCTCCACTTCCACACCAACACAGACACGGTCAAAGACAAAGGCCCATTTCAACTCTGTCCCACTGCACACACATACCCTCCTCTAAAAAGACAGACAAAAACCCATAGGAGCTTCCCTGGGATTAGAAGCCATACCAGGGAGGCTCACAACAAACTCCAATTCCGTCAGCCTGTACAGAAACCAAAGGTCAGAAGCTGAGAGCTACTCAGTGGGTTTCCTTCTGCTTGCAAAGGGAAAGGTCAGTGGCTGCCCTTCAGGGATCCCTAACTATAGCTCCACACTTACGTGAACCAGAATGGAGTTCGGAACCCTCCTTCTCCCTCCACAAGGAACCCAGAAAAACATGGCCAAAGGGTAAAATCCTTTTCCCTCAAATGGTTAACAGCGGTTTCAACACCATTTATTCAGGATGGTTTTAGCAGCGACACTTTTTTCAAATGAATTTTTTTGGGGAGATCTTTTTGAGACAGGGTTTCACTATGCAGGTCAGGCTGCCCTTGAACTCACTTTGTAGCCCAGGCTGTCCTGGAACTCACGGCAATCCTACCTCACAGCCTTTCCAGTGATGGGATTACAGGTGTGTATCCACGCCCAGCTCTAATGAAATCTTACTGGTATCCTTATTTAAAATAAAGCCCTTGACAGGCAGACATAACTACATACTACAATAAGGAAGCTTACCGTGGTTTTACATTTTTATATTTTGTCACAGGTCTGTAATCTCAGGTACTCGGGAGGCTTGGGTAGGATGACTGCTCAAGGCCTATTTGGGGTCAGCCTGGGCAACAAAGCCCAAGATCCCATTTCTTAAAAAAAAAGTAAAAGTTTAATATCTGATAGGGCCAAACTTCTAGGCCAGTGACGGTAAACCTTTTAGACCTTTCCATGATACAGACAGCCCGCTGTGGCACATGTGCCGTAGGTTCCCCACGGCTCCTCTAGGCAGGACTATCAGAAAAGACTTCTGCCAGCACCAGGACCTCAGAAGCCTTCTGGAGTGAGCGAACTCCACACTTAGTGGGCAGCAGCCTCTCTGACTTTGGTGGACTCTGGTACCCTGCCCAAGGCAGCTGGTACTCTTGGGATGAAGTCCATCAAAGCTGCAAGTTCTCCCTGCTGCTGGCCTGAACAGCACCTGTTCCTTCAACTAAGCATCTGGAAAGAGTCAAACTTCAGTATATTTACGAAAGGTAGGGGTTAAGAACGCGTAAAGAGGAAAGAGAGCAATGCGTTTTTCCTCTTTAGGGTCTTTAAATTTTGAGATACTATAAGGGGCTGAGAGGGACAAGAGACCCATGTCTGGTTCCTTGTGGCAGGCAGGTAGTCGGTCCTTAAGAGGTGCTTGGCTCTATCTTCTCTGCATCAAACAGAATGGCCCCAAATTCTCACCAGATTGAGCCAATCACCATTTATTTTAGGTGAAGTGGGGGTTTTTTTTGGGTACCAGGAATCCAACTCAGGACCTTGTGCTTGCCGGGCAGGCACTGTGCCACTGAACTACATCTCTGGCCCCTATTTAATGCTCCTCAGAGGTCTGTGACAGCACTGCCATCCTGTGAAGGGAATTTGAGGTTACTGATTTTAGTACATACAGTAAAATCTTTTGTAAGCATAAGTCCTTCTGGAAACATGCTTGTAATCCAAAGCACTTGTGTATCAAAGCGATTTCTCCATAAGTCAAAAAGGAAGCTTAAGACAATTCATTCAACAAGCTACAAATATTCATATGAAGGATTATAATACAAAATAAAAAACGAAGTATAAAAAGTACATTAACTTGCACTTACCTTTGAACACCTCTGTGGCCAGTGTGAGGGAGTCAACAGGAGAGTTAATGCGTGACAACTTCTGTTCTTGTTCATTGGAATCACTGCTGTTGGTCCAATTTTCTTTTCCTGCAGCTGTAACAAGGAACCTGTACGATGACACTTGCTTTTGCTTTCGAGGAGTTTTTTTTTTTGTCTTTTTTTTGAGACAGGTTCTTGCTATGCAGTTCAGGCTGGCCTTAAGCTCACAATAATCCTCCTGCCTCAGCCTCCTGAGTGCTGGGATTACAGGCATGCGCCACCACACTTGGCTCTTTTGAGGGTTTTAAAGAAATGTGACACTGCATTGTCATTACACAGATTCATCACTACTACAGCCCATTTGTGGTAGTTTTCTACAAAATTTTGCAGTTTTCCACTTCTCCCTAATCTCATTCGAAGTGAGGGATTCCTCCACCTGTCTCTCCTCCTCTGCAGGTGAGCCCTCATAACCTCTTGCTGTTGGGAGATGAGTGCCCACAATCCCACAGCAAGCGAGACAGAAGAAGAGGTAAGAATTACTGGCTCAGTTGTGAGCACATGATGTCTGGCGTCACCTACTTGTATTCCAAGGCATTGCTAAGTTTATCTGGTTAAAATTTACTAGAAATGCTTGCTAGTCTTGCAGAACAAGTCACTTAAAATGCAAGGTTTTACTGTATTTCAGTTATTTTCTGTTCACTGCAGGGCTTATTCTGACTCTCATGATCCTGACACTAAAAGCTAAGGCAGTGCAAGTAAGTAGCCAGCAGCCTCTTCCATAACCATCCCTAACAGGAATGTGGAAATGAAGTTGGATTAATCCATCTTCCTGTCCTCAAAGTACCAATTAATCTGCAAAAGCTCTGGACATTATCTCAACTCTTCCTTTGGCCTAAGGAGGCTACTAGTAGCACTAAAATACCTCTCCACCTGAAGGACAGACAGAGGAACTCTCTAGAAAACCATTTGATAGGAAGTGCCAGGTATGGGAGACAACAGCTATCAGATGGTCCAGAAGGCCAAGCCTCTACAAAGGAGTGCAAGCTCCTTGTTCTAACCCTCCCCAGTGTCATGTCTCCGGGTTCAGTAGCTCACCTGGATCCCTTAAGACCACACATTACCTCACACTCCTGCAGAGAAGTGTCTAGAGAGGGGCTGTGCCCCCACTGCCCCACGAGGAATCACGTGAGCTTGTCTTCTTGGCTGTTACAATGCCATTTACAGCCAATGGATGGAAACCTTGGAAGCCAGGAAGTGGGCTGTAACCCAGGAATTCCATCTGCTGGGACGATAACTCACTTCTATGGTGCTGGCTATAGTTCCCATGTTTCACTTAAGACAAAAAGGTAAACACATGAACTCAAGGCTAGTAAAGAGGATCGTAAGATTACTGTGGAGGTAGATGTGGCGGGAGCCCCAAGGAGCCCGCCTGAGAAGACTTCAGAAAGCTCAAAGGCAGAGCCTTGCCTGAGATTTCACGTGGACATGCAGAGCAAGAGGTTCCCGGCTCTGGAGACCCCACCTGGGCCCATCTCTCACACCCAACAGCAGGGCCCCAAACAGAAGGAAGACCAGCCAGTATTTTGCCTTTTCATATTTTTATTTTTATACATTTTTTTTTGTATTAAAAAGAAAAGCATAATTACCACAAATTACAAAGGACTAAAGCAGGACTAGAGTAATGAATGAATCACCTCAGCCTGGGAAGCAGGTACTCTCAATAATATTAATGTTATAATACAAGCTCATTCAAGTATTTTACATTTTTTTTGTCCTTTTAAGTGTGATATCCTAGCACATGGTAAAGATAATGTACTACGAGCGTAAGGTGGAACCTTCTCCGCAAAGCCAGATGACAAGTTTTCCTCTGCAGTGAGAAATGGGCTGTAAGTTCTTGTCTTCTCTGCCTCTGCCATCAACATAGCTGAAGGAGGAAGAGGGCGCGGGTGGGGGAGAATCTAGGGCCCCTTTCATACAAGAGGTGCTTCAGGGTTCCCATTCCGGAGGGTGCCAGATAATCCAGACCGCTCTACCCAAGCTTTTGGCAAGAAAACCCTACCATCCTAACTACTCATCTCCTTGCCCCTACCCCCATATCCAGGGCCTTCCGAGCAGCTTGCTTTCTTTGTGAACCAATCATGGGGAAACGGGGGAGAGCTATAATGGAACAAAACAGAAATACTGAACAACTTTGACAGGGGCTCAGCACCTCTATCTGAGCCCCAGGGGGCCAGGCCAGGGCAGGGTTGGGAGGCTTTCTCTAGGGGTAGTGCATTTCTCCCAGGCTCGGGAAAGGGCAGACAAGAACCTGCCCCTGTGAGCCTGGCCCTTGTGTGGGATGCGCACGGGGTTGGGCGGGCTGTTGCGCGTGTCTCGGGTTTTAAACTGCCCGCAGGAAGATGGCGGGTGTGAAGTGGCGAGCCCTGACAGCCCCTGCCACCCTTGGCATGCTTGTCACAGATACATCGGTCCTAAATTCAAGTGTCTTCAGAAAGTGAAGATGTAAACTACTCTTTGCAACATTAACTCCTAACATGTTACAAAAAAGGTAAAAAGAAAAAAGCCCCCCTCCCTCTCTCCCTCTTCAGCCTAGGCTGAGATGAAACCCTCACCTTCCCACCATAAAGGGCTTCCTCCTTGAGGCTTGTCTGAGAGGAGCAGGAGAGGACAGCAGCCCTGGCCTAGGAGTAAATTCTAGATGAGAACAGCCTTTGCCCCACCTCACGGCTTCCGTGCGCCCCAAGCCCAGCAGAGGCCGAACACTGAGGTTTCTGTGGTGCTAGATACAGTATGGCGGACTCAAAGCAAAGCAAAGCAGGAAGAAATGAAGAGCAGGAAAGGGGTCCAGGAGTCCAGTGCAGGGCACCATGTAGGGCGGGCACCAACCAGACCCATCCGGGAAAGGCATCAAGTGCCAGCTTCACGGCTGAAACCAGACACTCCTCCTTGGTTTGAGACGACTGGGTCACAGGAACTGAGAGGGGCTTCCCACACACAGCGAGGGGGGGAGGCTAAAAGCAATGACGCACCCGCGACGGAGGGCAAGCCCTGTCAGCCTGGACATGGTCTCCTACTCCCAACCGCTTGGCCAACAGAGGAAGCCACTGAACAGGAGCGTCAAGGACACTGCAGAAACTGAGCAGCAAGACCACAAACTTCTCCCACTGGAGGGGAATGTGCAGTCACGCCCATACTAAACACACGTCCCAGTCTGTCCGGGTCAGTCCTTCATTGCCCTCCCTAGCTTCTGACGACAGCAGACTCCAGCCATTCCATTGTCATTACAGCCCAGCTCAGGCGCTCGGTGGCTGGAGAAGAGAAGTCAGGTATACTCTATGTCCACATATACCTTCCTGCCACAGGGCTTCACCAATCGGCAGGACCCCCCCCCAGCCCCAGTTCCTCATCTCTCGTTCCCAGGCAGAGTCAGCGAGAGGGCAAGTAGAGATGGTTTGCGGAGGGGGGGTGCCAGATGGGGAGACCCCACCAGACCCTCGGAGGACAAAGACACCTTCCACCACCTCTTCTGAGACAAAGCCTCCTCGAGGTCTCAATCTTTCAGGACAACATGAGAAATGCAGTCAGGCCTCAGCTGCCAGGTGTTCAACTGTCCCCTCTGGCATGGGGGAAGAGGTTCAGGCTGAGGACGAGTGTGCTCCAGATCCAGGCCAACTCTTTCCCAACAGTTTGAAGCCAACCTGGCCATGGGGTTCTGAGAGCAGGGTGAAGGACATCACGGCAGGACGGAGCCTGGCGCGAGGCAACAGCAAGCTGAGTGAGGACATGACAGCGGCAGCAGTACACAGACACAGGACGTCAGCTTCAAACGATGCAACAGCAGGGACATTCTGGGCACGGCTCACGTGCGAGTCGCCCCCAACTCTCTTGCCTCCAGGTGTGAGGCACTGTACATGCAACTCAGTCCAGAGGAAGATTCTAGCCAGTCCACGCCCAGGCACATCCAGAGAAGGTGGGAGCTGTTCGGGTTGACTCCACCGAGGAAAACAGGCATTTGGGTATTATTTCAGATTCCCGCTCCACAATAAGGCAACTTTTAAAAAAATATTATTTCCAAGAACAAAACAAAACAAAACAAAAAAATCTAAGGAGAAGGGGAAGACATCACTTTCTATGGATCAGAAGGGGGATTTCTGATTTTTTTTTTTTTAAAGTTTTTAATGGTCAATTTTTTCTTTTTTTTTCTTTTTTCTTTTCTATTTTCCAAAGGATGGAAAGGTCAGAGAAAAATAAAATAAATCATCTTTCAATAGTCTTTTCTGGTACGAGCAGCGTTTCTCTGGGCTGGGAAGGCGGTGGGGGAGGGGGAGTGGAGAGAAGCTGAAACCTTCCCCCAGCTCCCACTTTCAGATCCTTTGGTTTCCTTCTCCCAGAAGGCGGCAGAAGGGCAAGGGGAGGACGGTGAGAGAGCGCGGCCACGCCAAACCCCGGTGGTCGGGGCTGCTCTCCCTGGGCCCAGGTGCTGTCAGAACCTTCCATGGGGCCCGCAGGGCCTTCTGGTGGGCTGCATAGTTGGCTTCAGGGAGCAGGAGGAGGCTGTGGGTGGGGACCAGGGCTGCGGCCTACTAGCCGTGGGCAGGGCTGAAGAGTGATTTTGGTAATCCAGACAAACTATCAATAATTTAAAACTTGATATATATATATGTATATATATATATAAAAAATCTCCCCCTTTCCCTCCCCCCTTAGAAGAAGCTAGGATGGAAGAGTCGTGGAGAGAGGAGGGGAAGGGGAAGTGTGCAGGCTCCTGCCCAGGGTACCTCTAACAGCCCAAATGGTGTACACACTGCTACTCAGCACAGAGGCCCATCCTATTAACTCCAGGCTTGTCCCTTCTCTGTCCCCTCTCCTGGGACTGGGCACCCCCATGGACCCTTACCCACCCCACCCCTTCCCCCAAACCCCAGGGGCTAAGGGCGTTTCACTTTCCCAAAGTCTGTGTGTCCGAGTGCTGGCTTGTCCATTTAGCATCGTCCTGGGTGGGCTGGCCAGTAGGAGCTGTAGGGGGTTGGCTGATCATGGCGGCAGGCCTGCTGGAAGATTGGGAGGGGCACCGCTTCCTGCTCTCACCACTGCCACCACCTGCTACCACTGGATGTCGCTTGTGGTTGCCCTCCTCACCCATGGGGGGCTACAAAAGAGAAAGAGTCACAGGTAGCCTAGGGGGCACTATCTACAACTCCTTACCAGGGCTACCTGCAGACAACCTTCTATCTCCAAGGTAGATAGTGAAGGGGTCTGATCGTAAACAAGAATTCCCAGCCATTAAACATTTCTCTGTACCAAGCATTGTGCTCATTTATGCCCATTCTCTCATGAGGTCCATACCACCCTTCAATGTGGACATCATCAACCAATTTTACAGATGAGGAACCTGTCACAGAAATGTAATTTGCCTAGGATCTCATAGATGGCACGTGGCCAAGGCAAAATTTAGGTCCACTTATTCCTGAAGACCTGGCTTTTATCCACACAAATTTCTGCTCCCATGTAAGGGACCTGCTGCCTAGGAAACATTTGTGGAATGTGGCATGCAGCATGCTGTCTGAGCTCAGAAGGACAAATGCTTCTGGGGATCACCTCAATCCCCTTTAGGTTCCTAAACAGTCCAATGAAACAAAAATCAGATCACAATCCAGTATGGCCCCACCATTAACCAAAAGTTCTATAACCTTCAGGACACTTCCTTCCCTTTTTTGGGTACCAAAGCTCTCCCTAATAAATCTACCTATCACATAGGGTTCTCTGCATCCCCCGCCTCGAATGGGTTCTCTTTACACAGAGACCTGAGCAGTGCTGTCACCGCATCCTTGGGTGGTGAGTTTTCGTTTACCCATCTGTGGAAGACAGTCGCACGCCCTGCCTGCCTCACCAGCCTAGGGTTCAAACAGACCAGTGTACGCATTAGAGTGCCTATTACACAGAGTAAATACTCAATGGCAGTTTAAGTAGACACTTCACTATTGAGCCACACCCCCTGCCATCACAAACTCTTCAGTCTTTCCGTCATCTCTGGAGTCCCTGAAGCACTTGGCAGAGACATCCAATCCGAATCTGCTGAATGCGTAACTCCAACCACTTTCCTTGACAATATACTAGCAATAACCCAGACCCACCTCTGGATGTCACTGTTGAGGCACTGATCCAGAAAACACAGAGGCCCTGGACATCAATTTATAGACTTCTGGATTATGAATTGACCTTTTTCAGAAAGGGCAAACACATTCTCAAGGGTAGTCAATCCTGACATAAACAGTACTTGCGGAGGTCCTATTTTTGACTCTTAGTGGTGAACTTGGGCACAGCAGCAAGGAGGGTTGTGAGCGCTTAGAGAACCTTAAGGTGTCTTAGCAACATCCACAAGGGGGAGTGGAACAACCACACCACTCCCCACTCGGCGTTCCCAGTCTGTCCTCGCCCTCTACTTTACAGATGGGGAAACAGAACACAGAACCCGAAGTAGGGGGTTCCCTGGGCTAGCGGCACAGCTGGCCCCAAACCTAAGTACCCTGATTCCTGGAACAAGTCTCTTTTCAAGCACAAATGAGGAGTAGAAAGAATCGAGATTTTTCACTTACATCCACTCGGAAGTCTTCTAGACGTCGGAATTTGCCGAGGTATTCTTGTAGTTTGGGGTCAATGTCCAAATTTTTGGCTTTAGAATATTTCAAGAAGGCCCAGAACTTCTCTAACCCATAGAGCTGGCCTACAGGGAAAGAGCGCAGAGAAAGGCACTGAGAAGCTGGACTGCCAGGAAGACAAGGGTAAAGGGGCTACAGGAGAGGGCGGTGTGGTGTGAGAGAGGAAGACCCAGCTGGAACGAGACAGGAAGGAGGCCTAGAGAAGCAGGGCACGTGCAAGCCAGCTCTAACTCTTACCAGCTTCATAGTCCTTCACAGTTTCCTCCTGGAAATCCTTGAATATGTCCAGCCGGAACTTCTTCTCTAGACCATAACTATAGTATCGAAAAAGGCACTCTAAACCATATCTGTGGGAGGACAAATCAGAGAAGTCAGGGCATAGTGTCTTCGTCTGTCGAATGGGGAAATGTACGTATGTATGACAGCAGAGGAACTATGAGAGAGTTTAAAACAATGAGTTCTTCCTGTATTGACAAAAATGGCAAATACTCTTGAAAGCTAATTATTTAAGGCTCGTCTAAGTAGCTTCAGCATATGTTCAAGGTTTACCAGCGGTCAGCAACTCCATTCGCCCCTCCCCACCCCCATTTCTTCACTTCTACTCCATTACATGGTGCCCCTGGCTGCTTTCTGCTATCAGAGCAGAGTTGAGTACCTCGATAGAGACCTTCCAGCCCACAAACTCTAAAATATTTGCTATCTGCGCTTTCCCTAAGGACAGCATCATCCCAAGTTTGCCTGGACTGGGCTCCAATTCATGATTCCCTCCTCAGCCCCTCAAAGTGCTGGAGTGTGTACCACCACGCCTGCCTTATCTGTGCTTTTATGAAAAAAATGTCAACCCCTGGTACAAGCTCTCTGCAAAGCCATTTAACCACGCCAATTAGTATGTTTGTCCAATTATCTGAGTCAGAAATTTCACTTCTAGGAAATTTGTGCTAAGGAAATGGCCAAAAAGTATGAATTCGGATTTTATCAGAGTACAAAATATTTTGTTGTTGTTGTTTTTTCCTGGTACCAGGAATCGAACTCACAACCTTGCGCTTGCTGGGCAGGTGCTGTGCCGCTGAGCTAAATCCCCAGCCCCAGAATACAAAATATTCACAGCAGCATTACTGAACAAAATTCTAACAGAGAAGCAGTTAAGAAACACCATGGTAAATCCATAAAATGGAATATAAATTGTTATAAATTAGTGTAAATATGTACTGAGATACTGAAAAATGTTTGCAATGCATGTATTATTACGTGGAAAAAACAAATTTCAAGGTGTCATGCTGGACAACCCTGTTTTTATAAATAAATGTCAACTTCACATCTACACATACATGCAAAGCCCAGAAGGGAAAAGCATAAAAAACAGTCATACTGGTTATCTTTGGAAATTGAAGATTTAAGAGATCTTTCTCAGCTGTATTTTCTAAACTTTCTACAAAAAGCATTTAATAAGATTCTGTTAAGAAGGAAAAGCTACATATTTTAACAACATGGGAAAATGCTCATGCTTATGACAAAAGTGAGAGTCAAAAGTGCGCTCACGGGGCAGTCCTGACGGCGGCAGGTTATTCCTTGCTGTCTGTGGACTGAAGGATGCTTCCCCAGCTTCCTCAAACACTCAAATTACTTATAGAGAACACATTTACTATGAAAATCAGGGCAGCAAGAAAAGGAGATTTCTAAAAAAAAGGGTTTTGTATAGAATACTGTAAACAACTTAAGTTTCCATTAATAGGAATTGGGTTAAATAAATAACAATATACTCATATACTGTAAGACCATGCTATAGTACAAATATGGAATGATTTCTAAGATAAAGTATTAAGAAAAAATGCAAAGTGCAAAAAACAAAACAAAACAAAACAACCTGTATATAATGTAGGAGGCCATCTTTTGTACAAACAAAAAGGGGATGGCGGCGGTGTGAAAGAGGAAGCAGGCAATTATTCACTTCCACAGAGAGGACCCAGAAGATCTTAATGGTACTGGCTGCCGGGGGTGGGGGAGAGATTAGACAGCAGGGGGCATGGCTGAGAAGGAGCATTTTCACTAAATGTCCCTTTAAACTCTCTGAAATGGAGGGAACCATGTGAATTTATTACAGTATTTGCTTAAAAATAATACATATCCAAGGCATAAACATATGCAAGGCACTTCCAAATCCAGTTCTGGATGAGACTCAATGGGGCCCCTGAAAAGCCCCAAGAGCCAGACAGTCCCAGACCACGTCTGCTCACCGGTAGCCTTCTTTGGCATCCTCCAAAGCCAGCTGCTTGAACTCCTCATACATCTTCTTGTTGAAGTGATCTCGCAGGAAGAAGGACCAGAAGCGGAAAAGAGTGTTCATCTCCTGAGACTGGCCAATGCCCAAGCGCTTCCGCTCTGATGGGAAGGACAGAAGCCATGTGTGAGTGCCAGGCGGCTTCTGCTCCAGGAACAAAGGACTGTAGGGCCTAGGAATGAAGTCCTTTGTCTTGGACCTCCACATGCTTCATCAAGGGCTGCTTCAGCCACCCAGCAGAGAGTCACTGAGCACTAACTATTCTGTCCCAAGCCCTGCTGCTGGTTACCGCCCAAAATTGGGCATTAGCTTCTCAACTACACCATTAGTCTATTCTTCATCTCAACTGCTATCACTTCCAAGTGTAGGCAGAACACAAGGCAAAACATGAACAGATAACTTATATTAGCTAACAAACTGTATTCTGCTCATTACCACTATTAACAAGTACAAAATACTAACACGAAGAAATTATACAACAGCCAATGTACAAGCAACAGAATTAGTACAGACAAAATAGATATCATCAAAACAAACACACACACATACACATGCATTAAAAAGTGAAAAAAGCCAGGTATCATGGCACACGCCTGTAATCCCGTCACTCGGGGAAGGTGAGGCAGGAGGATCACAAATTCAAGCCCAAATGGGCAACTTAGCAACCCTGCTCAAAAATAAAAGGACAGAGGACTTGGCTCCATCCAAAGGCCTTGGGTATAAACCTCAGTGAAAAACATGACCCACAGGATAAGAGAAAATATTTACAGATGACATATCTGACAAAGGACTTATACCCAGAATTCATAAAAAAAACTCCTGAATTTAGTAATAGAACAAACAGCTTTAAAAAATTGGAGTAGACTTTTCTCCAAGAAGATATACAAATGGTCAATAAGCATGTGAAAAAAAAAAAATCCTCACCATCAATACCAACACACATGAAAACCATAGGGAAGGACCACTCTATATTCTGTCAGATAAGTGTAATAAAAGACACAAGAGTGGGAGGAAGTAGAAAACCAACTTTCATGTATTGTTGTGAGAATGTAATGTGGTGGCGCCACTACAGAAAGTAGTCCCAGAGTTCCCTGAAAGGTTACCATTGTAACATGTATCAGTACCATGGCTACCAAATGAGCCAGCAATGCTACCCTTCACCCAAGATACATGGAAATCTAAGTCCATAGAGAAAGAGTACACGAGAATGTGTAAGAGCATTACTACTGATAACAGACAAAAAAGCAGAAACTCGTAACACCAATCAACAGAAGAACAAAATGTAGTCATAAAATGGAATACGATTTAGCCATAAAAAAGGAATTAAGTACTGATATATGTTACAACTTAGATAAACCCTGAAAATACACTAAGTGCAACGAGTCAGTCACAAAGAAACATCATATACTAAAGTTCCACTTATGTGAAATGTCCAGAATTGGCAAATCCACAGAAATAGAAAGTAGACTGTAGGGCTGGCCGGAGTGTTTCAAGTTCTGCAGGGCTGGGAAGAGTTTAAAGTTTGGGAAGTGTTTAAAGTTCATGGCACAGGGAACGAGCAGCAGGGGTATAGGATCTCTTTTTGAGGTAATAAAAATATCCTATAGTTAATTCTGGTGATGGATGCACAACTATGAATATATTAAAGGTCACAGTAAGTGAATGGTATGGTATGTGAGTTATGACAAGAGAGGCAGATGAACCAAGAATACAGAACTCAAGTTTTGCACCTTTCAGTCAATCTATCAGAAGACCTACAATTATAAAATGCATCTCATTTTGTGATAAAAGAAAACATGCAAGAGCATCTACCAAGGTTCGTTGTTTATTTATGCTGTCTTAGTAAGTATTTCAGGCTTTGCAAGCAACACAATTTGTCACCAACTCTTTCCCCCCGAAACCCCTTAAATGTAAAAGCTGTCTTAGCTCGAGAGCCATAACAGCCCCTGGCTGGATTTAGCCACAAGCCATCCCATGGCAACCTGTGCCCTATGGAATACCGTCTACCTCCTGCACACTTTTCTGACAGATGGTGGGCCACACTGGGCAATGGCTCAGTCAGCAATCCTGCCAGAGCTACACATCATTGTCATTTTATCAATAGAGGGAGAGCAAGGAATGGGAATGTTCTGAGTGCTCAGCTTCCTGCACTTCAAAAGCATCTACCCTGAACCTTGAACCTAACTTTAGTTTTTCTTATTATAAGGTCATGACACTTCTCCCTCTAAGAACAAAAAATAGTCACCTGCCCTCATCCTATAGCTGTTACACTCTGGGACCAAGCACTGTACTGGCCCCAGAGGGTCAGCCCACTCCTTCACTTCTTACCGTTAAGGCAGCGCCTACGATACTTGTGGTAGACATGTTGTGTGAAGCCATTTTCCTTGAGCAGCTCATGGGAAGGATGCTGGAACTTGGGCAGTGACTGAGGAGTACAGCCATAGCTGCCAACTGCAGGTGTCCCTTCCGAGGGGCTAGAACTACGGAGATGACAAGAAAGACAGTGTCACCGGGTTCTCCTCAGGAGGCCTACTCTAAGGTGAGGAGGGGTCCCTTTAATTCCTTCTATGAGCTAAGATCCAACCTGTTACATTGCGCTGAGCCCCCTAACGTACACCCAAGAATCTGACAAACCTTTTTGCATCACCCTTCCATCACTGGGTTCAAGGAGCTATTGAACGGTAGAGAGCTGTGCAATGCCCAAAATCTGAACATCTGACCATTTATTTACCTAAACTGTAACATTTCACTGCCTTTAATGACCCATCATGCATTAACCCACCTCTATGTTTCTCAAAACAGTATTTTCAGCCATCAGTGGTTTCTGAACCTTGGCTTAGAACAGGTAATGAACACAGGTTACTTTACTAAAATCACATAAACAGGAGTGGAGGCTCTAGGCTAAGATGGGTCCATGCAGCTGGGGTGAAGCCAAGGAATCTAGAGCCTTGAACATGCTAGACAAGCACTCTACCACCAAGCTATGTCCCCAGTCTTGGTAAGTTGCCTTGGCTGGGTTGTGAACTTGCAATCCTCTTGCCTCAGCCTCCAGAATGGCTGGGGTAACAGGCTGGTTTTCTTTATGGGGCCCTGAGCCCACAGCCTCAGGCATGCTAAGCACCTACTCTACCACTGACATAGCTCCTGGTCTTGCATTTTTCCCCCTAGTACTGCAGATTGAACCCAAAGTCACTCTACCACTGAGCTACATCCCCAGACCATTTTATATTTTATTTTGAAACAGGGTCTTACTAAGTTGACCAGATAAAATTTGAACCTGAGATCCTTCTGCCTCAGTACTAGGATTACAGGTGTGTGCCACTGTGCCTGGCTTAACCCCTGTAATTTTATTCAATGACCTGGCCACCCTACTTTAGACAAGCAGCAGATACCCAGATTTGGAAATTAATTCAGAGATATTGCCTCTCTACGTGTACCAGAGCCAGGTCTCACGTGGATGTGACACTACTTTAGAATACTTCCCCTTCCCAGGCCCTGGGCTAAGCTTTCCCTGTTACGGGCTGCTTAGACTTAACTAATTCAGGCCAGTCATCTTGGTCTGGTGGATTTCACAGCCAGGATCCCCATTCCACAGGTAGCCTGCTCTCTCCTCCCCTGTGCCCCAGTACCTAATGGATGCAGTCCGGGGCCTGTGCTCTCGGGAGTCCATCACCCAGCCCACATGGCTCTCCAAAGGCGGGTTTGAGCTGTGCCTTGTCTTCCTTTTTCGAGGCATCTGTAAAGGTCAGTCCAGGTCTTATTATCTGTACTCCTACAACTCTGAGGAGCTTAAAGGAGCCTTATAGGAACAGACACCCTGCTGTGTGCAGGGTATCTCACATATTACAACAGCATTTTCCTATCTGTTCTCCCACGTAATGCCCATGGTGTGAGGCAGCAACAGGTCCAGCTACTTCACAGGTGAGGAAATGGCAGCCGGAGCGAGGTAATCTGCCCAAGGACTCACACCTGGTCAGTACCCCTTAGGCCTCCAGTCCTAAGCCTGGTGTATGCTGCAGATGTGGTCACTCAACCCTGAGTGAGTCCTTCAGCCTGAGGACGCAGCGAGCAGGGCCCTTGGCACTGCTCTGGTTCACCAGGTAAAGGAGACAAGCCAAGCAATGGAAGGCCAAGAAGTGGGCATAGGACCCAGGCCAACAGGAGCCCTACCTTGGCATCTAGCGTCCGTCCTTCTTTCACCACTGGGTAAAACCGTGACGTCTGGCTTGAGTCTTTGAGCTGTGGGGTCCGGGGTGTGCGGGGGGTCCTGGCATTGCGGTAGTTTGGCGATTCTGGGACAGTGGTTGGGAGAGAGCGGGCGATGGTGGAGGGCTCAGGAGCACCGAACAGCTTGTTGGCCAGCGCGTCAGTCGGAACTACACAGGTAGAGAGAGGTCAGCACGCAGAAGCAGGCCTGCGGCCTCTCCTACCCACACCAGGTCTCCAGGATCTGCCCCTTACCTTGTTGGAACCGTGGTGGCCCAGGAGGAACTTCCTGGTTGGGATCCACAGGGGGTTCTGGGGTCAGTGTGTCAAACTGCTCCCGGCTGATCATGTTGACTTTCTTGAAGTTCTCAACTTCTTGCTGCAAAGGATGTGAGATGGGTGACGAAAGATGTTTAGTCAGCAAGCTGCTCTGGCCTGCTCAGGAATCAAGCCTGGCAGGAAGCTGGACAACAGGGCCCACACACACATACGCAGAATTCTGGTCCCCAGGCTCTCAGCTGCCCGTCATCATTCCTCAACCCCAGTTACCTTGGCACTCAGATGCTAATCCCGAGGCTAGTGCTGGCCTTGTCCTCCCTGCACTCACTGAGATCAGGCTGACAGGAGCTGCCTGGGAACTCACTGCAGACCCCCCCAGGGGTACCAGCACTTCCCACATCTCTTCCTGCCGCTGCCTTGTCACACAGCGGCTGGGCAACTCCACCAAGCACACTCCCACTTGTCACACGTGCTCCCAAAGGCTCCCACCGCCAAACACACTCTGTGGACACCGAGACACATCTGGACTCTACCTACCTTTTCTCCACTTTCTATACTTCAAGCTCTTTGAAAGATGCCTTTCTAAAAAGCTCTTTACACACATTTAATTTACGTTTTCTCCCCTAGTTTACAGTATTCACACAGCTCTTGTTCTTAAGGCCCCAGCAAGGTATCAACCATCTCCTCTGCTCATATATGAGGATGTAAGGCTCTGGACTGGACGGATGTGCCCAAGGAAACACAGTAGTAAGCCATCTTCTCCACATACTACAGGTACCCTAAGTCCCACGCTGCTGCATGGGTCTCACCTTGATCTGGGAATACTCAGGTTCAAATTTCTCAGTCCACAGGTCCTGCTCATAGTAGAACAGCCCATCATTAATGACCTTGGCCAGCTCGGCACTCATCTTGGCACGAGAGGTGTGATTGCCTGTGCGATCCCCTCCAGGGTGCCGGCGCATGTAAGGTGGTGTCTGGGTGACTATGAGGATCTTGTTGACATCCCGGTCATCAATCTCATAGTCAGAGTCCTCATCAGACCAGGCGGTGAAAGTGTTCTTCCGCCCATCCATCTGTTCCATCTCCTCATCAAACAGGAAATCTAGTTCCTCTTGCTCATCTTGATCCTTACACATTAGCTGCTGGGAGGGAAGGTGCTGGGGCAGAGAGGTCGGGTGGGAAAACCTGGACTCCTCTGACTTCTGAAACAGAGATAGATCAAGAAGGAATCACCAGGGTGTCCTTCGGCCAGGCTCAGCAGTTGTCCCATAGGAGGGAGGTTCTGGTTCCTTAGCATGAGACTGTCACAGCTCTGGCCCTAGTAACACCAGCAGATCACAGATGTCCTCCCTAGAGTCAGTGTCAAGGAGAAATGGATGTCCCACACATGCCCAGGTTCTTCCACTCACAGCTCATGTAAGAGCTATTCACAAACCAATGTTTACCTTCATATCCTACAAAGCAGCTAGCCTGGGGGTGAGCACACAGCAGATTTCAAGAAGTTATTTACCCATTCATCTGACTATGCATCTCCCAGTACACTGGAAGCTCTAGAAGGCAAGGCGGCTCACTTTCCATTACACACTCAGAACCCAGACTGGGACTAGCAGTAGCAGATATGCAATGATCTGACAGATGCCAAGTATCCCACAGTACCAGACTCTAAAAAACCTAAAAGCAGGGCTGGGGATTTAGCTCAGCGGCAAAGCGCCTGCCTGGCAAGTGCAAGGTCGTGAGTTCGGTTCCCGGTACCGGAGAAAAACCAAAAAAAAAAATAAAAAACCTAAAAGCAGAATAAGGAATAAGACAAGGTCCCTATATTTAGGAAGTTTACAGTTCAGCAGGAAAAACAAGTCAACCAACTAGCCAACTGCAATGTAATACCATACAGACTATACACAGGCCTTTTCGTAGGACACAGGAGAGTGCAGTGCTTAAGCAACTGGGAATGGGGATGGTCACTGAGGGTCTCCTTGAAAAGGCAGCTAATAAAGGATGACCATAACTAAGCCAGATGAAGGCAGGGACAGAGTATCCTGAGGAGAAAGAACACGGACCAAAAATAATAGAAAACAGGGTGAATTCAGGAAGAAAAAATATTAGAGTGTTGACTGACTGAATTTGTGGAGAAGGACATTCTTTTGTTAGAGAAAGCACTGAGGACACACAATGATTTATTTATTGTTTGTTAGGGTTTCTTAGGATAAGGCTTCACTATACAGCCCGGACTGGCCTGGCCTTGAGTTTATGATCCTCCTGTCTCAGCCTCTCAAGTGCTGGGATTACAGGTGTGTGCTGGATTACATGTGGAGAAGGATAATCCTTTAATTAGCTCTATTATTCTTGCTAAAACATTGGGTATCTGCACATTTGTACTAGCTAGGCCCCTGGTTCTTGATCAATTAAAAGGTAACTGAGATTGCTAATCAAGACTGCAGTCCAAGAGGCTATAAGCCCCCTGATCCCAATTATGCCTCTCTTTTCTTGTTTCTCTTACTTTTTTTTCATCCACGGGTACCTCGTTCTCAGGACCTGGCTCCCCTGTATAGAAACAAATCTACTTACAACAGAATTTACCTGACACTCTGAAGCACACAGAACCTATCCAAAAGGCAATTCCCTGCTCTGCAAAGAGCTTCTCCCCGAAAACTCCAAACCCATCTCCTTTAAGGTTCAAGACAGGCCAGGCTGGAGGAGGTGCTCCAATTCTTGAATGGGTGGTACGCAGCTAATGCGGCTCCATCTTTCCAAACCCTTTGCAGCTCATAGGCCCAGGCCACGTAAAGTCCAGTCACTACCTTTCTCCTCATAACTCTGGCCTACCTACAATACTTTTTAAAGGGCCGAGGCCAGAACAGTGGGGAGTTCTGGGAACGAACAGGCAGAAAGATCACAAGCCAGTCATGGTGGTGAAAAGAATAAGAGAACACAGAATTCTGTAGTACAAGGTCATCTCAGGCCTCACAAGCCCCAAAGAGGTCATACAAGGAGGTGGGGTAGGAGGTGTTGATTTTAGTCTGCGATCAAAACATTCTTTAATACTAGATTCCATCTGTATTACACTAATATACATATTGCTTCACTAGTTCCTCTTAAGATCGAGAAACTGAAGCCTTGAGACATTCAACAAACTATGCTGTGTTTTAGTCCAAAATCAATGCATGGACTTTCCATTATCTGGGACGTGCATCTGCTCTCCCTCTTCTAAAGGCCTGAGGGCTTATATACGGGACTCTGAAGACAAATTCAAGGGAAAGGCACTGAAAATGCAGCCCCTGGGAATTAGATGAGATAAAAGGAACAGCCAAGCATCAAGAAACATGAGCCACTGGTGTCAGACGCTGCATGACCTCATCTTATGAAGAAGCACTTAGCCAGGTGTGATAGCATGTGTATGTTACTTCCAGCTACTTGGGAGGCTGAGGTAGGAGAACAGAAATGTTGGGGTCAGCCTGGGCAGCTTAACCAGACCTTGTCATTGACAACAACAACAGCAACAGCAAAAACACTCTCCCCAACTCCCACAATAGTAGCCACTCAGAAATACACAGTAGGGTGTCCTGAGGGGAGACCCCTGGAAAACGGAAATGAGTAGTCAACCCTGCAGCAGTCACTACAGATGACCTCAACTGCATCACAACCCGGGATTACTAGACTTCTTGCTCGACTCTCCAAGCCAGAGCTCTCTACTTACTTCAGCTCTCCTAGGACTCCAAACCAGGGACTGCAACCCACGGCAGGGAACATGGCCTCACCCACCTTGGGCCGTGCTGGGGAGGGCCGAGGCCTCTTCTTGACTTCAATCCAGTTCTCGGAATCCAGGTCAGGCAGGCTGGCAGACAGGCCCTTGGGCAGTGTCTTTAGGTTGCTGACCTCCTCTGTCTTCGTTGGCACTGGGGTGACTGCTCGAGGAGAGCCAGGTGCCGACTCTGAAGGGTGAAGACATAATGTCCTCATCACTCTAGTCCTCCTGAGGTCAGCTCCGAGGAGGACTGCAAGCTGGGGGACGAGGACAAGAGGGGGCGTCGACATGCTGAGAGTGGACCTACCTGTCTCCTTCTGGTAGTGCTGGCGAGGAACAAACTCAGGGCAGTTGAGAAGCTGGGAAAAATCAGTCTGTGAATAATCCACTATGGGGGGACCTGGAAGAGGCCACTTCTCAGGCTCTTCCCTCCTGCGGACTTTCTCGTCAACGATCTCCACCACCTTGCTGTCCTTTAGGGCCTACAAAGAGGAGGGAGAAGGGATGAAGAGAAAAGACTAGGACAACGTGAGGTTTTGAAGATGCTAGACAAGTAGGCCCCACTAAACCTGGGTGTTAAATTCAGCACCAGCAGTACTATTAAAAAACTGGTACCAGGCCAGGGATATAGCTCAGCAGGCAGAAGCACCTGCCTGGCAAGCACAAAGTCCTGAGTTCGATTCCCAGTACCAAAAATAAATAAATAAATGAATGAATGAATGAATGAATGAATGAATGAAAATAAATAAATAAAAAAAACTGGTACCTTCTTGCATGACTGGCAGACATAGGCAATGTTTAAACTTGCTGGAAACCAACATGAAACCACACCAACCTGTTGACTTTGCAATTCTACTTCTAGTAAACTAGAGAACACTTAAACAGGTGATAGTATCTGTTAAGATTTGGGCAAAAGGTAGGACAAAATAGCAGGGCTTTTTTTCTACAGCAAAATTCTGATAGAATGTTTTTTAAAGGAAACTGTCATGGTACAGCCATTTCATGGAACATTACTTGGACCTTTATAAAATCAGCTTTACAGTTATAGTGCTAAAGTGCAAAAACAAACAAAATTATTGTCAAAACAGCAGGTGTAAGCCAGACATAGTGAACACCTATGATCTACACTACTCAGAGAGGAGGAGGCAGGAAGATTTCAAGTTCAAGGCCAGCCTAGGCAACTTAGCAAGACCATGCCTCACAATAAAAATGAAAAATGGGCTGTGGATATAAGCTCAGTGGTACAAGCCTTGTATGAAGCCCTGGGTTTAACCCCTACTACCCTCCATCCCAAAAGCACAAGTCAGGGTATAGAAGGTCTCTTTTGTGCTTCAATTTTTAAGTAAAAGCACAGATACACTCAAACTATTGTTATGGCATGTATGTAGATGTTTTCCCCAAAGACTCATGAGCTCATAGGCGGGGATTTTCAGAGGTAGCTGGCACTAGGGTGTGTGCATATGGATTAAGGATGTGTGATAACTAAATTAGTCCATTGACTGGTTTAGCATAGCTCTAGGTGTGGATGATGGGAAGGTCCACCCTAGGTGGGAGTTTCACCAACCAACGGGACTGTAGCCTAAATGGAATAAAGAGGAAGGGAGGCTTGCTATTGCTGTTGTGTTGCCTTCTGTATGTTCTGCTATGGACTGCTTCTCTGCCACATCACCCTGCCTTGGAACCGACTATGGACACAATGAGCTAAAATAAACCTTTCCTTTAATCTAGGACTGTTGGGTACTTTGTCCCAGCAATGAGAAAATAACTAAGAGTCTGGTACCAGAAGTGAGGTTGTTTCTGTGACACTACCTGGCCATGTGGTTCAGAAGCCTTTGGAACTGGCTAGTAGAAGAGTTTGGCCAAGTTCAGAGGCTCTGCAGGAGACTGAGATTGAGTGTGACAGATTAATCTGGTGGAAGAAATTTCAAGGCAGTCTAATGTTGGGGTGGTGGTATGGCTATCTGTTGGGGGCTTTTAGCCCTATCTATGTTAAGAATCAAGACCAAAGAGCAAAGTAGAATGGTTTAAAAATTTTTGAATTTAACCAGAAAGGAAGCTCCAGTGAAGTTGTAGCCTGTAAAGATGGAGCAGGAGAACTTGGTTGCTGACCAAAAAAAAAAAAAAAAAAGACAACAGAAAAGGCAGCCAGAGGACATCACAAAAACTGGCAGGACTTTAGCCTTTACAGTCTCAAAATTGCAAAGGTGAAAGACTTTGCTTTAAGAAGAGAGCTCCAGAGAACCATGTTCCAGAATGGCCTACAGAATTTATTCCTTGTGTTTATCTTACTCAGCAATCCAGGCACTTCACCCTTACAGCCAAGAGAGAAGGAAGCCTGGCTACTGCCCAGCTGGCGGCAGACTTTGGTATCACCACATGGTGCCAGTTTTAGGTGCACACAAGAATGCAAGAGTTGTGGGGTCATGAAGGCTTCCACCCAGATTTCAGAAGGCCTGGGAGGCTAGGCAGTGTGCCTCTGAAAGGGCAGTAAGTGAAGCTCTGTGTATGAAGCTGAAAGTGCAGTGGAGAACCCAGAATGTTGGAGAAGCCAGCCCAAGAGGAAAAATCTGAGGAAGGGCTGGGGATATAGCTCAGTGGCATAAGCACCTGCCTGGCAAGAGCAAGGTCGTGAATTTGATCCCTGGTATTTGATCCGCCCCCCCCAAGAAAAGAAAAATCTGAGGAAAAGCCACAAGGAGTGAGGAAAACCAGGCCAAGAGAGAGGCCATGAGGGCTACAACCACTGGCAGTGCCAGTGGGTACTGCCACCCAAGCCCTTTAGAATTCAGATCTTATACAGATTGCCTCAGATGCTGGCCATGGGACTATAAAACTTAATATTTGCCTTGCTGTATTTTGGTCTTGTTTTGGCCCCGTTCCTATCATCCTTTTGGAATGGGAATGTTTACCCTGTGCCACTATATGCTGGAAGCATTTAACCTTCATCTTTACGTGGGGGCTTGAAGCTAAGATTTTGCCTTAAATCTCAGAGACTTTGGACTTGGACTTTTCAGTAATGCTGAAACTGCAAGAATTTTGGTAACAATTAGAGAGGGACTAAATATATTTTGCATAAAGGGATGCAGGTGAGCCTTTTCCAACGATTGGTTTAGCATAGTTTTGGATGTGGATAATGGGAAGGCCCACTCTAAGGTGTGGGTGGCACCAACCAACAGGCTTGCAGCATGGATGAAAGAAAAGGTAAACGAAAGCTCACTGTTGCTGCCTCACTGCCTTCAGCCTGCTCTGCCACAGACTGCTACACCTCTGCCACGCCACCCTGCTTTGCAGCAAGCCAACTATGGACCAAAACCTCTACAAACCGTAGGCCAAAATAAACCTTTCTTCCCTTAACTTGTTGAATGTTGGCTATTTTGACCCAACAACAAGAAAGTAAAACAACCTACTGTGGGTGTTTCAGATCTGAGAAAAAAAGAGTGAAAATTAGAGCAGGGACAGGAGACTTTACTATTTAAAAAAAACTTTTTGAAATGTTTTGAATAAATGAAAAAGGGAAATGTGAGTATGTGATAACATACTCTGTTAATGAGGCTAAGGAGGAGGCACTTTGTATACTGCTGAGAATGCAAAGGGTAGAATCCCAGATAAGGCAATTCGGCAGTATCTAGCAAAGCTGCAGATGCATTCAATGTTAATTCAGCCATCCTACTTCTAGAACCCTAAACCAAAGATTTCTGGCAAAAGAAAAATATAAAAAACTACACATATCAGGCTATTCATTAGCACTAATGCAGTTCATGCATTAGTGAAAGACTGGACACAATGAACATGCATCTGTGGCTAGTGAAAAAAAAAACCACAGAGCATCCACCAGTGATGGATGAAACAACTGAAATAGCGAGGACCACTTACACTACTCCACAGTGAGAGCCCAGGTACATAAATTAAAAACCAAACCAAACAACTGAAGAGATTCATGAATACTACATATGTCACCACTGGCCAAGACTGGAGAACAGGAATGTATCTAGAGGCATTTGCTTTTTTTTTTTTTTTTTTTTTTAATGCAAGCATTTAGAAAAGGTCACCTATAGGGGAAGGAGAAAAGGTGACAATGACAGAATTTAAGTTAAGACTTACATGAATACACTAGGCTGGAATCATGTTAAATATTCTATATAAATGAAAAACAAGTGAGAAAATTACAGGAGTGGGGGAGAAACAATCCCTAAAAACTTCAGCACAAGGTCAAACTAATAAAAACTAAGTTGAAGGTTTAAGCAAAGATTATTTCAAATGACTTGAAAATATAACCAGTTATAGTGGAGATGTTGTAAGTGTAATGTTCATATACTGTGGAATCAAACAAGTAATCACATTGACGCTATTAGGAAATTCTGCCAAGAGAGAAAGAAAAAATACAAGAAAAAGGTACAAATATCTTTAGTACTAGGTAAAGAACCTTATTCCTGAATTTTACTTAAAAATATCAGTATAATCTCCTACTGTATTTTATCTTACCACAAACCCCTTAGGAAGGGGCTGGGGATTTAGCTCAGCGGCAAAAAGCGCCTGCCTGGCAAGCGCAAGGTC
>NW_004955408.1:9026549-9060191 GCF_000276665.1 Chinchilla lanigera | reverse complement strand
GTTCCAGGTACCGGAGAAAAACCAAAAAAAAAAAAAAAAAAAGATCAACTGCTAATTCTGCAAACTATTAACGAAATGAAAAAACACAGCACTTATCTCTATACTATAACCCTTCCTATATAACCATTAGTGGATAACTGATGAAGCAAAGCTTTTCCTGAAAGAGGTATTAGAACTAATAAATGAAGACTGACCAAGAATATCTCCATAATGAAATCACAGGAAATGATTATCAAGAGTAATACACAACCCAGTTTATTACTCATGTAATAAACTGCCATGAGAAAGTGAGAGGAAAAGGGAAGCTTGGTACACTGTGAAAGGTGACATACAACGGAAATGAATTTGAAACTGGGGATCTGGTGATAGTAAGAAATTGTTAGTGTTTCTAGGTGTGATGATGTGGTTGTTTCTTTCTTCTTTTTCTTTTTCTTTTTTTGTGGCTGTATGTATGTATGTATTTAGTTTTTTTCCAGTACTGGGAATCAAACTCATGGCCTTAAGCTTGCCAGGCAGGCACTGTGCCACTGAGCTAAATCCCCAGCTCCTGTGGCTGTTTTTAAAACACACCTCTGCACTGAAATATGTGGATGAAATGACAGGCTCCCTAGGATTATCTTGAGGACAGCTACAAGGACATAGATCATGAGATAAATGGAACAAAACTGGCTGGAAGGTGATACTTGTGGTACGTTCACTATATTTTGTAATAAGAAAGAGGTAAGAAAGGAAGGAGGAGAGGAAGGTAGCTAAATTTCAGGACTACAGAAGGAGTAAGACATACCGCAAAGATAAGTGAAATGTCAGTGGTGAGGGCCTGCACTCGGTGGAAGGAAGCAATAAGGGTGATGGGAAGGAAACCATCGACATCCATTTTCCGTCTCAGGAAGAAGTCTCGCTCTAAATTGTCCACGCTGAAGTAGTATTCACTGAGTGGAGGGGAGAAGAGAGATCATTGAGTGATGGCTGCGTCACTTACCAGTGTATCTTCCCTGCTCTGCTGTCCACCCTGGCAGTCTCAAACCAACTGTCACCTGTCCCATCCTTTTGCACCGAGTGAGGGCTGGAAAGAAATGATGCTCTCCCTTTATGACCCTCTACTTTAGTCAAATCACTTCCTCTGCCCTCCCACCCTTTGGCATGCCTGGCAAACTCCTCATCCTCCTTTAAAACCCAGTTCCAGAGTTGTTAGTCACTTTCTTTTCTGCTTCTAAAACACTAGTAACACTCTGTTATAATGATCTATTTCCTTGTGTGACTTGTCCAGTGAACTGTGGTTAAGAGCAAAGATTCTGCCATCAGAAAAAAAATGGATTCAAACTGGTGTTACGTATTAACTAGGAGACTCTGGGCAAGTTATTAGACTTGTTGGCTCATCTATAAAATGGGAATAGAAGACCCAGCTCATAGGAATTCTGAGGTTAAAAGTTACAGGGTTAAGTAAGATAATGCCTGTAAAGCACTTTACGCTGTATCAAGCCAACAGTGAGAACTCAAAAAATGTTCGCCGGTATTTTGTCAATGCTGTCACTACAAATGGAAGCACAGAGTAGACAGGTTCTAGAAGTTTTTCCTCCTTCGTGTTGGTGGTAGCTTTTTATTTCCTTAAGCCTAATACGGCTGTACTTCTCTAACAGACAGTAACAGTCAGTGTAAGGGACAAGAGGCAAGTTATCTTTCACCAAGGTCACAACTGCAGCTAAGGCCAGAGGAAGCCGGCTAGCCCTGCTCTGCCACGTGCAACCACTGGCAGCCCTGAAACCCACCCCGCCCACGCACTCACATCTGACGCTTGATATAGTCCTTTAGCAGCTCCTGGTCCACGCTGTACAGCTCAGTGCTGCTGACATTGTCAAAGTAGTAGGTGATGTTGTTCATGTATTTGGGGGTGCGAGGGCCCTCTGTGCCATCAAACTTTCGGTAGCCAAACTGGTAGTCGAAATGGGCTATGGAAGAAACAGGTGCCATGAGGAAGAGAAGATTTCGGCCCACCACCCCGCCGCACTCCCATGGCTTCCCTGAGCCCAAAGGGGCCTCACGTACTTCGAGTGCCACCCCGGCCGCGTCCCCGGCCTCGACCACGCCCCCGTCCACGGCCACGGAAGGAAGCCCGCGCCCCACCAGCCCCATCACTCTTCACACTCGACGTCTCATCCTGGTCGTGCCAGGCGGGTTCCGGTTTGGTCTCTGGTTGCCAGGCTGGGGTGGGGGGTGCCACAGACACAGGCATGTAGGTGGCAGGCTCAGACCCTGTGGACAGAGGGCACGGTGTGAGGCCTGATGGTGTCGCTCCAGGCCTGGCCCTCTGTGCAGGGAAGGGCATACCTTTGATTTCCCCACGGTTCGAAGGTGTGTGTCTCGGCTCCTGCGGGCGAGTGGGCCGTGAGGCCAGTTTCTCTCTGGGTACTTCAGGCTTCATGTCTATTTGCAACGGAACCCACTTGTGTTTGTTCCCTGGGGGACAGCATGGGCATGGGAGAAAGGCTTGAAAGAGGTCCTCCAGATCCAACTCTTCTGCTCTGGGCTTTGGTCCAAATCACAATCTGGTGACATCTGGCAAATTCTTTTCCCACACACTAGCAAGACCTCTTTTGCATCTCTAAAACAAGGCAATCAGTGGTCTTCTGTGATGGAGGTTAACTCCCAACACTCATTTCTCGAAATCAGAGAATTACCTTCCAAAGCCAGACATATGGATGCCCAAAATAAACACTACAGTTCCCAGACTTTCATTAGACAAACTACTCCCTGTTAGTTATGAAGTTAAGTGGCTAACCCCACTTTTCCCTAGGCAAAAGGAAAAGTGCTACCTTTCCTTTCTCTCTTCCTGCTAGCCAGAGGGCGCAGGAATTAGGCAGCCATCGTGGATGGTGCAGAGCCAGTGTGCTGTAGCAAGATGAAAGGAGCCAGACTTGACATACAAGGCCTGGACTGCTTACAACAAGCTATGTGTGGAGAAACAAACTTCTACTTTGTGTGGGATCTCTACGGGAGCCGCTGAACCTATATCCTAACCATTCCTGAAGAGTTAGGACATTTTTGGGGCAATGAAAATCCTTGTCTTTAAGAGGAGGAACTGATGGACTCACAATGGCTGTCCCAATTGCCCAGAGCAATCAGCTTCTCCAGGACCTGAAGTTCCCCTGCAGCCTGCTGAGCTGACAGGTCCCTTCTGCCCCGCTGCCTACTCCCAGGTCCTGCTCCAAGTCACTCACCTTTCTTTTTCTGCCCACCACGTTGGCAGTCTTCATCCCCGTTCTTCTCCTCCCCGGACTCGTCTGATTTGGTTTTGGGGCTCTCCTTACTGTCGCTCCCCTCTCCTTTCTCCTGTTCCTTCATGTCCTTCTTGGGTGGCAGCTTACGCACAGGCTGAGGCTTGTGAGACTGTGGCTGTAGCAAGAGGCAAAGTGACAAGAAGGGAGCATGTATGACACTTCCTGAGATGGGAGGAGGGATCTTGTCCCTAAGAAGACAGAGGAGCTATGGCATGTGATGGCAAATTGGCCTGGCTGCATCCAAAAGCTGTTTCTATGCCTGAAAAGCTTTTGCTGACACACATCGTCCAATAGGCTAGGAAGCAGGAGAGACAATTTGTCTTTCCAGTTCACGTGAGTCTAAGTGACATAGACAAACTCCAGGAAATGGGTGCTCGGGCCCACAGGAAGGGTTTACTCCCAGTGGTGGGGATACCATGTGGTCCTGGTTGTCTACAGGGCAGAAGATGTGCTGGCCCCTGGCAGCTACATCAGCTCTAAAATTTAAGGACTTCACCCATTCAAGGTGGTCACAGCCAACGAACAAGACAACAAAAACACTGGGAGGAAAGAACTGACCAGGAGTCCCCTCTGCTACTCAAGCTTCCTCAAGCTGGAGGCTGGTACATGGCTTCACATATAGTCTCTGAAATCCCAGCACTTGGGAGGTTGAGCAGAAGCACTGCTGTGAGTTCAAGCCAGTCTGGGCAACATAGTGGGTTTGAAGCCAGTGTGGAATACACAGTGAGGCCCTGTCTCCAAAACAACAACAAAAATCTACTGCCCTATTTCACTGATAGAAAATCCAAGTGCAGTGAGCAGAACACAGGCTTTGGACTACTACAGCACACCTGACCTCCAATATCCACTTGACCATAAAGGGGTGTGAACTGATTTTTGGAAGTCTCATAAAGAGTGGGAATCACAAAAAGACCCATCTTGGAGTCCCTGGAAGGTCAGAGATGACAGGCAGCAGCTGGTAGTCCCTCAAACAAGGCAGCTCAAATGATGACAATTTCTAGCTATTTCGATGTTGCCTGTGTTATATTAACTAATACCTTCTTATTCTTTTGAGATGGGTGTCTTACTATGTTGCCCTGGCTGACCTCAAACTCCTGGAACTCAAGTGACCCTCTTTGTCTCAGCCCCCTAAGTAGCTGGAACTACAAGTGTGTGCCACTGTGCTTGGCACACATAAGAAACGTAAGACCCCATGCTCTGGAAGCTTGTAAAGCCCAATGTGTTTATGTGGATAGAGTTCGAACTGCCCATCCCTCCCCAGACTCACCTGTACACTCTTGTGGGCTATCTCTCCAGGCGTAGGCCAGTTGATTGCATCTCCAAAGTCACCAACCTGCAAGACACATTCTATGAGGCCCAAGGGTGACACCCCCCCCCCGCCCCGCCATTCAGCTCCTCCTCACCCAACAACTAGCTCCACTGAGAGCTAAGGGGTTAGATCAGTGTGTCTACTAGGACCGCCCACACTGGGCAGGCCTGCTGTGCAGATAGGATCCTTAACTACCTGGCAGCCCAGAAGCACTTACTGCAACAGGAGAGTGGGCACCACCTCCCCTACTCCTTACCTTGCTGCCTTTGCGCTGTTTAGGAGCTGCAGCCCTTACCACCTTGGCTGGAGCAGAATGTTCTGTGGGAACAAGGGAGAGACAAACGGTTATACAGAGCCGATGTGCAGGCCACTGCCATCTCCTCACCCTCACCACCCCCTCAACCCTACCAAACCTGCAGATCCCCAAAAACAGGAGCACAGTGGAGAGAGGATAAATGTGCTCTGTCACCAGAAACTATTTTGCCAGTCCCTTCCTAAATGTATCATGGATAGATACAACATACAAAATCAGCAGACCAAAGCCCCAAAGTCGGACTCAGAGCTGGACAGACCCTTACAGGGTACACATGTACCCTTCCCCGGAGCGGGAATTCCAAACCAGAGTTACTACCACCATTCAGGGCTCCCGAGTCATGCCAGATTCACAAAGGAAAGGTCTCTTAGAACTTTGTGGCCCTAACATTCCTGAAGTCTCTGAGTGAGATACTAGGGTTAGTAATCACTGGGAAGGCAAAGTCTGGGTAATAAAGAGGGCCAGGGACCATATCGTGGTTGGCTCTGCCCTCAGTGACTTGTGGCCAATGGAAGAGCCAGCCTCTCAGTGTCCAAAGAAAAAGTGGGTTCCCATTTGACTTCACACTAAGTACCACCTTTCAAATCCGACCCAGTCATGGTGTGCACACCTATAATCCTACCACTCAAGAGGCTGAGGCAGAAGGATTGCCACAAGTTCTAGGCCAGCCTGAACTACACAGCGAAACACTATCTCAAAATACAACAAAAAATCTATTATTAATCATATGAGAACAAAGCATAAAGATAACCATCAAAGTTCTACTTATAGAACCAACTAAAGTTGGTTTAACCAACTAAAGTTTAACCAACTAAAAGGATAACCAACTAAAGTTCTACTTATAACCTCTAAAAATTTTTTTTAAACTTTTTTTCTGGTAGCAGGAATCGAACTCAGGACCTTGCGCTTGCCAGGCAGGCACTATGCTGCTGAGCTATATATCCCCGGGCAACCTTTAAAAATCAAAAATACTCTACATATCAATCTAACAGTAGGAACTGGCTAAAAAGATTTAAGTTCACACTACTTTAGACTAGTAATTAAAGATAACTATTTTGACTACTATGGAAAGATAACACAACAGTTAATAAACAATCCCTTTTCTGTAATACAAAGATGCATATGTGCATACACTCAATAGAAATTCTGAAAGGACACGTACTATCAGGAATGACTGTATTTACAACAATTTTAGAATTTACAAGGATTCTACATTCTACAAATTTACAAAGTTCTAATTTTATAACTTATAACCTTTCTATAAAGACAGATATGAGCCTTTTAAAAATTTGTACCAGGGGGTTAATCTCAAGGGCCTATGCATGTTAGGCAAGCACTGTATCACCCAGTTATATCCTCAGTCCTTTAACAACAACAAAAAAAAAATCAGCATTTTTTTTGGACAGGGTCTTGCTAAGTTGCCAAGGCTGGGCTCAAACTTGCAGTAATCCTCTTGCCTCTACCTTCTGAATAGCTAGGACGACAGGCAAGCACAACCGCACCTGGCCAGACAGGTGCTTTTAAAAAAGAAAACAAATGGGTTTTTTTGTTTGTTTTTTTTTAAATAAAGGAAGTGGCTCCAGTTCCTTCTACACGCACACTTATTTTCCCAACAGTTTTGATTATCAGGGTTGTCTGTCCTTTTCTCAGATACCCACAGGAAAATGCACATCCTGGGGCTGTGCTCATCCACTTCTCCCCATACTTTGCCTCCACCGTTAGCCAACCACGCTAGGCCAAGAGCTGCCCGCTGCTCCTGTGCAGAGAAATGCACCTGGCTGGCCTCGAAAGAAGCATTCTATTCCTTGGCATCTATGTTCCCTTAATGAGTAGGCAAGACTGTGAGGGCAATGCACTCCTGACTCCCAGCCCTACCACGGTCACCCCCACCCACCCCCAGTGCTAGGGAGCAGAAACCCAGAAGCTCTCAGCCCCGAGAGCACGGTACCCCTAGACCAGGAGGGCATCCTGTATCCCCTTCCCCTGTGACCCCTAGGTGCACCCAGACAAGCCAAACACCACCTCCCCCCAGTTCTCTGATAAGTTAAAAGAGTTCCCCCAAATGTGCAGGAGGGCCAGGTTAGCCACTAGTGTGCACACTTGAGCTACGGCTGGCAATGATTTCTCCCAGCACCCAGCAACACTCTTATAAGTTACCAGGGCAACGCAGGCCAAAGGGCCTATAACATAAGTTTACTGACAGGAAGCTGAGAAAAGGGATCAGGTTCAGAGGCAAGGTGTTCTGAAGACTTTCCTTAAAAAGGTGGGGCAAACTTTTTCAGGTCGCTGGGTTTCTCTTGCTTTTTACTAGAACACTTTGAAAATTAAGAAATGTCAGATACTGCGATCATGATCATCCTGCCAACAATTTGTTCACTAAAATCACATCCAACATGGTAAAGCACCTTACTGCAAGGTCAGCCTCGTCACAGCGCCCTTCCTCTGAAAGCCCCAAACTCCCTATTTCACGCCAATCCCAAACCAACCAGGGCAATGTGGCTAGGCAAGGTGTACACAGGACTATTCTTAAATCAGTCCTGTTGAAAAGCATGCCCCTAGGCCCCTCTGTTCTAGAGACCATAGTACCCTGTTCTTACTATGCTCCCAGTTAAGAGTCTCAGGTTACCCCTACCAGGAACAAAGCTCTCATGGAGATAAAACCATCTGCCTTCACATCACAGTCACAGGTGTCTTAAAAATCATACAAGGTCCTAGGGAAACCCAGAAGATCTTCCAAAGTTATTCTCAGCACTGTGGAGGCTGGAAAAACAACTACACTTTCTGACTTGACTTCCCTTTCGGAGTTCCCTTCCAGCCACCCACTGTGTGCTCACACAGGTGCACACAACACATGTAGAATACGAAGGTTCGGCTGAGCTTGGCAGATGATTTGGCTCATGGTGAAAATCAATCTGATCACAGGAGCTAGCCCCATATCCACTACCATTCCAAGCAGTCAAAAAATCTCTGCCTCCCGTGTCTCTGCATTCTGAAACTTGCTCTTGCCATAACGGTCCCAAGTCCAACTCAGGAAACACCATCTTCTACCTGTCCCCCTCAGGGCTCCAAAAAACAGCCGCAGGAGGTTAGATGAGTGAAAAGGACCACACAGACTTTTGTATTAGTCTACAGTGAACTAAGGCTTCAAAAGCGGAAGGGGAACCCCAGAACTAGCAGGGAGCTACAAGTCACTCTTGCTCCTATCAGCTCATCAAGAATTCCATGGGGGCCAGTGGTTCCCACGTACCCACTGGGGCAAGAATGGGCCCAAAACCTTCCTGATGCAATCTTAGGACACCTTCTTGCATTTTTTAGCAGTTATGATGGCAGGGGAGTGGTCTGACAGGGAATGAAGTATGGAGACCCAAGTCCAAGCAAGGCCTAGCTGCCCAAGGACTTCCGGGGCCGAGGATTCCAGAGGGGAGTATAGCACAGAGGCTCTAGGATAGTCTTGCTCCTCAACTAACGCCTATCAGAGGCTAAAGGGTAGTTGAAGAGGAAGAAAAACACCTTCTGTCTTATAGAACCATCAGCAGCCAGAAGCCAGTGCTCACTCTGGCTCTGAAGGGCCAAGGGCCTTCCTAAACACACCCATGCATTAAAAGTGGGAAAAAAATGTTCATGTGCAGGAAGCAATCTGAATCTGGTGGTGCCAGGGGCCTTTTCCTGAAGCTGTATCTGCATGGCAAACTATTTTTACTTAGGTTACTTAGTTTAAGATTACTGTGAAAGGCAAGGAGCAAGAGCTAATCCACTGCTGCTGACAAAAAGGGACAGGAACCAAGGCCAGACGGAGAGGTAGCAGGCAGAGGAGAGTTCAGGACTGTGATGGTAGGCGCAGGGATGGTGGCTCCCCACTAACGGGGGTGCTAATTATACGGCTTCAACTGTGCACTCCGAGATTCTGTCTGACCCTCAGCCTAACTGTGTGGCGCAAACACATCTAGGAAGCCAACACCCCACAGCTGATGACAGGGGCCTCTGCATCAGATGTTGAGTTTGAGGGTCCACTTACTCTGCCCCTAGCAGAGCCACACAGAACTGAGGCCTCCTCTGTAAAAACTAGAGTCATAGGTTCCTCACAGGATCCCTGGAACATTCAACAAACAAAGCAAACTGAGAGTCCCTAGTATGTAATAAATGTTCCACAAATGCTATTACAATTCAGATTCAGCAAGCTCAGTATAGTACTCAGAGCCATCAAGAGAGAACCCTAAACGATCTCTCAGCATAGGAGAAAACCAGAGTGCACTGAAAACACCTGGCTCAGTTCACCCAAGCCAGACTATAACCCTCAAACTCCGTCTTCTTCCAGGCAGTGAGTGACTACGGCACCTGCAGATAGGAGATGGCTGGCTCCAGGGCAAGCTTCCCTCAGAAGTAAAGAAAAACTGCAGAACTGTGCAGTCTCTGTTTTCTCCCTAGAACTGGAGACTGAACTCAGAACCATCCCACTCAGCACTTCTAAACCTTTACTCTTTGTAATGAGGGTCTTGCTAAATTATTAAATTGCCCAGGCTGAGCTCAAACTTGTAATCCTCCTGCCATCAGCCTCCCAGCGTGCTGGGATGACAGGAAATGTGGCAGCATATCCGGTTCTTTTTAGTCTTCAATGATGAAGGCAAGACGGGAATTTACCACAGGTCTTTTCAGTGGCTGCGGCACCGAACTGCTGTAACACAGAGGAAGGAAGCACTTGTGAAGGCCTAGAGCTCTCCTGCTGCTGAAGAAATTAAGTCATTCCATTTTTTACATACCTCAAGGAGTCTCTTCAAGTACCAAAGGGGCCAAACCCATAAATACCCGATAGAAAGCCAGATATAAAGGTTAACAAGTTTTTTCACTGGGTGTGGTGGTACACACCTATACTCCCAACACCCTAAGAGGCTGAGGCAGGAGGATTGAAAGTCCAAGCCCAGCCTAGATAACTGAGCAAGATCCTGCCTCAAAGCAAAAAACGGAAGTGGGCTAGGCGATGTATTTCAAGGCAAAGGTCCTAGGTTCAATCACCAGTACCACCACCATTTAAAAAAAAAAAAAAAATATATATATATATATACACACACACACACACATATGTATATACGTACATATATGTGTATTCTCTCTCCCTCCCTCCCTCTCCCCCCTTCTCTGCTCTTTTCTGGATAGACAGTAAGGCAGCTGCCCTTCTGACATGAAAGCTACTGAGAGAGGCCTTAGTTCTCCTTCCTAAACTATAGCAAGACTCACTTCAACCAGTGGAAAACTAGTGAAGACGTGTAGTGATTCAAACTCATCAGGTCATGGCAAAAGAACTGGTTAAGAGGAAGAGGGAGAAGTTGGACCTAAAGTAAGAGGCTGGGGAGATAAAAGAGATAGGGCAGGCTGGCTGGGAAGTCCTGCAGGACAGAGAGCAGGTGGCCAGAGACAAGAGACCCAGGACTGGCGGAACAGGGGAGTCCAAACGATTGCCTACGAGGCAGCATCAGCTCCTGGCATCTGAAAAGGCTGAATTTACCCTGACTGTGGGGTTAAGAGCTGTTTTCTGTCCACACTCACCTGTCTGCTACCTTCTACTGGCCATCAGGGCCACCTTCCAAGGGAAAAACAAGCCCACCCCACTGCCCAGATCCCAAATGGGGGAGGCGCCTCTGCTGTGCACGCTCACTACTGTAAGTATTACTCGCCTGGTCACTCATCTGCCCCTCCAGGTCAGTGCTCACCTAAGGGCAGGGACCAGCAGCATTCACAGAAGGAACCCAGGGCCCAGGTAAGGCCCTGGCAACACAGCTGACACATGTGAGGTCATGGCCTCAACCCTCAGCATTAGCCTGAGCCCTCCCAGGACAGAAATAACTATGCTGGACACACCTGGCTCCCAAAGGAACCTAGGACCCAGCCCAGAGCTGATTCACAGCCCACTACATGCCCCAAACCAACGCTGAACCCCCAACGAAACTCCAACACCAGTCAGCTGCATGACCTTGGGAACAGCCACACTCTTCTCACTGAACAGAAGGTAATGTGTAGGAATACAAGATTCTCAACCACTGAGGTTTCTCATCCAGGCAGGAGAGACACTAGCAGCAAAGTGTGGGCATGATAGTATCGACAAGTGCAAAAGCATATGTAAGCATCATATAGCATTTTAAACTCTACATGATTCTCTTATTTCACCTATAAAATACACCTGGTTATATTCCTCTCATTGATCCAATTTTATAAATAAGAAAATCAAAAGCCAGGCATGGTGGTGCACACCTGTAACCCCAACACTTGGGAGGCTGAGGCAGGAGGATCTGCAAGTTTGAAGCCAGCCTGGGCTACATAGTAAGTTTGAGGCCAGTATGAACTACACAGTGAGACGCTGCCTTTTAAAAACAAAAACAAAATTCAATCAATCAATCAATCAATCAATCAATCAATCAGTAAATGAAGGTACATGGGAGAAAGGCTGTTGGTCAAGACCACAGCCAGCAAACAGGAGAATAGGATTTGAAGGCATGTAGTCTCTTAACCAGCAAGAGGTGGAAGAAAATCTAGAGGGTCCAAATTACCACCTCACAGTGGCCAACAGGCAGGCTCCCAGCAATGGCAAGGCTGCTTAAGGTCAGTGGGCCATCAATCCTAGGGCTGAATGCCAGTGCCCTAAGTGTCCCTCCCTGAGACCGGCACAGCTCACTAGGACCTAACCCCAGCACCTGGCAGCCCTATAAGGAAGGGGCTTTACTTCCAGGTTGGCTTCCACGTTGTCCACTCCAGACTCTGCCCCCCACCCCAGGCTCTTCAGCCACACCCTGCACCAAGGCATGGAGGCTGGGGGTTACCCACCTGTGCCCATCCCTCCCAAGCTGACCTGGGAACAGTCTGTGAAGACCCTGGCTCACTCACCTGCCATCCAGCCTGGAAATGGGACAGATTCACAGGGGAGGAGCCTGGAGACCTCAGGCCTTCCGCCCCTTATCGACAAACCCTAGTAGCCCCTAGGCATGACACTTTCCAGAGTACAGAGAACGCTGGGTTAAGCCTCTCACCTTGTTCACTGAATTCCAACTGTTAACACTGCTGCCCCTCTTAGAGGCCTTTCTCTGCCCAGCTCTCCCATCCAGATTTCCTCCAGACCTTATTGCAGGTCAGACACAGTAGGGGGCCAGTAGGTAGCACTCTGGGGGAGTGGCAGAGAAAGAGAAAGGGGGAGGGCAGAAACCTTCAGAAGGTCAGACCATCCTGAGGCTGCTGAAAGGAAGCTGCTGATCAGTAGCCAGCTGGAAGTGCAGAGTCTGCGTCCCCTTGCCGGGACAGGACGGGAGAGGGGCAGAGGGCAGCAGCCCAGGCTCTAGTCACATGATGCCTGCTTGGCCCGCACTCAGCTGACTATCTTTAGCCTGCGGTGACCCAGGTACTCTGTGCTCCCACTTTCCCTGCCCAGAAACGGACCCTGCAGTCCCAAGGTGGCTGTGGCCACCCCCATAGCTGGTATCACTCCCTGCAGTCCTGCCCAAAAGTTGAAATAATCACCACAGCTGAAATACATCGACAGTCACTAAAGTCCCAGGCCTCCAGGCTCTCTTCCCTGCCTTTTAGGTTCTGGTTACAATAGTAATAACCACCTTTCACTACGCATTGACAAGGTATCAAAAACTGATCTGAATTGCTATGTGTGATTTCATTTACTTGCTGCAAAAAAGATATAATTTCAGATGTCTAGAAAATGAAACCGAAGGAAAAGACTTGTCCAACATCAGACATTATATGCTGAAGCAAGACAGCTGCTCATCCCTTACCCCCAATATAAATTCTCCTCAGGAGGCCGTCCATCTGCGCAGTGTAAGGTGCTACCTACCAGCAACTCTGGATCAAGTTTAATTCAGCCTGCAGAAAAATGAGTAGGGTCTCCAGAGTACCTGCTACTTGAAATGGTTGTGTGCGTACAACTAAACTCTTCCAGACCATAAATAATTATCCTGCCCTTACACGAGCGCAAAAGTTCTTCCTGTGCATGGCTCACTTAGGTTTCACCACCACTCAAGAAGGTGGGTGTGACGATGATCTCCAGTGGGCAGATGACAACAGCTCAGAGAAGCTAAGAAAGTTGTCCACTCACAATCACCAAATCAAAAGGCAGCAAAGGTGGGACTGAAACTCTGGTACAGTCCAACCCCATCTTGGCCCTACTGGTTTACAAAGCAGCCTAGATAAAGAATTACTGGGAGCTCCACACGGGCAAGAATCACTTCTACCTTGTTCGCTGGTTGCTGAGATCCAAGATTACAGTCTTGTGTGTGGTAGGCCCATAGTAAAAATTTACTGACAGGATTTACCTAAGTACGGTTGCTTCTCAACAAAGAGCTCTGTGCACAACCATCTCTGCTCACAAGGTGAGTGCCGGGCCTTAGTCTCAAAGGAACTGTGGTCCCCACACTGCTGAGGGTTCTTATAATACCCATCTTGCCTGCACGAACTGTCTTCTTGAGTGCAACTGGAATAGTGACTGAAGAGGGCAGTACTCGGGCCCCACCTTTCCATCCTGTTTTCCTCTCTGTGCCGTGCTGAGAAGACTGAACATCTCAGCATTCTTTGAAGAACTGGGATAGGTAAGTCTGGACACCTCTCACTGACTGGCACCCTCACTGCACTCCACAGTAACAGCACCATCAATTAAGTAACTCCAAAGACCAGGGGTAGATGGATCAGAACTGACCAATCTCTCCTTCAGCTTGTGGCTCAACAGGCATTACCTGGAGGTAATACGTACAACTAGGAGGGCCATGCGACTAGGTTCAAGAGGCAGAAAGGCAACTTACAGGGATGATCCTGAGACAGACTTAATCACTTATTTGCCTAAACTTTGAAAAGGATCAGTGACCATGCATATAGTTGTTTAACAGATTAAATGAGGTATTATTTTACTGGAACACAAAACTACCGTAAATGGTCAGCAGTCATTTTTCTCATTTCTTTGGGGCAATTCTTCAATCTCCCTGATACCCAAAAAGCAGGGTAGGGAGGAGGAAGATGCTTGCCATACTTGGCAAATACAAATTCAAGAATCCAGTTGAAGCTGAATTTCACATAAACAGTGAGCAGGATTTTTTTATTCTACGCCTATGCAATACTTGAGACATACTTACATTAAAAAATTATTCACACCCACTCACAGATTGGGTGCAGGGTCTCATTTTCTGAAATTCTAGTGTAACTGGTATTTCTACTGCTAAATCTGGCTAACACAGGCAGACCACTGTCCCATGTTCCAAACTCAAAGTGGGGAAATTACCGGAGTCCTGGGCTAGGATGCCAGGCCTGGCTCAGATATCTGAGCCCTTGCTGGGCAAATTTGGCAAGAATCCCCTCCTGGGTGTTTTCAGTCTCTCCACTTAGAGGCCTGTGGTAGAGGTTGGTAGAATTTTGTCATCTGCCATCCTTCCAGTCCTAACATCCTGTGATTTTGTTCTTATCCCCACTTGACTGCCTAAATGCAGGCAGCTTTCCAGAACAAGCTTCCTCTCGCGCTAGGATAAAAAGGGTTTCACCCCAAGATTTTGATATGCCTAAGAATTACCATCGGAGGAACTTATCAAAATATAGATTCCTGGATCCCCTCCTGCTACGTAATTCTATAGGCTTTCTCTGGAAATACTTGGGAATAATTCTGATTTAACCCAATGCATTTCTAATGTTTATTTTGATGGGGTTTACCCAGCACCACAATATGTTTTACTTTTTTTTTTTTTCTGAGACAGGGTCTCAGTATATAGTTCAGCCTGGCTTTGAACTCACTATGCAGCCCAAGCCAGCCTCCAACTAGTGGAAATCCTCCTGCCTCAGCCTCCCAAGAGCTAGGATTACAGACATGCACCACTACGTCCGGCAACACTTAACATTTCAAAATCAAGGCTGAATGTCTTTACTTGGGTTCTTGATCTAATACACTTTTTCGTGCACATTCTTCTGTATGTGTTAAATATTTAAGGGTTTCTTAAAGAGAAAAACAAAGTGGCAGAACTGTTCTGACAGAAATGGGCCCTAAATTCCCTCCCGATTTTCCTTCCCACTCAGCAGGAGCTCCAGAGCAGAAGCCAATGTGAAAAACCTTCACCTCACACTTGTGGAAACTGGGGACTAGCAAACGAGCAGGCTTGCAATACCACTTCTGCAGTCTAAGGAGCACCCGGAGCAGGGGGCAAGCTTGGTTCAAATAAGAAATTTCTGCCTCTCCCCCAAACTCCAGAAACCTATTTGGGGCGGTGAAGAGAACCTGAGCGCCTGCAGTTTTAACAAGCTTCCTGCACAGCAGTGATGCCACCTAACGTCCAAGAACAGAGATGTCCGTGACAGCACGCCAGGAAGGGACTTACCCCACCCCAGTCCAGGGCTCACACTTGCAGAAAGCAGGCTGCAGGCAGTTTTAATTACAAAGAGAGGCCACCAGAGTGGTGTGCTTGAGGAGCTCACCCCTTGCTTACACACCAGGGCACTCCCCAGCACCCGGACCCAAGAAGGGTCAGGTTGTCTTGACAGACATGAGGTCACAGGGGATTGGTCTGCCTGGGACGTGGGTTTAGCTGCTATGGCTGTGCCCGGGGCAGAAAAGAGGCTCTGAAGGCAACAGTCCATCTGCTTCTTCCCCACAGCCAGACAACCTCCACTTGCTGTCTGCTCAGCCAACAAATAGGCTGACAATGGCTACCACCTCAGAGCATCCATCTCAGGAGCCCAGGCAGCCCTCTGCAAACCTGCTGTGCATGAAGTTTTAAATTCCCAAGCGTGGAGTAACTCCTGTCCCTGTGTGAACAGAGCAGAGGTGACCAGGCGGCAGTAAGAAGACATGTGCTCCCAAAGATCTGAGATCCCAGGCTACCCCAGGCCCCTCTTAGCACAGCAGGAGACGAACACTAGGTTCTTTTTGAGTTCAACCCTGCAGACCCTACAGGGGACTAAGTCTACCTGCAAGAGAATCCACTTCTCGGTGCCATTAGTTCACCTCCCAGGAAGGCCAAGGCCTCCCCACGTCACACAGGGGAAGAAGGGGAAAAGCAGTCAGAAATCAAACCACTATTTACTCTAAAAGCCATGCTTGAGGGCCACTGGCAACTGGAAGGCCTTGGGCTCGGGCCAGCACAAAGCCCCTGGGGACTTCTCTAACCAGTGCAGCAGAAACCAATGAATGAAGCAAATTGCAGAGACCCTGCAGGTCAAGGACAGGGAAAGGGAGGTGAAAGCAGGGATTGTGTGCTGGCCCCGCCCCAAGGCGTAGGAGAGGGGAGCGCGGTTTTCCTCACGCTGGGTCATGAGCTGAGAGGCTCATAAGATGCTTCTTCATTCTTTACTACCTACAGTGTCACAGAACACCGTGAGGCACGAAAGGTGGGCATGATTCTGCCCCCTTCACAGAACACAGAATTGAATATGGTGAACTTCCTGGCTTGTTTTAGGAGTCTTGAACTGTTTTTTGAGATTCCAACCCTGCGGTCCTGTCACTCTATCATGGAGCAAAGTAAACTTGGCGACTGAGAGCCCCATGTGCCAGGGCCTGGGGTGCAATGGTGAATAAGCCAATCCCCTATCCTCTGAGGGTCGGTGTACAGGAGGACTTTCATCTTTAACACCCCCCATGACTGTGAGGCAGTCAACAGGCTTAGGTAAACATTACATCAAATTCCATCACAGGAAGAAAAGGAGAGAGCAGCCACAAACACGAGTATTTGTAAATCCAGTCAATGACCGATCCATGCTCTTCACCTCAACAGGGACACGGCCCATGCTGTGTGCTGGGTACCGTGGATAAAGAAACAGACAAACTGTCCGGGGTCCGGGCGATGAAATCAGAAGCTGATGCAAGCACTGACACGGGTGACGGTGGGCTCACTGCTCTCACCACCACAGGCAAGACCCACATCTAAGTCTGGGCTCTCTCAGAGATGAACACAAGGCTCACAAAGAACAAGACACAAAAACACAAGTCAAGAATTACAGAACAGGCTCTGTCATGGAAAAAGCAGTGGGCTGTCTGCAAAACTGCTCACCTCACACCAGCAGCAGACCGGAGAGCCAGTCCCACCACTTCCACCTGTGTAACCTGGGTTTCTGTAAATGGGAACTGCGTCCCTAACCTCATGGGACTGGGAGGATTAAGTAAATGCTTCTCTGGCAAGTGCTTGGTTTTTTTGTTTTTTCTTCCAGTACCAGGAATTGAACTCATGACCTTGTGCTTGCCAGGCAGGCGCTGTGCCGCTGAGCTAAATCCCCAACCCCTCTGGCAAGTGCTTGGAAAAGTGCCTGTAGCACAGAAAACCCTCAAGACTTGTTAGGTATTTATTATTCCAGAAGTAAAGATCTGTGAGTATCTGATGAAGGCCACTGACAAGATTTTCTTCCCAGCCCGAGCCACCGGTGAGCTGTCAGGCAGCTTACCCTGGACATCTGCTCTGTACTCCCAGCTACCAAGTCAATGCTTCACTAGACCTCCACCTCAGCTGGGTGCGGTAGAAGGGTGGGCAGCCTCTTTTTGGGAAATCAGGGTATTTCTGGGCAAAGCACTCCCATTTGAGTAGGCCTTCCCAGACCTCAGGGCTCAGCAGAGCTGAAGGCATGTGACTTGAGGACCAGAACCTACAGCACTTGCATTAGACTGGCCTTGGGGTTTAGGCTGCTAGAACTGTCCTCTCCTAATTTCCACTCCTGCAGCAATGGCCGTCCAAAGCCCCCCACCCCCACCACGTCTTTTCTTAAAACAACGAAATGGAATGTACAGGGATCTGGTGTGGGTACTGTAAGCCTCTTAGTGCCACCTGGGAGACCTTGGTCAAGATATAACCTCAGCTTTTACAACAGAAGCAACCAGACAGCTTCCAAAAAGTCCCTATAGACTGGGCTTCAAGTTTAACATTTCCAAAGACCTACTCTCTCAGAGGGGCACTGGCAATCCTCATACAGATGAGGTGACACAGCAGTGAGATCTGGAACAGCAGAGAACACACCTGAGCAACTGCAAGTCAGCCACAGCCTTTGGGGACCCTGACCTGCCTCTCTAGTCACAGGTGGCAGTCCTGTTCCCAGTCTGCCGCTGCCGACAGGCCTTTTTCCCACCACTCAGTGGAGGGGAGCCTCCCTCTTCAGCAGACAAACTGCTGTGCCTGCAGCTCCTGGACAGAAACGCTGACAGAGTTGAGCGTCTTTTAAAAATTGTTTATGGATCTACTTACTACTGAGCCCTGAGTATGATCCATTACTTGTGATAAGTGCCTCCCTTGCTTTGTGTTACTTAATAGACTTGATGTTTATTTTTTCTTATTCTGACTTTCCTCTTATTAGTTGTGGGCGTAGGGGTAGCTGACCCCAAGCAGTTCCTTAACCTTGAGAAACCTGAAATTCTCTAGGAAAAAAAAGCCAACTACCACCTACTTCAAGATCACCTGTGAGAATGCAAACGATAGGAGCAAATGTCTTGTAAACTTCTATAAAATCTTAAGGGTTATCCCAAGGGCAATGCCAACCCCTCCAACAGCAGGTTTTGATAAGACTCCAGAAGAAATGAAGATAGTGGCCTAGACTTCTCAGCTCTGGCAGGTGCCATCTTGAGCGATGTCCTGCCCAGTCCCAGGAAAAAAGAGCTCCCAAGAGTGCAAACTATGTCACCTGGGTTTCTGAAGCAAGTCCAACTTGGGAAGACTGGGCTCAAGATCCTAAGCATGAAGCTGCTATTCTCTGCATGAGAAACAAGAATGGGTCAGGTAGGTTGGATTCCCTGGATCTACCTGGTCTTCAAACCCCAATCACCAGTAATTATGTCCTTTTCATCTGTGGCCTAATCTAAGATCTGCTACTTATCTCAGCCGTCTTTCAAAGGGATGACAGAGGCCACTTCAAGACCGACAGGTACATCTAGGGTGCAGTCCAAAAAAATGAAGGCGTAGTTTTGGGTGAAGGGAAACAAAGAAAAAACAAAATCAGGCTCCCACGTCTCAGACCTGAAGGAATAAGACCCTTGCCACAAGGAAGTGGGGTGTCAGTCATACCCATGTCTCTGCATGAGGGGTGCAAGACTTTCACAAATTATTTATAGATTTCTAATGTCTGATGCCACCCAGGCCAACCCATATCCCTTTATGCACCCACTCTGGCCCAAATGTTCTTTTTCCCACTGCCTATCCACATTTGTTCTCAGGAGACAAGGGCCACTGCTGGCCCCTTTCCAACAGACGTGTGCTGTAGGCTTGAGGGCATGTCCACACAAACAGGGGCTTTCTCACCATCCACTGGAACTTCAGCTAGTTCCAAACCCAGGCAGCAAGCAGCTGGGCATGAAAGGAAGAACATCAGATCGGATGTTCCATGTACCTGTTTTTACACTGTACCCATGTGGCAGCCCCAGTAAACAGCTTGGGCCTGCTTCCCTCAGCAAAGTACACAGTACAGTGCATGCGTGTGCACACATGTACGTGTGAAGTCTGGCGGGCTCAGTAGTCTCAGCTCAACCTCAGGATGCTCTGCATGCAAAAGACAGTAAGAGGAGAGACTCACAGGTGTGGAGCTGACCTGTGCGAGCCTTCACCGCCGTGATGTAGCACTGGGCCAGCTCCTTCCCCTTTCTTTCTCATCAGGAAAATGCTACCTTCCTCACCAACACTATTTGGGGTGTTATAAAAGAAGATAAATGCCCTCCAAAGTCTACATTTCTAAGTGAGAGGACAGTCAGGAGTGCATTATGATCCCATTTTACCTTTAAAAAAAGGGTGTGTGTATACATGTATATGTAGGCTTATACTCATATACTCAACATGTACTGTCCAGTATGACAACCCCATGTGGATAGTGAGTAGTTAGGACAGGCTCGGTCCAAACTGAAAAGTGCTTTAAGTATAAACGACACATTATATTTTTCAAAACAGTATAAAACATGTAAAAAAACCATTAATAATTATGCTGGTTACATTGAAATGATATTTTTAATATACTGGATTACATTAAAATGGATTTCATCTTTTATTCTTAAAAATGTTTATTAAAGTTTCAAATTACTTACGTGTTTGCATTATATTTGTATTAGGCAGGTAGCACGCCTTAGATACACAATTCTATCAGTGTTTAGTATTTACGGTGGTTGGGAGAGAAAAACCGGCCAAAGATTGTTTTACTTTTTGCTAAAATATACTTGGACATTATCCTACAATGAATTCATACTGAGAGACCTGAGGAGACTTTTCCCTCAAGAAGTTAAAGGCCTAACAAGAAGTTAGTTTTTGTCAAGGCCTAGAGTTTAATTCCCAGTACCTCAAAACATGAAGGAAGGGAGGAAACAAAACATTTCCTACCCTTTGGTAACCTAGAACCAGAGGGCCTTCAAGGCTTGCAGAGCACCCTCCACTTCTGCTGGCTTGGAGACCATGCATGGTAAAGTACAAAGCCAGCACAGCTCCTACCAGCAGGTGGGCACGAGGCCTGTCAGAGCTGTAGGGGGGTGTCTCTAGATGAGGAGGGTCAGGGCTGCCCTGGAGGATCAGAAGTTCCAGGGCCTGGCTTACACTGACCGGATTTATTCCTAGAGAGCCCAGCCCATCAAGGGGCACAGCTGGAGCCTCCAGACTGCGCCATAGGGCTTCCAGCACAGGAAGATCTGTGTGGGTTCTCTTCCCCGAACAGTTTCTCCGCAGAGCATGTACACTCCTGTGGTCTGGTAGAATGCAACATCAGGAATACGTAGGGCATTGGCCTCGGAGTCAATGTGCCATGGGCTCTACTTCTAGCTACTCACTAAGCAAGTTACTGAACCTGTGTGAGCTAATGTTTTCTTTCCTCCCTTCCTTCATTTTTTGAGGTACTGGGAACTAAAACTCTAGGCCTTCACAAAAACTATCATCCCCAGCTCTTTTTATTTTTGAGACAGTCTCAGTTAGATCGCTAAATTGCCTGGCCTGGCCTCAAACTTCAGATCCTCCTACTTCAGCCTCTCGGAGTGGCAGGATTACAGGCACGCACCACCAGGTCTGGCTGAGCCACTGTTTTATTATGAAACGAGTATCATGACTAGTTAGACCCACAGGGCTGTTGTGAAAATGAACAGAGTTAACACATGGGATGTGCATGGTGGCTCAGAAGGGCTGGAAAACTTGTGAGAAGTGAAGTGCACCTGGGTGCTTTGGGTGGTTTCCTGGGGCATGCCTGACATCCATAAAGCAGATTCTAGGGCACCTGGCAAAGCCCAGAGACATGACAAAGGCGTGTTGAGTAACAGTTGAGCACAGGACCCAACCTCTCCACACAAGTTTTAAAAAATGAAGGTATAGCCATGAGAAATTAGAATAAGCCTGAAATCCAAACTCAGAATCCCTGGCTTTCCGCTCTAGCAGTCTGCTCCCCCAGCCTGGAGCTGAGGGGAGGGTGGTAGGGGTGCAGGTCCAGGCATGGAGCACAGCAGTCAGCCTGGCTCTGGGGCCAAGACAGGACCAGGGAGAATACACCTAGCAGCCAAAGCCTGTCTTTCTGATCAACAGGCACAGCATAACTAACTCAGCTTCTAGACAGTGTGAGGAGAGGACAGGAAGTAGAAAGAGCGATCCAAAAGCTTCCTCTTTAGGTGGCCATGGATGAGGGGCAAACAGCGAATTGGCGGGAAAAAAAAAAAAAAATATCTGACCTGAGTGAACAAGCCACTTTCCACCTCTATCCAGGGCCTACTGAGAAGTACTGCTTGTTCGACCTTGCTTCCTCCTACCCACCTAACTCCAGCCTCTGTTCTCTACAGCACAAATCTGAGCATGTCACCACTGCCTTCGGAACCTCGTCCAGACTCCCTAAGCTGGCCTCCAAAGGCCTTCTGCTTCTGGCTTCTTGAGCCCTCCTTCTCCTCATTTACACAGGCTTCTTAGTCCAGGGACCCACTCAAATTCACTACCATCCATGCACTTGCTGTTCTACCAGCCTAGAATGCTCTTCACCTGTCTCCACACCCGGCATTTCTCTATCAGATTGCTATGCTTTGTTTTCTTCAGAGCCCTCACCACTATACAGACCTATCATGATACTAATGATGGCTACAAATTAGTACTGCTCGCAGAGAAAGATGGTGCCCATACTTTCTTCCCTTCATTTTTTTTTTTTTTTTCTTCCCTTCATTTTTAGCAGGATCTGCGAGTATTCTGACCAGCAGAATATGGCAAAAGTGATATGCATAATGTCCAGGTCTAGGATTTTAGAGTACTAACACTATCTCCTGTCTTTAGAAACGTCTGGGTAGGCAATGTCTGGGTAGGACCTAAGCTGCCATACAGTAGTCCTTCTGCTCTGAAACAACACTGGAAAATGTACCTGCAGACTAGCTGCCAAGGCTGGCCCCAAACTTGCAATACCCCTGCCTCAGCCTCCTGAGTAGCTAGACTGCAGATATTATGTATGAGCCACTGTGCCTAGCTGCTACCACATTTTGAGATGCGATGTTAGGTAACAATAGGTAACTGGACTACCCAGTTGGCTGTTTCCCTCCTGGAACGTAAAGGTTGAGGGACAGTCCCCTTCTGTCATGTTCCCAGCAGAATTCCCAAGGCCTAACAGGAGGTTGCTCTAACAAACAGGCAAAAGGTATGAGCTTCAATTTAGTGGCAGCCAAGTTCATTCTGTTCGCACAAAGGCCAGGCTCAAGTCATGGTGTGCCCACCCAGATAAGCCCAAGCACACAGAATACAAATTCCTCTTGAAATGGGCCTGCCTTCTTTATGCAGAGCTGGTTTCTGCTAGATGCAGGTTCTGAGTCTCAAGGTGAGGAGGGGGTCATCTCCCTGGTATGAAGCTGCACATCTGACTCTAGCAACCCCATCAAGAGAAGGCCACCACTGTCTGTGCAGTTAAAAGTACTCACAACCTCCAGGGGCCACTTTCTCACCCCAGCATTTTCCAGATGCCTCCAGCAGAATGCCCCACGCCCAAGAACAGGAACCCTAAAGCTCCTGGCTTAGCTCAGGAGGTGACGTTCTCAAGGTGGCCCAACCTGAGTGGGAGAAGCAAAGCTTGCTGGGTGAGACCTCTCTCAACAACCAGTGTTGACCTCTGAGCTGACATACCAAAATTAATCTTACTGTGAAAGGATCCTGCAAGGTCTAGCTCAACGCCCCCCTTCACTTACACAAAGCAAGAATGGAACCCTGGTGTCTCAGTAAGACAAATAATTTGGGGTAGAGGGCTGGTCTCCACTTCTCTGCCCAGTTTTCTATCTTACTCCCAAAATGGATCTGATCAACAACTGTGCAAGGAGCAGGCCAGTCCTGGAGGAGTCTGCTGCCCCAGAGAGAATTAGAATGTTCCAATGATCCTTTGTTCTATTCTTCAAACAGAAGAACTGCAATGCACAAAACCTCTAGCCAGGATCTTTCTTTCCTCTTCTCACTCCAATACTTAATATCCGTCTTAAGTTACTCTTGACACCTACGGGTGTCTGAGATAGAAGGGACCTTAGAGATTAAGAACAATAACGCTATACCCATGCCACAGATGGGAAAGGTGTAAGTTCACTGGGGCCTAACACAATGAAGTTTCCTTGGCAAGCCTATCCTTTAGCTCAGACAGTACTTCCTACCACTGCTGTGGAGCATCGAGCCACCCAACACATTTACTCTCCCTGAAGAGGTGAGTAAGGCTTCCCCTCGGCTCATGAGCTGGACAGAATGTAGTCTTTTTCCTTTGAGTCGTACATATAAAGCCTGGGCCATGCTGTAGGGAAGCTTGGATCAGACACAGCAAACGTTAAGGGCCAACAGGCGACAAGCCATGACCCTGCAAATGAAGAGGAGTTGGGTTCTGCCACTGGACAACAGTGCTAAGAGGCCTAGTGTAGCTAGGTCATTTAGTTCTGCCCCACATCAGCCGTATTGACATAATCCATATATCCTGCTACTTCCTTAAAGCATATAATTCAGTGGGGTTTCCAGTGTATGTATTTAGTTTATTTTTTTAAAGAAAAATAGGAACTAGATTTCTAGGTAATTTTTATGACTTTTAAATGTAGATGATTAAAAGAGTTCTTAAATGCAAATCAACTTAAACTTATACACAGGCTAAACTGGGCCTGAGAACGTAGATAGAAATGCCCAACTGAGACGCCTGTCTTTCAGAATATAAATCCTAATGAGTCCATTTACCACTGAATTCTGGGGCCCTGACATCAATAAGTATTCAAAAATTTCTGAATAAACAAATCAAGAGAAGTACTTTGCCAACTTACAGCTGTAGAACGTAGAGCAAGTCACCATTCAAACTCTTCAAATGTTACCATTCAACAAATTGTTCAGTTCCCTCCTATGAAATCTGAAACATGTGGAGGCACTGCTGAGTCACTACTTGACTACAGCCCAAAACCATTAATGGTCCATCTCCCACCTGCCACTAGAGTTGTAACTGCATGCCCATATGGGACAGGTGTGTTCAGACGCTCTATTTCGCGACGAATGGCAGTCGCCACCCACTCAAAACCATGATTCTCTGTGCGCAATAATCCTAGGTCTTCAACTACTCCTTCCTCCTAGAAAGGTACATGTGTCTCAATGCGCCCCCTCTTCTGTGTTCTCCTGATTTCCTGTCTCTTTCCCATACTCCAACAAGCAGCACCCTACATCCAACCCTGATCTTACCATCTTCAAACCTTACCCTACCCTGGGCTCCAAAAGAAGGCTATTTCACTGATTCCAACTGGTCTCTCTCATACACATACAAAACAAGAAAAGCCAAGAGAATTCTGCTCCCCTGAACAAACACAAAGCTGTTCAAAGACACCAAAGATGGAGTTACTGTAAATCAACTGCACTCATCTCTCTCATTCTCCCACAAGGGCATTCTCAAGCGCTCAATATTTGGTTTGGGTTTGTCTGTTGAGCCAGGGTCTCTCTGTGTAGCCCAAGCTGGCCTTGAACTCATGGCCATCCTCTTGGCTCTGCCTCCCAGTGCTGCAATCACAGGCATGCGCCACCACACCCAGTGACAGTACCACGAGCTGAGCTTCTAACTGCTCAATTGTGCCCTGAGAGTCCTTAAATTCCCCTGTATGACTCAAGGCAAGGTCAGAACTGCCTTTAAGATGTAACACAGGCTACCTTTGGGTGTACAGTCAGGTCCAAACTGCAGAGGTTAAGGGGAAAAGGACCAGGGCAACAAGGAAGTGCTAAAGTCATCCTTAAGTGGTTTTTAAGCAAACTGAAGACCTGGACCACAATCCAGGCCTCAAAAGGGAAACAACTCTTAGCATGACCACTTCTTACTATATGTTAACCTCTGCTCAAGCACTTCTATATCTTCCCTTCGTTCATTTTCAACAGGAGGTGGGAACTCCAGACACATGTCCATTTACCAAGACCCCGAAGTTACTGACCTGTCCAAGGTTGCTAAGTGGCTGGACTTAGAAGTCTGATGGACTCCAAAATCCATACTCAATCACTCCATTCTGTTTCCTCTTCCAGAGGTGAAGGCAGAACCGCAGCAGGAGTTGAATTCAAGTCTCAGCCTTGCTTTGAACTGAGTGTGATCTTGAACAACTTACTTCCTTTCTGGACCTAAAGTATCCCAACCTGATACAACAACCTCTGCAGCCTCTTCCAATTCTAGGGAAAGAAAAAGCAAGCCCTTTGAATTCCAGAACTTGGGAGGATGAGGCAGGAGGATCACCACAAGTTCAAGGCCAGCCTGGGCTAGACAATGAGTTCAAGATCAGCTGCCTGGACTACTTAAGCATGACCACACCTCAAAACAAAAACAAAAACAAAAACAAAAACAAAACAAAACAAAAAACCCAAGGGCACATTAATGGGGACAGAGCTAAAAGCTAGGAATTGGGCTGGGTAAGCCTAAGTATGTCATAGAATTCTCCGAATTCTGGTAACTTACCTGGGGGCAAATGCAAACCCACTGCTTTCAGCACAGGTGTAAATATAACAGCTGGGTCCAGCCACCAGGGAGAAGTGCCTTTGATGGAATGAAATTTTGTGTACACAGATGCCAGTCCTTAAAAAGTCCAAAGTCAAGCTATAGAGACTGGCTGAAAAGAAGCTTCCCAGTGTGTGAGCTTAGGAAGTCCTTCACCATGTGGCAGTCCTGCTGGTAGTAGTAGTGGCTTTTAGCTACCTGGAAGCCTGCCCCTGCCCTGCCCCATGCCACTACTTCAAAACCTTCTCTTCCTCCCACATACCCAACAGCCGCAGAGGCAAGTGGGCAAGCATAAGCTCAGTACAGCCAGTTCAGGAATGGTGCTTCCTCCAGTAAGGGAGCTCCATTCCAGATAACACAGCTTCTGAAGAGCCAGTGATATACCCCGTAAACCCCAGCCGCTCCCTGCCCCTTAAAAGACAGCTAGTAACTGCCCAAGATTTACATTTCAGGAATGACTTAGTCTGCTTCTTTTTGTAATCTGGGAACTCTGCCCCAAAGGATCAAGCAGTAAGCCCCAAACCATCTACTGTACAGTGGTGCCTCAGTTCATGAACTGAAGTTTATTCTGTGAGTCTGGAAAAGATGACCACGTTTATGTTTGTATGGGAAAGATGGGGAAGGTTGTGTTTGTTACCCACTGCAGTTTGCAAGCAAAAAATTTTGCCAAACACTTCTGTTTGAAAACCAAATTGTTTGCAAACAGAAGCATTCATGAACTGAGGTACCTCTATATTCTTAACCTATGAGGTTCTGTCATCCAGCAAGGGTTACTTTTCACAAAAAGAAAAATCTGACCATGCCAGTCCTTGTGGCTAAAACTGTAGTTCAGCACTCATCACAAGACCTTTCCAGTCATCCTCAGTACAGCCACAGGAACTTGGTTCCCTGACCAGACCGCCTTTTCACACCAGCATGAGCTGTCTGCAGGCCTTTTCTCTGTATTATTGCCTACTCCTCCATCCTCCCCAATTCAGGTTAGCCACTGCTTGCCCCACGAGACAGACTTCTCTGACCCAGACTAAACTGGGTGTCACTGCTATTCTCCCAAAGCATTCTGTACTTTCTTTTCCGTACATAGTTCCCTCCATATTGAATTTTGAGTGCACTTACCAATAGATTTTCAAGACAGTATATCCTCTATGGCTCACACACTCAAAGTATGCCAAATGTCATTAAAAGTGGATTTATCCATTCATTCACCAACTAAGTGTTCAATGAACTTCCTACTATGATGTGCCAACTGCTGGGGACACAACGGTGGTCAAATATCAAAGTTTCCGACCCACTGGTGCTAAGGACTAAGAAAAAAGATGAAACAGGGTAACAGAGACGGGGAGCAGTCCAGGGTTGGAGCTCACTAATCTGTCTGAGAACGTCTGTTACAGTGATCTGGGGGAAGCACATTCCAGAACAAAATGTATGAAGCACAGGAACACAGGATGCTCCAGGAAACACAAGGACCAACGATTTTGGAAGGGAGCAAGGAAAGGGCAAAAAGTGAAGGACCGTGGGAGGGTGGCAAATCAGGTATAGTCTAAGAACTTCAGGCTTGAAAGCCACCAGGTCAGGCTATGAAAAGCCACCAATTCTGAGCAACAATAACAGTAGACCAGTTAGAGGCTGCTGGAATAATCCAGGTGAGAAATGATGATGTGTGGGCCAGACAGGCAACACGAAGCTGCCATTAAGTAGATCTGGACAAACATTTTTGAGGGCCAAAAGAATGTACTGGTAAATGATATAAGAGATGACAAAGGAATAGATGTAGGAGACCCAGGTTCTTAGTCTAAGCAATTAGGAGGACATAAAATGCTTAATCTCACTCAGCCTCACTTTACTCATCTGTAAAGTGAGGATAAAAAGAGCACCTGCTGAGTTGATGCAGGGCAGAACAGGTAAAACAGTAAAGGGTGACTATTTCTATTAATTGTCTCTTGGTCATCAAGGTCCTAAATAAATTCGCATGTGGAAAGCAGAGCAAAAACCATACAGAGCCTAGGCAAATAATCCACTCAGATGGCTCCTGGCTTCGGTGGACTCCAGTTCCTGTGGAAAGCTTTTGACGTTATTCCAAAGCAGAGGGGAAAGAAATGTAACCTTGAGTGGCTGCGATGTATGTAGTAAGGTGAAGGTTGTCACAACAAGTTTGGAGAGTTGTTAAAAAAAGGCCCTGTAAACAAGGTCTCTGATGGAGGAGTCTTCTCTATTTACCAATGGTACTGAGGACAGATTCACTAGGCCAGCTGAACAAAATTCATCAATAAGGCCCATTCTGCTCTATCTCCCCCCACACCTAGGGCTTTGCCATTCCAAAGACCTGGCCAAAGGAAAAAAGGTGCCATGTCCAGACTGTCCCCCTACTTCCTGGAAAATCCATCAGGGGCATACCCCAAGCCATCTGCCATAGGAAGTTGGCCAGCTGGCCCTGGTAACTGCAAAAAGCCTGTCTTGAAAATTCAGCTAAATCCAGTTGATCCTCCAAATTAGGAAAAGTACAGATAACCCCTTGGAATAGGCAACTGTGTGTGTGTGTGTGTGTGTGTGTGTGTGTGTGTGTGTGTGTGTGTTGGGAATCAACCTTTTTTTTGGGTAACAGGAATCGAACTCACGACCTCAGGCTTGCCAGGCCAGCACTTATGCCACTGAGCTATACCCCCCGGCCCTGGACTAGGCAATTATCTTAATCTACATCTACCTGGCTTTGAAATGCATCTTCTGGAATATGCACCAATTACATCATATGGGACACTCTGCTACCCATATTCAAAATCCACAAGATTGCAGAACCACCTCAGCACCAGGATTAGTCCCATTCTATGAATGACACAAAGGCAAGGCAGGCTATATAACATTACAGAATAAAAACGGGGCAAATGCCCATGTTCAAAGTCCACCACCTTCCCCTTTCACATCACTGTGCTGTTTCCTGTATTTTCATTAGCCTGAGATCAAGACTTATTCCTTGACGAGTATGACAGCACACACCTGTAACTCCAGCTACTTGGGAGCCTGAGGCAGAAGGACTCCAAGTTTAAGGACAGCTCAGGCAACTTAAGGTGCCCCCCAACAAGAAAAAAAATTGAAAGGGCTAGCTACGGGAGGTAGCTTAGTGGCAGAGCACTTGCCTAGCATCCAAGAGGACCTGGGCTCAAACCCAAGGGTAAAGAAACAGAATGATGAAGTTCTTCAATTCCAGGCATGTTAAGGCCTCCTCTCTCCTGGCCACATTCTTAGGTCGAGATGGTTTGTGAGCCTGGACTGGGGCACCCAAGAGCCTTTAACCTAATTACTCACTCGGAACTTGTCTTGGATTTTGCAAATAGGGGCGACTCCCAGCTGCCACGCTCTCCATTTTAAGGAGGTTTCTGGGTTTCATGCCTGCTCCTCGTCTTCTCTCGGCCCACCTCCCAGAAAAGAGTGCAGAGTAAAAGGGAAGAAAAGTCTGTTCCAGCTTCTGTCCCACTGAAGATGCAGACATATCAGCACAGACTCAGTCTCTCTGCGGGTCTGGAGCTCAGGAGAGCTTGTGACTGCCCTGCACCCCTACAGACCCAATGTCTCCTCAGCACCTCCGGGACCTGCTAGACGCACACACTTCCCTACTCACTCCTGCTCCGTAAGCAGGGCCAGGATGGCTGAAGGGTGCAGGTGAAGGCCGCTTCATTCCCTCAACAGGCTCTCCTAGTTGTGTGCTTTCTTTAGGGGAAGAAAAAGTGACCTGAACAGAAAAAAACCGCAGGTCTCCTCTCCCCAGGCTAATTTAGCATTTCTTAGTGTGTACTCATCAGACTTTTAAGAATAGATGAATAACCTAAACCAGGAGGCACAGACCTGTAATACCAGCACTCTGGGAGGTTGAGGCAGGAGGACAGCAAGTTTCACCCAACCCAACCAAATTAGCAAGACCATTCTCTCAAAACAAAAATAAATGAACCAGAGGCCAGGGATATAGCCCAACAGCACAGCACCTGCCTGGCAAGTGTGAGGTTGTGAGTTCTATTCCAATACCCCCCCAAAAAAATATAAATATATGTATATATATGGGATATAGTTCAGGGAAAAGGCTGTTTCTGGGTTCAATCTTAATATTGTACACACCCCACACACACAAAGATAACTTTATTACAGCTCCTAAGACGATTCCTTAACATAAACTAAAATGCTCAAATTCTCTCAACTGTTACCAAAATATCTCCTTACAGCCCAGTTTGTTCCAATCAGAATTCAGATAAGACCCACAACAATACAATGATTAGTTTCATTTATCTGTAACAATTTTCCCTTTAAAAACGTTATTTTTTAATTAAAAAACATCTTACAGAATTTCTCACATTTACAAACTGGGTAACCGCTACCTCACAATTAATTTGTTCCTTTACCCCCATTTTCCCTACGAATTAGACCTAGTCTTATTAGCACTGGGTACACTATTTGGTGGGAAAAACGTTCTTAGGGGGTGGCGTGAACTGTTCATTATCACCCTGGAAGAAGACACGTAATGCCTGGGTGTCCGTTATGCATCCGAAGCCATTAAGTAAGGTTCCTAAAGGCCAAAAGCATTTCTCCAGCTTTCAGAGCTTGGATTCCAAATGAATGCATTGCCACAATGGCAAATGTAAGGATAAGGGTATATACAAGGCTCTATTTCAGTTTCTTTCTTTTGAGGAGGGGGTTTATTAGAGCAGAAAATGGCTTTGACACTAAAAAAAAAAACCCTTTTGACATTCAATGTAATTCAATTCCTCCTTTTTGCAGATGAAGAAACAGAGGCAAAGAAAGCACAAGGGATGCTGGTGTCACCTTGCTGGCCAGAAGCATGATCAAAAATGGAATTAACACTCATAATTAGATTAATCATTCATTACAAAAAATTTTAAATAAAAATTACCAGATGGGCAGCATTTATTAAGTGTTACCTTTGTGCCTGGCACTTTGCTGAGAGCTTCACAAACATCAAATTTAATTCTTACCACACTCAGAAATAGCCACAATTATTAATCTCATTTAGTGGACGAAGCAACAGTGGTTCAGAAAAGCTCAGTTTAACATGCAGCACAGCCAGGACTCAAAAGTACAGATAACTGCATCCACGGCCAGAATCTTTACTTCCCTGCAGTCTACTCTGCTGTGCTGAGGAAAGGGGCAGGGTCCCAAGTAGATCTGACTGCGTGAGGTCCCAAGGACACCCCCGATCCACACCAACATACAACTAGTACAGCCAAGGAATCTGCTGAAGGGCCCAACTCCAGGAAGGAAACCAGAAGAGGTTGATTTGCAGCTGGCTCAGTGTGCCAGAGGATCTCTGGGGTACCACAGGTCAGCTTTTCAAAACTGATTTTTAATGATTTTTTTATTTTGTGAAACGATCTTTTTTATTTTGTGAAATCAATGATACTTCACAGGAACAACAACAACAACAAAAAAGAAATACGCCCAAGGCATGAACACTTGAGTCTTAAACCTTCCTGGAGATCTATCACTAGCCTTCTTACCAAGCGAGAAGTGTGAGTACAGCACACAACAGACCTACTGGTTACCCCTAGTGGTGTGGTGGAAGCTTGCAGGGCATGTGCATCAGCCACAGACTTTCATTCAGTTAGGCTGCCCTATTCCCCCAGGTACATGCACACTCCCCCAGTAGAATTTACAAAAGACAAATTAAAATATTAACAAAAAGCAAAAGCAGTCAATTCTTTGGGTCACCAACCTTTAAGGTTATCCACACATGCCCCTCGTGTCTGCAGACAAGCGAAGGTCAGTTTTTAAGGAGTGATCCCACTTATTTCAGGAGTACTGACACAACAAAAAAAGAGGGAAGATCCCTATTCCCCAGCTCTCTCACTTCACAGGTGCAGAAAAACTGAAACCCAGAGTAAAGTCTCAGAAAGTCCCACATTCTCCCAGACACCCTAACAGCTACCACATGCTGGGCATGGACTAAATAATTTACATGAATCATCACAGTGAAAGCTCACAATGGCCGCACGACGCAGGTACATCATAAATTAGCACCTATTACACAAATGGAGACAGAGACACAGAATGGTCAAGTAACTTGCACACAGAGGCACAGCTAACAAGTGGTAGAGTGAGCACTTGAACTCTTGCAGTTTGATCCCTGCATTTACTATGTATCAGCGGTGGCGAACCTTTTAGAGCTCTCAACGATATCAAACAGGTGCTGTGGTATGCATGCCATAGGTTTGCCACCGCTGCTATGTACCCCATCTTCTTTTAACTTAGGCATCTTGCACTTAGAAGAGGTGTGGCTGAAATAAGGAAAAAAATTTAAACGTTTTTCAAAATATTCCAGGAGATAAAGGTAACCCAAAATGCCAAAACGCAAACCTCAAGACTTAAAACTACAAACCTAAGTTGTGGAAGCTTAAACCGAAAAGAGAACCCCACAAGAAAGGAGAGAGACTGTAAAGCGAATTTTATTACCAGTTACTGCTTGTGTCCCTTAAAGAACTGAAACACTAGCATCTGAGCCAAACGAGGGCTAAAAATAGGCATTTGCAGCAAGCTTTGGAAAGCTTTTAGCTTATGAGGCACTCATTTCAGATTCCCAAAAACATATGCATCACAGAACACAAAAAGTCCCAAGACCACACAGCTACTCCACTGGTGTCACATACAAACGTGTCCAAGATACGAATAAAACTAGGGCTGGAAAGGGGCAGTAGAGCTCCATGCTGGCTCCACAGAAAAGGCCACCACCTAACCTTAGCAGACAACCAAACCGCAGAATTCTGCCTCAGAAAGCATCCAAGCCCGAGTAACAGGCTTAAACAGAGAAGCTACTGAGGTATCTCAGTCTGTCAAAGACTATTCCAAAGACTGTAGCCAACAAGTAGGTACTCTCTTGCCTCAGATTCCAGAAAAACAAGAACGGAGCAAACTTTCTGCTTTGGGCATGTACAGCAAGTCAGCTTATATGCTCACAGGGAAAGGCAAGATGCCAGCCAAGCTGTCTTCTTCCCACGATCAATAAGCCCAGTGACGCAAGCTATCAAGGGCCCCTGAACTTACACAAAAACGCCAGCTCAGGCACCCCATACCACCTGATGTCATGGCTGATTTAAAACCCACAAGGCAGGTTCACCATTAGCTAAGCAGCAAGCAGCCTGGATGAGCAGACCTATTTAAACTTCTGAGGAGTGCTCTCTCCTGGGGATGATTATACCTCTGAGTTTAAAGGGGGCGGGGGACCAAAGAGTCCCTTAAAGTTGGTTTCCCTTACTTTGTGGGTGCATAGGAGAGATTTGAAAGAAAATGGAAGTTTCGGCACCGCCCTTTGCATAAGAGGGCTCTGAACGGGTTGGGGGGTTGTTCTCGAAAGGGGCGGGGGCAGGGTAAAAGGAAGAGAACAGTTTCAGATAATACTCATAAATCCTAAATACCTCCTGCAAATAAACCAACCTGGAACATATGAATAGCAAAGCGCTGTTCTGAGGAATAGTTGTCTTGACTTCCCCAGGACTGAGAGCCGACAGTGCCTCCGAATGCAAAGGCACCAAGCTCTCCCCTGCAACTTTCCCTGTTCTAACCGTTTAAACTAAGTCGGCCTCAACAGCAATTGCAGAAAGGGAGGAGTTTTGAAAAAGCACCAGGGCCAAGGCCAGAGGCCATCATTCTAACTACCAGCCAGTTTTAACGCTGGCCCGCTTCAAAAGGACCAACACCGAGGAATCTAGACGCTCCGCGCCCGACCGAAGGGCGGCCCAAGCGAGGCCTGAGGGTGCGCACGTCCCCACCCTGCCCTACCACCTTTCCCGGTCGGAGAGGCCGAGAGAAGCCTCCATATTCCGCGCCGCCTCGCTCGCCACGCCGCCTCGGCTCGGTGGGGCAGCCTC
>NW_004955408.1:8974507-9024539 GCF_000276665.1 Chinchilla lanigera | reverse complement strand
GCCTCCCGGGCTGGGGGTGGGGGTGCCCAGACCGGACGGGGGCGAGCACGTGCCTGATGCAATTCGAGAGGGAGGGAGCGAGCGAGGGGGCAGGAGCTGTGGGGGAGGGGGAGGCGCCTTAAAGGGCCCGCGCCTGAGAACCGCCGCAGGTGGAGCACATGGGACTGGGCCACGCGGCGGGCCCGGCCTGCTCGCGCGTTCTGGCAGATTCGGGGAGAAGTCGGCGTTCGTATCATCCTTGACTCCCAACAGCTGAGGAGAGGGCCTTCCCGCTGCGAGGACGCGCCCCCGCCGCCCCTGCCGGGTACCCAGCGGGCCTGGCCCTCCAGGCCCCGCCCGGGTGACCTCGGGGCGCCGCCCGCACCTCCCGCCGAGCTCCGCTCCGCTTCTCGCGCCGGCCGATCGCTGCTGGAGAGGGGTCGGTTCCGGCCGGCCGCGAAGGCCAGCCTAGCCCGAACCCGAGCTGCCGATAGCCCTCATCCTGGGCTGGGCCCCGAAACCAAATATTTGAGAATGTGGATTTCGTTTTTTGTTTCGTTTTTTTTTTCATTCTACAGAACGGCTTTGGATAGAGTTGAACCGACGCGCCACTGGGATTCCCCGAAGATAGATTTTTGCCGCGGCTCTGCCCCTTCCCAACTCTGTGACAGTCACTTCCATCTTCATGGGCCTCAGTTTCTCCTTTGTAACATGACAGAGGTGGCAAACTTCGGTGCACATTTAATTCAATAAATGTTTGCTTACCTCGTTCTGTAGAGGCTAGCAGGGTTCTAGGAAACGGATTTGTCAACAAGCCCAGTTAACAAATACCTATCCTTGTGGAATGTACGTTCTAAGGTGGAGAAGGAGACAATAAACAACTGCTGAACAAATGCTTTGACCAGTACCTGTGAAAACAGTAATTACTGCGGTAGTGAATTGGACTAGACCGGCTATTTTCGTGTGCATGGTAAGGGAAGATTTCCTTGGACTCAGACCCCAAATTGTTAGAAATCACAGTCTGGAATTGGACCCAGAAATCAGCGAGTCCACAAGACCCCTCCGTGTTCATGCACATCAGGACATCAAGTGGTCCCCCTCATCACTGGAGCAGTCCTGGCCTCTGACTAGCTGAGATCCACCTGCTCGAGACTCAACAGCCTGGAATGTTGCCCATCTCCAAAACAAGGATGAGACACCGGACCTGCTGGATGGAGGGGCAGTTGATTGAAAATACTTGGAACTGCATGGGTCACAAAGACTGGGCTGCAGAATTGGAACCAGAAGCACTGGGGAAAGTACTGATAGCAATAGCCTGGCGATCTGATGTGTAATTCCAACTGTTCCATCACCCCACCACGCCTCTTCAGCCCTGCACACTTCCCCGGGCCCCCTCTCCTGGTGGGAGATAATGCCTGGCTTGCTTACTGTTACTCTGAACTCGTGAAAAGTCAAGTGAGACAGTGTCAGCCAAAGCGCTGTTAATGACACACACTTAGGCCAGTGCTTGCAAAGTGACTGAGGAAGGGAATGAGTAAAGGGATGCCAATGAATTTAAGTAGGATTTTACATAATTGCATTATATATACCCTTAATCTGCAGGCAAATGAGTGCCCATTGCTGCTGCACTATCTTTCATATATTGATAAATATTTCCTGATATTACTTACACTAGACCCTCTCTGGATTTTGTTAATAGGGGACATAACTGTCATTGTTAATCATTCCTTTTTGGGAGGGTACTGGGGATTGAAGCCAAGGGTCTGTCCACTGAGGTAAAACATATATATATATATATATATATATATATACACACACACACACACATTTTTATATATACATATATATACATTTTTGGAATATATATATACACACATTTTTATGTATACATATATATACATTTTTGGAATACATATACACACACACACATTTTTTAAAAATAGGGTCACATTAGATTTCTGAGTTGTCCAGGCTGAGTTCAGATTTGTAGTCCTGCCGCAGCCTCCCATAGTGCTAGGATTATAGGCATGTGGCACCACACTGAGCTTATTAGTCATTCATTCTTTTTTCTATGTTGTTTTTATAAATGGAGGTAGAGGTGAGATAGACCCTATACAACTTGTAGGGGTAGCAGGGCTTGTGTGGATGAGTAATTGCTTGATACTATCCATCTGTCAGAGCCAGAGGTGAAAAGTGTGGCCAGGTCTGCTGTGTAGGAGCTGGATGGACACAGATCTGCACACCTTAGGCCTGGCCTGCCTTAAAAACTACATCTTCAATTTACAGTCTCTTACAGCCAGAAGAAAGAATCATAATCATGACTCAGTCACCGGGTTTTGCAGATGAAGTAACTGAAGTTTACAGAAGTAAAGTTACTCATCCAAGGTCACATGGCCCTTGGCAGATCCCTTACATCTGAATTTGTTAATCCTAAATCCAGTAGCTTTTCCCACATTAAAATGACAGAAGGCTGGGGATGTAGTCTAATGGTAAAGTGATTGCCTATTATGCTTGAGGCCCTGGGTTCAACTCCTAACACTGCACACGCGCGCGCACACACACACACACACACACACACACACACATCTAAAATTTTAGGATTAGGTGTTATATTTAGCTTTTTTGAGTTCTGACCCACTGTACCATGCTACATGCATGTATTTTTTCCAAATACAAGTCATGAACAAACACTTAAGAATAGCTACTTCTATTACCAATTATCTGCTAAGTTCTATGAAAAATATGTGACCTTCATTATCTTATTTAATCCTCATTGTAGCCCAGTGAGATAGATATTCTTTTCCCAGGTATCAAGTGAGTCCCTATTACATGCCAGGCATCAGGCTAGGTCTTGGAGCTATTACTGCATTTAGTTACAAAGAAAAACTGATGTTCAAAAAAGAAAGTACAGTAGACTGTCACAGCGTGGTTTTCTAGGCCTGCAAGTCTTCAGGCCTCCCCCTTACCTTACCAAACTCTACAACCTGTTCTGTGTTCTCTGTTGCCATCTCCAGAGTAGTAGTCATGGAGAATTCATCAAATACTGTACTTAGGCCTGGAAAAACACTAAAAATTTTGAATCTTGTTTCTCCAAAAGATAAACTATAATTAGGGAGACCAACGAATTGATATATGCCCTCAGGCCAAGAAAAGAAGTTAGACAAAATATGATTTTTTGGTGCACACCTGTAATCCCAGCACTTGGGAGGCTGAGGCAGGAGGATCACTGCAAGTTTGAGGCCAGCCTGGGCTACAAAGTGAGCTCAAGTTCAGCCTGAACTGCATAGCGAGACCCTATCTCAAAAAGACAAAAAAAAAAAAAAGATTTTTATGACAAAGATCAGGCTAACTCCTGCCCAGGGCTTAACCACTTACCAGTCCAAATATTTAAATACAGGATGACCAAAAATTGCTTATTTTTTCATTAATTTTTCAAGCCCAAGTGGTACTCAGACAGTACATAAACAACCTCACTGCCCAAGTGATGATCAGGGTAAACTGTTAAACAGTTAAATATATCATGTTTTTAACCACATCAGAGTCACACGCACATGCACACACACACAAACACTGAAAGATTGAGTCCAAATACCTCTTTACAATTAACTATGTACTTGTTTGCTCCTGGTGCTGATGACTTCCTAAAGAGACAGAAGGGGCTAAACATGAGATTAGAGAATTGGTTGTAACTCAGAGTCCCGTCTCTGCGTTGGCAGGATGACTCTAGGGAGCCTCCTGAGCCTGCTTCTGCTTCCATTTCTCCACCCACAGAATCACAAGTCTACTACCTGCCCATCTGGTTTAGGAATGTGAAGGAGAACCTAGAAATTCCATGATGCCTTATTATGTCCCTCTATTTTTATTTATTTGGCTGAACTGGAGATTGAATTTAGGGCCTCACATGTGGTAGGACAGCACTTTACCAATGAGCTACACCTCTAGCAATTTTTATTTTCTTCTGAAACATGGTCTCACTAAGTTGCCTGGGCTGGCTTAGAACTTACAACCCTCCTGCTCAGCCTTCCAAATAGCTGAGATTACATTGAGAAAGGAAAAAATGTAGTTTTATCCTCTTTGAGTTTGATTTCCTGAAGGACCCTGTGTTTCTGGAAGAACCTGCACTTCCTCTGATATCAGGGGACTCTCTCAGATGTCAGGCCTCTTTACAGGGACAGGGAGCTATGGGTGGGGCTAGAGAAGGGAAGGGCCTTGCCCAAATAAACAGTGCCCACTGGGGAGGGCTCATTCTAGGCCCTGAACTGTCTCAGGCCTTCGGGCACATGCCATGAAATAATTTCCACTTCCAGGCAGCATCTCAGCCAAGACTGCCTCCTGCGAACGTGTGAACAAAAGCAGCTGACATGTAAGGAGAGTGGTGACAGTGGAGGATACTGACTGTCTTCATACTTACCCGAGTGCAGTCCTGTCCACTAACTAGGATCATTCACCCCCATTTTACCGATGACTAAGGCGAAGGAGGTGGTGAGGAAGGAGGTGGTTAGGCAGGAGGGTGGTTTGCCCTACGCTTCTGATAGACAGTGTACTCTTAACACATTTGCCCCTCTGAGCTGCAGACTGGCACCACCTAAGCCTCTTTCCATCAGTTCTACCTGTGTAGCCCCTTGCCCATCTCCAGCCCTTCCCTGGACTTCCTGCTCCTCTCAAGTGCTCCCACGTGGGCTTCCCAACTTTAACGCTACTCCTCCCTGTGACCCAACTTAGAATACTGGCTGTGTTACTTTTCTCATTGCTGAGACAAAATACCCGACACCCAAAGTTAAAGGAGGATAGGTTTATTTAGCTCAGGCTGTAGAAGTTTCAGTCCATAAGCTGCTGGCTTCAAGGCAGGATGGCATGGCAGACTGGCATCACAGAGGAGAGACAGTTCATGGTAGGCAGAAAGTAGCAAAGCAAGCAAAGGACAACAACAGCTCTTTCTATCCCTTATATCTTATCCAGGTTACTAAGGGCAGGAAACACTTACACCTTTAATCCTACTGCCCTTGAGCCTCGCATTGTACCATGAATCAATCCCAGCCTCACATGTTCTAGATCCAGCCACCTCTGAAAAATCCCCACCTATGACTAATGAGGATTTGGGGGGCATTGAGATACAAACCATAACATTCCACCCCTGGTTCCCCAGAGACTCATGCACATCCCTTTAGGCAAAAGGCATTTAGTCCATCTCTAAAAACTGCCAAAGTCCTAACAGTTTTTTTCAGCACTGCTGAAAAGTCCAAGTCCAAAGTCTCCTCCAAGATGTAAGGCAAACTCTTAGCTGCAAGCCCTTGTACAAAAGAAAAGAAAGTTAAACACTTGCAACATTCAATGGCACAAGATAGACATTTCCATTCCAAGAGTTACAAGCAGGGGGATAGCAAGGAATGAGAACAAAGCGAGTCCAAAATCCAGCAAGGCAAATATTAAATCCCACAGTTCTACTCCCTTGCAATCTGTGGCAAGTCGTGAACTCCAAAGGGCTGGGGTGGCTCTGCCCCATGGTACTTCTGGTGGTTGTAGCTCTCATGGTTTCTCTCTTGGGCTGACTCTGCTCTCTCCTTGCAGTTTTCCTCAGATGATCTACATTCCTGGATTCTCCAAACTTCTGGTGTCTCCTCCCCAGATCTTTGGCTTTGCTCTCACAGCTTCACACACAGCCCTCTCAAGAGCACACTGCCTGGCCTCCAAGTCCTTCTTCTGAAATCTGGGTGGAAGCCTTCCTGACCCCATAACTCTTGCATTCTGTGTGCACCTAAAACCAGCACCACGTGGATGATGACAAGGTCTGCTGCCAGCTGAAGCAGTAGTCAGGTTTCCTTCTCTTTTGGCTGTAAGGGTTGAGTACCTGAATCACTGAGCACTCTGCACACCCAATCCAGAGGAAAAATTCTCTAGGCCATTCTGGAACACAGTTCCCTGGGGCTCTCTTCTCACAGCAAAGTCTCACGTTTGCAACCCTGAAGCTGCAAAGGCTGGTTCTTGTGATGTCCTCAGGTGATCTTTTCTGTTAGCTTCTTCTGAAATACTTGGCTTTTTGTTAGTCTTTTCAGTGACCAATTTCTCCTCTGTTCTATCTTTGTAAGCTGTAACTTGTGATTTTTTCTTCTTTTTTTTTTCCTTGGTACCGGGAATCAAACTCAGGACCTTGCACTTTCCAGGCAGGCGTCTGTGCCGCTGAGGTACATCCCCGGTCCCCTGTAAGCTGTAACTTAAGTAGAGCTTCCTTTCTGGCTACACTCACTGCATTTTAAATCATTCTGTTGGGCTTTCTGCTCTTGACTCAAAACGTAAATCTGGCTAAAAGCCCCAGCAGTAGCCATGAAACATTAGACTGCCTTGAAATTTCTTCTGCAAGATTCATTGGTACACTGCCCTTAATTTCAGTCTCAGGCAGTCTCTGGACATGAGCAAAATGCAGACAAACTTTTTGCCAAGTCATAACACTCATCATCTGGAGTCCAACAACCAGTGCAGTCCTTCTTCCCAGCAGAAACCTCCTGAGCCTGGTCTTTACCAGCAGGATTTCTTTCAGCCTTCTGGTCTTTTGAGCTCTAACAAGACTCTCTCATCAAGTACCACCTAAGGTGTTCCAGCTCCACTTTTTTAGCTGGCATCTTAGAACATTTCTAAACTCTTCCCACATACCAATTCTAAAGGCTTTTGAGCCACATGGCCAGGTAGAGACACAGCAGTGACCTCACTTCTCAGGTACGAAATTCTGCATCAGTTACTTTTCTCATTGCTGAGACAAAACACCTGACACCCAAAGTTAAAGGAAGAAAGGTTTATTTAGCTCAGTTTGTAGAGGTTTCAGTGCATAAGCCACTGGCTCCAAGGTAGGGTGACATGGCAGACAGGCACTGTAGAGGAGAAACAGTTCATGGTGGACAGAAGGTAACAAAGCAAGCAAGGGGCAACTGCAGCTCTTTCTGCCCCTTACATCTTGCTTGTCCTCTTTTTTTTGTGCCAGGAATTGAATTCAGGACCTTGCACTTGTGCCACTGAGCTATATCCCTGGCAGTCCCTTATATCTTATCCAGGCTACTTAGGGCAGGGAGCACTCACACCCTTAATTCTAGTGCCCTTGGACCTAGCATTGCAATCCCAGCCTCACATACTCTAGATCCAGCCACCTCTGAAAAATCCCCAGCTACGACTGCATGAGGCTTTTGTGGGGGGCCATCTAGACACAAGCCACAACACTGCCTGAGCCAACTCCCTGACTCTTAAATGGATTTGGCATATTCTGCCATTGCTCAAAATCTCCACCTTCATACTCCGCCCAGCCCAGCCCTAACCTCCCCATCCTGTTGCCTTCCAGCCACACGCCCTGCACTCCAACGACAGTGGGCCACTCACGGCTCTCGTGCTTCCAGCCAACAAGCATTTACTGACCATGCATCATGTACCAAGAACCGTCCAAGCAAGCCCTGGGCACAGACACATATTCAAGACATATGTGTCCTTACCTCCAGGAAGCTCCTGTCTCCTACTCTCTGGGCCCTGTATTTTCTTGCCTCAATTTTATGACAGAAATGTTAATGGTGTGAATACCAGCTTGACTGTCTTATGACTTTGGGCAAATATTTAACCTCTCTCTAAGCCTTGGTTTCCCTATCTATGGAGATAATACTACTACTTACTTGTAAAGCTTCACTGCACCTTCAGTGAGATAATGTACATAATTCAGCAGCACAACGCTGGGTGTCTAGTACATGCTAAGTAAATATTACCTTTCATTACTTTTATTATGGCCAATAATGACCCTTCCATTTCTACTTGTCCAGAATTTTACTTGCTTTCATGGCTCAGTATAAAATGCCAACTTCGTATAAGATCTTATTTAATCTCCACAGCTAGATCAGATTTCTCCCTGCTTTCAACTCCTAGTAGGAAATTCCCTACAGCATATAAAGTACTTTTCACTTTCTACATTGAGTTACAGTTGGTTCTGAGTATGCTTTATTGTCCAACTAGGTTGTGTTTCTTGGAGGCACGGGTCATACCTCACTTTTCTTAGTGTTCCTTGTAGTACTCATCATCAGTGGTGCTATGCAGAGAAGAGAAACCCCAAATCTATATTCTGAATAAAGAAATTAATGAATCCAGGATCATTCCTCATCATGTCAGTTTTGTTGGAACAACACCATCAAGTGCTAAACTATATATATTTTGATCCAAATTTTGAATTGTATATGATAAATATATAATTATTTACTTATCTACACCATAAAACGTAATACAAAATAAAATGCACTAACTTTACCAAATGGGAATAAAATTTACAGGAAAATTCATGTATAAGTCCACAACCTAGAGGCAATCACTAGCAATATGTTGGTGTAGTTTCTTCTAGTCTTTCTTCTATGACTATTTCACAGAACTGAAATCATACTGTATAGCAACAGTTTTATTTCTTGCTTTTTCCCTTTCATAACTCTGAATTGCCAGGGCTGTCCCCAAATCACTGCAATTTCTTTCCATGCAGTCAGTTAAATATCACATACTGGGCATTTTCTATTTAAAAATCTTCTAACGTGTGTATCTTCTAAAGGACTTTCATAGAGGCAGGACAGACAGGATTCTCTTAGCTGGTGAATAACTGGGATCCACAGACATCAAGTGGCCTCTTCCAGTATTGCCAGGGCAGCAGAGTCAAGGGCAGAACCCAGGTGTCACCTCTCTGATTCCAGACCCCTAAAGCACATTCCAGGAGACACAGGTAGTATACATGGAAAATGCAGAAACCCCAGACAAACTCAGGGAACCATTTTTAAACATTCCATGATCAGGAACATATCCAAGCTAATAAAGACAAATGGAAATCAGCAGCCAAAATGAAGGCAGGAGGCAGGTTCCCTGCCAACATGACCATCATTATTACAGGGCAGGGATGGCCACTAGCACCAGACTCAGTCTGTCCTCACCAAGCTCCAGGTCAGAAAGCCCTTCCCTGAGGACAGGAGTGCAAAGAATGAAGGACAAGACCTGGTCCTTGCCCCAAGGAACAAAACTCTCCACAGCAGAACATTGTTCTCTTCCCAGAACACTTGCCTGGCCTTTACAGGAGGCACACACACACAAAAAAAGACAAGGGATCTGGGGTCAGAGAACTGGATTTAGGTTCAATTTTTATTATTGCTCATTTCCTAGTTCTGTGACTTCAGGTAAGCCACCTTGCTTCTCCAGTGTCTCCATATATAAAACGGTGTAAAAGGAAGCATTTACAAAATCATTATGTCTTTGAGAAGATTAACTAACTGGCCAATACCTGTGAGTACTGTCACCTACCAGCTCTGTGACCTCACTCCTTGCCCCTCTCTGGCTCAGTTTCCTCATCTGTAGAATGGAGATGATAACAGCACATAAGGATTATTATAAGGTTATTATAAGGGTTAAGGAGTTAATAAAGGCAAAGTACAAACTAGGAGTGATGGCTCATTCGTATAATTCCACCATTCAGGAGGCTGAGACTGGAGGTTTGCTGCAAGTTTCATACCAGCCTGGGCTACATAGTGAACTCAAGGATAGCCTGAGCTACATAGCAAGACCCTGTCTCAAGAAAGAGGGGAGGGAGGGAGAGGCGGGGAAGGGAGGGAGGGAGGAAGGAATGAGGGAAGGAAGGAAGGAAAGAGAGCAACAATCTCCAAACTGTGAAGCCCAGGCAGGAGGACGGTAAGTTAGTCACTTAGGGAGACCATGTCTCAAAATTTTTTAAAATATATTTTTAATTTTTATCAGTGCATGTTTGCAATAATGATTACATTCCTCATGGGAGGCTGGTACATGTGTATAACACATCTTAGTTCTTAATTCCTCTTCTCCTTTCCCTCCCCTCTCCCTCTATCTCTTGGTCCCCTTCATATTTACAAAACTTTCATCTCCCTATTTCCTATTATCCTCTTTTATTTTGCTCTTTAAATTCTTTATACTTTGGGTTTCTCATATAAGAGAAACTATGTGACATTTAAACTTGTATGTCTGGGGGCTGGGGATTTAGCTCAGCGGCAAAAGCGCCTGCCTGGCAAGCGCAAGGTCGTGAGTTCGGTTCCCGGTACCGGAGAAAAAAACCAGAAAAACAAAAAAACAAAAAAACAATAAACTTGTATGTCTGATTTATTCCACTTTACATTATTGTCTCCAGGTGCACCCATTTGCCCCTAAATGACTCAAATTTATCCTTTTTTACAGCAATATACTAGTACTCCATTGTGTACAAATACTACCTTATCTTTATCCATTCATCAGTTGAAGGGTATATAGCTCACTTTAAAGATTCAGCTATTATGGGCTGTGCCACTGTAAACATGGATATGCATGTATCATAGTAACACAGTGTCTAACTCTTACAGGAAGATACCTAGAAGCAAAATATCTGGGTCAAAATGAATTTTTATTTTTAGTTTCTTAAGGAATCTCCATACTAATCTCCATAGTAGTTGTACAAGATTACATCCTTAAAAATTTTTTTAAAAATTTTAAAAAAGGTTGGAAGTAACTCAGTGCAAAGGCCCTGGGTTCAATCTCCACTACCACACACTAAATCAACCAATCAATGTATCATTCAAAGTGCTTAGAATAGTGCCTGACACATATGAAGTACTAAAACAAATGTTCATTACTATATAAATTTGGTAGTGGTTGTTGGCATAGTCAGGAGAAGCATTCAAGTCCCACAAAGAAGGTAGAATAAGTGTTAGCCTATTTTACAGATGAGAACACTGAGGCTCAGAAGTATGAGATGTCTGATCTAGAGTCATGCTGCTCCTTGATGGAAGTTCTAGGACAGTGGTGGTGAACATGGTGCACATATTATTTGTTTATCTTTTAGGACAAAAGACATTAATGTATGAGCCATGTTTTCTAAATTTAAACCTCAGTATTCACTCTTAATTGCAGTGCTGGCCCTCTGTGATAAGTAAGTGGGTTTTAGGTAGCAGTCTGTGTACTTGTCTCTAAAAGCTTCGCCATCACTGCTCTAGGACTTCTAAAGATTTTCCATATCCAATGTCCTTCCCCGTAGGCATATTTTGTATGGTCCACACAGGTTTTTTGTTTTGTTTTGTTTTGTTTTGTTTTGTTTTGTTTTGTTTTGTTTTGTCTTAGGGGTGGTGCTGAGGGTTAAAGCCTGGCCCTGCGCTTATCAAGGAGCTACCCACCCAGCACTCACACTATTATTTTAGACTGAATTTTAATGTGATTAGAGCCGGGTGTGGTGGGGCACACCTATAATCCCAGCACTTCCGAGGCTGAGGCAGGAGGATCCTAGAGAGTTTGAGACCAGCCTGGTCTACAAAGTGAACTGAAGGCCAGCCTGCACTGCATAGCTAGACCCTGTCTCAAAAAGACATAAATAAATAAATAAATACATAAAAAGAAACTTTAAAAAAAAATAATAAGCCGGGGACATAGCTCAGCGGCACAAGCGCCTGCCTGGCAAGTGCAAGGTCCTGAGTTCGATTCTTGGTACCAGAAAAAAACAAACAATAACAAATGTGATCAGACAGGTTCAGTGCACAAACTAAAGCCTAGGTTCTACCCCACCTCTGGTGTTACTTCCAAGTATCTGCCCTTGTGAGACCCCTGCAGAGACTGATGGATTGATGCCCGTCACTAACGCACAGTACAGATGAGTTCAGGAGACTGAAGGGGAGACAGCAAGGACTACAGGGAAGAGGTGGTCAGGGACACTTGCACAGAGGTAGCCAGACTTGAGTTTGAACTTGGAGCTGGGGGGCACGGCTTGCTCAAATGGAAAAGGGAGGGCGGAATGCTCTACCACCAGCTGACCTTCAGGGATGTTTATGACTTCCCTGATCAGGCTTCCCTAGGCTTCTGCCTTAAAAGAGAGGGGGAAGCGAGGAGTCTTCTAGCTAGATGAGGCCATGGGGCCCTGGAGGTGGAAACCAGCATGGATAGTCGGTGTTAGTTAACTGGCAAAATAATTGTGCCTTTGTCCCTGAGGTCTGAGCACTGGGTAAGGCACCTGCAGGAGGTATGATCACATTAGCCAAAGTATGAAACATGGTTGCTGCCCTTGGGGAGAATAATGATGATGGCTAACATTTATTACGCTGTTGCCATGAGTCAGGCCTACAGACGGGAGGATTTCGCTGAAGGTATCCTTTCTAAAGCAGAATTCCCTAGAATATGAATAAATGTATATCAAGTCATCAGGAAACACTGTGTTAAAACAATATTAAAGGGGTGTTTGGCTGTAGGCTGTCGAGGCCTTAAACACACAGGATGAACTCTGATTGCAGGACCAGGCAGGGAAAGGCTGCCTGTCCCTGCAATAGCCACTGGGTCAGAGGTTCGTCCATTCCGCGAGTGTGGGGAGCTCTAGGTCTACCTGAGACATACAGTAGGCAGAAGGAACTTCCAGTGAACACGGGTGACCTGATTTCCTCGTGTGGCTAAAGTACACAGAGACCACCAAAAGCAGACAAAGAGCAGCCAGGGTCCTTTTGCTTGGGAAGCTTCGACTGGTGTGTTCTGCGCAAACTTCCAGGATGTCAGGGCACCCAGAGAACCCCTCACCTGGAAGCAGGAACTGTTACAGCACATCGTTAAAAAATAAAATCCCTTCAACAGCTTCCCATTACCTAAGAGCTCTCGCCTGGGCCCACAAGACCTCGCTGCTCTAGGCCCCAACAAACAGCTCCTGCCTTTCGCTCCCTGCACACCCAGCGCCTAGGGAGCCCCAGGGCATTGCACTCTGCTGTTTCCATCCCTGGTCCTCCTCAGCCCCCAAGCGCAGTTTGAGCTGCCTCTTCTCGCAGACACCTCCTGGGACCAACTTGGGTGAAGTATCCATGTTCTCCACAGCCCAGATCACAATCTGATTTTGCGTGTCAACCTGCCTGTTGCTTCTTTTAACTCTGAAGTCCCATCCTATCACTACTTGGGGCTATTCTGTGCAAGAAATCTTATCTCCGTGTTAGGGCTCACACAGTAGCTCTCAGCAATAGGAGAATGAGTGCTGTGTGGTCTCTCCCAAGTCTGAGACCCTCTCCAGGCCTCTGAAGCCCCATGAATGAAATGAAGCAGTAGAATGAGGTGCTGCTGGAAGCGCTTGGAGCTCTGGCTGCGGCTCTGTGACTAACGTCTGGGCCTCGGGCCCAGGAGTGAGCCGAGCAAGCTGCAGCTCCGCAGCACCGCACACCGCACACTGATTGAATCAGGCAGCAGATTCCCTGTCATTTAGCGTCCTGCCGGCCCACGGCTGGGGACTGTGCTGTCAGATTTCCAGATGATCCATGCACTGCCACCTGTTCTCCCATCTCACCTATCCCCGGTGGAGGAGAGAGAGGAATGTGGGCAGGTGGCGAGGCTGCAAAAGCATGTGTAATAGATCTGGAAGCCCAAGGGCAGAGGACCTGTCTTTCACTGTCCTAAACCAAAAGGCTGAATCTCCAAGAGATTTTATCAAACCCTACAATCTCTGGGGGCAGAAGGGACTTAAACCTGACTACTTCCAAACATTCCTCCACCTGGATTCCACTGGAAGCTTTAGGATAGGGGCCTCGAAGCTGAGCAGGATGCTTATCTCGCCAGCAAATGGCATTTTTGGAAAGTCCCTTCATCAGCAGTGTGAGGCAGCGAAGCGTGGGGTGAAGGGCTGGGCTTTCGGCCAGGCAGCCAGTTGGAAGCTCAGCCGCGCAGCCTATGCTGTGTGAGCTTCAACAAGCCACGAACCTCTCTGACCTCTGCTAACTCCTCTGCTGAACTAGACAGCCCACGTGGGGCTGCAGGGAGAACAGCGAGGGTTAATACGTGCTAGCTGGGCAAGAAGGGCCTATTTCTGTCAACTGCCACCTACTGAGTGGTATTGTTTTTAGATCCTCTTCAACTCTGGATGTTCTCTGGGTTGGTTGGTTTGTAAAGCAAGAGATCATCGGGGTCCAGCCCTGAAGAACACAGGGCAGGGTGTTCAGAAGAGTGGGCATGCTCCTGAATGGGAAAACACCGGCTTCTTCTTGCTGAGCCTCTGGGTCCTCCTGGGAAACAAGGGGAAGACTAATCCGTGTCCTGTTTCCTGTTATAGAACTGATGTGTAGATGTAATGAGAAACAGATCAGAAGGCTTTGAAAACTGAAAAATGCTACATACACATGAGGGGTGCACCTTGTTTTGCTGGCGAACCCTCACTTCTTTCAGGGAGGCACTTGGATTTCCAAACAACCAAAGCGCTAAACTCAATCTATTTGGCAAAATAGGTGTTTTTGGTGCTTGCTGTGAACTTGAAGCTACTCCATTTAGAATCTTCTTTCATTTACATACTGGAGGGAAAAAAGGTGCGTGTGGGGGTGGTGACAAGCACTTAGGTACAGTCCTATGGGGTGTAGGTCTTGGTTTGGCTGGTGTCTGCACGTTTGTTTATTGTTACAATTATTACTTTTCCAGTTTGTCTTCTCCAGAGTTGGACCAGAAGGTCCCAGGTGAGGTGCATTCACTGCACAAATGGGACACAATAGTTCCGCATAACTGCAGGAGGTCTCGTGACCTTGGTCCAGTCCCTGTCCTGCCATGGGAACCCTCTGCTGGCGAAGCCTCTGGACTCAGCCTTCTCCCTGTACAGGTCAGGAATGGAAGCCCAGAGAGGGAAGGGACCCAGCCAAGGGCACATAGCAGGTTAATGGCAGAGGCTTGGGTGGGTAACACCAGGTCTCTTGACAACTCTACGCTCTTTCCAATTGTCTTATAAAATCTTGCATTTTCTGCAAATAAAGCTGATTATGTATCAAAACCTTGTGAGTCATAGGAGTTTACATTTGTTAAAACCCATTGAACTACACTTAAAATCTGTATTTTGTGGTACATTTTTTTGTTTTTTTGTTCTTTGTTTTTTTTTCCTTTTTGAGACAAGATTTAACTCTGTAGTTCAGGCTGGTCTTGAACTTGCTCATGTAGCCCAGGCTGGCCTCGAATTCATGGAGATCCTCTTACCTCAGCCTCCTGAGTACTGGGATTATAGGTGTGCACCATCATGCCTGGCAAGGAAAATGGTTTTGAGAAGGAGAAAGCAACTACCCAGGGTAGACCCGCTCCACTGTCCACTAATGGGAAACTCCCATCTTTCCATAACTAAAAGCTTCAAATGTGAGCAGGGGAGGTGGAGAAGGCTAATCTGTGCATAACAGGGTATGTTTTGGGGTTCTTTCTGCAGGGCTGCAGACAGAACCCAGGACTGTAGAAATCCTAGACAAGCGCTCTACCACTGAGATACATGCCCAGCCCTTCCAGATTTTTAAAATACTGAGACAGGGCCTTGATAAATTACCCAGATTAGCCTCCTACTTGCCTCCTACTTCAACTTCCCCAAGTAGCTGGGATTGCAGGCATGCACCACCATATCCCAGCTTCAGAATATGTTTAATGAAACAAAATTTGATAAATGTCAGAACAGTTTGTTAGTCATTTATGTATAAAAAGGAAAATGGCACACTTCTAGGTAATCAAAGGGATTTGTTCTTTTAGTTCTCAGGATATTCCCCCCAAGAAGTGTATTGAAATAAGACATCTGCTCATTTCACATTCACTAGGATAGTTACTATAAAATAAACAAAACAGCAAACAAAAACTCAGACTAGCAAGTGCTGGCAAGGATGTGGATAAATGTGAATCTTCCCTTTTTCCTGTTTTCTTCAGTGGCTTCACTATTTTATATCCCAATCAACAGCAGGATAGAAAATAGCAAAGCCACTAAACAAAACAGTATGGAAGTTCTTCAAAAAGTTATAAATAGAGCTATTAGCTGGACATATGACACATACTTGTAATCTCAGCACTCTGTGAGGCTGAGGCAGGAGTACTGCAAGTTCAGCTCAACCTGGGTAATTTTGCAACTTTGTGAGATCCTGTCTCAAAATAAAAAACATAAAAAAGGGCTAGGGATGTAGTCAGTGCAAAGGCCTGGAGTCCAAACCTCAGTATCACACACACATGCACGTGCATGCACACACACACATCCCTCTATCATAGGATCCAGATCCAGCAATCTCACTCTTCTGGGTATACCTCCAAAGAGATTAAAGGCAGCATGTAGAAAATATACTTGTACACCAAGGCTCATAGTGCCACTATTCCAAATAGCAAAGAGGTAGAAACAACTCAAATGTCCATTGATAAATAAACAAACATAACGTGGTTTATGCATACAGTAGAATAGTCACAAAAAGGATAGAAATTCTAATACATGCTACAACATGGATATATCTTTTTTTTTTTTTTTTTTTTTTTGGTTTTTCTCCGGTACCAGGAACCGAACTCACGACCTTGCACTTGCCAAGCAGGCGCTTTGCCACTGAGCTAAATCCCCAGCCCCTACATGGATATATCTTGAGGACATTAGGCAAAGTGAAATAAGCCTAAACAAAACAACTAATACTGTCTGATTCCACCTGTATGATTTATCTAAGGTAGTTAAATTAATAGAGACAGAAAGTTGAATGGTGGTTATAAGGGCAAGCTACTTCATGTTTGTTTTTGTTTTGTGATGCTGGGGATTAAACTCAGGGCCTTGCCTGGTGTGGTGGCACATGCCTGTTACCCCAGCACTTGGGAGGCTGAGGCAGGAGGATCGTTGTGAATTTGAGACCAGCCTGGGCTACAAAGTGAACACAAGGCCAGCCTGAACTGCTTAGTGAGATCCTGTCTCAAAAAACAAACAAACAAAAAACAAAAAAACCCAGGGCCTTGTATATGCTAGATAGGAAGCTATTTTTTAATGGTTAGAGAATATCAGTTTAACAAAATTAAAAAGTTCTGCTTAAAAATGGTTATGATGGTAAATTTTATGTTATGTCTCTTACAACAATAATAAAAAATAACAATTTTGAAAAAGTAATGAAAATATATTTGTGGATAGACTTCCTCCTTATTCACCGAAAACCAGGTAGTTTAAAAATACCCTGTTCAAAATAAACCAACAGTCAACAAATGGAATTATATCAAATTAAAAAGCTTCTGCACAGCAAAGGAAAGAGTCAACCTGCAGAATGGGAAAAAGTTTTTGCCAGTTACTGCTTGCACAAAGGACTGGTATCTAGAATATATAAAGAACTTTAAAAAAAGCCCTTGAAAGAAAAGACTCAATCAAAAATGGGAAACTGAAATAAACAGACACTTCTCAAAAAAAGTACAAATCACCAGTATGCACAGGAAAAAAATCTTCAGCATCTTTGGCCATTTGAGAAATGCAAATCAAAGCAACACTGAGAGACCGTCTTACTTCAGAAGGAATGATTATCATCAAGAACTCAAAAAATAGTAAGTGTTGGTGATGTGGGGGGCAAAAGGAACCCCTCTACATTATTCATAGGAATGTAAACTAGTAAAACCACCATGGAAATCAGTATAGGGATTCTGCAAAAAAACTAAAACTAAAAATTCCATTTGACCCTGCTACACATCTTCTAGGTATCTTCCCAAAAGAGTTAAAGGCATCGTATTACAGTCATATGTGCGTACCCATGCTTAGAGCAGTACAACTCATAAGAGCTGAATCTTGGGAGTGCCCATCAATAGATGTGTGGATAAAGAAAATGTGGTATTGCCTTAGTTACTTTTCTCTCATTGCTGGGACAAAATACCCAACACCCAAAATTAAGGAAGGAAAGGTTTATTTAGTTCCCAGTTTGTGGAGGTTTCAGTCCATACTCAGCTGGCTCCAAGGCAGGGTGGCACATGGCAGAGGGCAACAGTTCAAGGCGGCACAAGACAGCAAAAGCAGCAAGAGCAATTACAGGGGAACAGCAAGTCTCTTTCCCTCCCTTATTTTGTAAGCAGGTTACCACCCCCTAAGGTGGGTGTAGCACTCACACCACCTCCCTCTCTTGCACAAGATGAGGATGTTTACAGAGTGAGGTCCGTGGCTCCCTGATGAATCCCTTCGCTAAACTTCTAAACTTTTCAAGTTGACACAGTGTATCAACCATTACAGGTGTATATATACACAAGGGAGTACTGCTCTGCCATACAGAACTGAGTCATTTGTAGGAAAATAGATGTCTCTTGAGTCCATAATGCTAAGTAAAATAAATGAGACATGGACAGTTAAACATCATATGTTTTCTCTTATATGAGTAACCCAAGGTACAAATAATTTAAACAGAAAAACAAAAGATAGGGGGTCAGGAACAGGGAAGTAGATTTTGGAGGGGGGCACTGAAGAAAGGGGAAGATGAGAGGGAGGGCGAGGGAGCAAAAGTAAAGAAAGTCAAGATGTGAGATGCATTTGTACTAATTCACCATAATGAATGCACTCAACATGTATTGCAGACATATACCAGTAAAAAACTAAAAATAAATAATTTTTAGCCTGCTCATTAGGACCTTATTTTTGCCCTTTTCAATTCTTAACACATACATTATTTTCACAGGGACACACCTCAAAAGATCACCAATAATTACTCCTGAGTGCTAACTTTGTTTTGCTGACTTGAATTCTCTTTTTTTTATGGGAATACCTCACCACTTAGTAAAATAACAAAATTCACAATCGTTGCTGTAATGGTTGATAAACTGTGTCAACTGGAGAAGTTTAGAAGTTTAACTAAGCAACTCAGCAAGGAGCCAGGGTCCTTCCTTTGTAAACATCCTCATACTGTGCTTGAGGAGGGCACAGAGAGGGTGTGAGTGCTACATACACCCGCCCCAGGTGGTGGTAGCCTGCTTACAAAATAAAGGAGGGAAATAGGCTTGCTCTTCCCCACTTTTTGCTCTTGTTGCTTTTGCTGTCTTCTGCTATCTTGAACTGTTGTCACTGTGCCATGTGCCACCTTGCCTAGGAGCCAGCTGAGTATGGACTGAAACCTCCACAAACTGTCAGCTAAACAAACCTTTCCTTCCTTAATGGAAGGCACTTTTTTTTTGTACCAGGAATTGAACTCAGGACCTTACACTTACCAGGCAGGCACTTGTGCCATTAAGCTACATCCCCAGCCCTCCTCCCTTAATTCTGTGAATCAGGTATTTTGTCTCGGGAGTAAGAGAAAAGTAGTAACCAAGACAATTGGTAATCGTTAATTTAAGATACTAATATTTCCTCTGTAGGACAAGAAACTAGTGCTTTTTATAGATTATCTCATATTCATCGAGATAGGTACAAGTAATAAGTATTAGTCTCAAATATCCTGAGATGAGAAAACACAGGTTAGGCAGCATGTGCAAACTCAGGTACGAATGTCAGTGCTCTGTTCATACCGTCGGTGGTCTCTCTTCACACTGTGCTCCTGACAGCTGGGCAGTGTTGCTAGGCCAGCATGATATACTTACTTGTTATCCCCTGGGTCCTTTTAGCAGCCAAAGCTATAATTTATGCTCTCCTTAAACTCATCAAATAGGACCCCGAACACTTTCCTGATGACTGTAGTGTATAGTATTTGTTGGGAAGGTAAGACAAAGGCTAACTTCCTTCTAGAAGTGTTAAGTCACACAACAGGTCGGTCCAGACAGAGCCAACAGATAAGATGGTCCTGGGGACCCTGAGTGGGCTGGACTGTGTGCCCATACTCAGAACATTTACTTTCTTTTTTTTGGTTTTTCTCCGGTATGGGAACCGAACTCACGACCTTGCGCTTGCCAGGCAGGCGCTTTGCCGCTGAGCTAAATCCCCAGCCCACATTTACTTTCTTTATCCATAAACTACCTCTGCTGTGTACTACCACCAACCAGGGTTTTTCTGTTTTGTTTTTTTCTCTCAAAGAACCAGCTCTTTGATACACTGATTCTTTGTATTGCTTTTTAAGTCTTCATTTCACTGATCTCTGCTCTGAACTTTTTTAGTTTCCTTCCTTGTACAAACTCTGGATTTAGATTGCACTTTTTTTTTCCTAGGACCTTGAGGAGCATCATTAGGTTATTTAATTGGGCTCATTCTTTTTTCTGATACGGATTCACTGCTGAATTCCACAGGAACTTCAGGAAAGATCTAACACCAATACTCCTTAAAGTCTTCAATGAAATCAAGAGGGTACAAGTACTCCCCAAATCATTCTTGGAAGCTAGCATGGCCCAGATTCTAAAACTAGACAAGAAGCGAACCAAAAAGAACTACAGGCTAGTCTCTCTAATGGATATAGACGTAAAAATCCTCAACAAGAGTCTGACAAATAGAATGCCTCAAATCATCAGAAAGATCATACACTGTGACCCAGAACTAACCAGAACAGATGTCTGTCTACCTCCCGGGACCAGCTTCAACTACAGGGGATAGCAATGTACAGAGACGAATGACTGTCAAATATGGTAATTGTAACAATATAATCTATCTCAAAAGAATGATTATGAGTATGTAATTAACACTTTGTATGCAGACATGTCTATCTCTGAGGAGCTCTGAGAGTCTCACAGATTATTTAAATATATATCACATTCACTGCTGGAGACAAAGTCTATGGTTTTAGAAGATAATTAAAATTCCTTCCCCTTTGGAATTAAGAAAATTGCCTGTGGGATGGCTATTATGCCCACCAGCTACCTGAATAGATCTAAATCTGGAAACTCTGAACATAGAGCTGGAAAGACTCTCAGAGCAATTTGCCCAGAAAAGACAAATATCAAATAAACATAATACCAATTTCAAATAACCTGTTCAAGGCAGAAATGATTAACCAGTCCCAGCATTCTTTGCCACAAAGCCTGGACTTGTCCTGAGGATCTCTCTCAATGGAGAACTCTAGGTAGCCAATGCCAGCTAATCGGAGTGGAGTCCTGTTTGCTATCCTGGAAGTTAGTCCACTCTCATCCCCAGGGTGACAGACAGAAGGCTGACATTGTGTAACTTGATGAAACTTACACAGTTAGTAATGCAAAACCAAGGCTCCCGAGTTTTGCTTTTCCCTTCATCTTCCCACCCCTGCCCTCTTTGATCTGTTCATATTATACTTGGGAGCGTATGTGGTTTACCAAAAATTCCTCCCTCTTGAACCAGCTGTTCAGAACGCCTCTATCAGTGATTTGCTGAAGGACAATCTAATGTTGCTTCACTCCTTTCAACATCAAGGGTTTTCAAGACAAATGTGGCTGTCTAAATTCAGATTCTTGCCGCTCTTAACAGCAAGCTGGCTGTTCTTTTAAGATAAATGAGTTGCTAATTCAATGTGTCTGGTTATAGGGGAGCACACTCTGAGGCAAGCTCCTATGCTCCTACAGCAGGTGGTTGAGAGCTAGGGGCTGTACAAATAGAGCAGGACGCTGGCTGGGGATGCTCAGCCTACTGGAGGGGAAGTGGCATTTAAGCAAGACTTTGGAGATCAATAGGATTAAATGTTCCTACTGACTATAAAAATATTGCATGGTTATTACACAGTTATTGAGAGATTCAGAATGTCAAGAGGAAAAATCACTCCTGTTTTCTTTACATATCAACCATGTCTACGTTTTGTGTGTGTATCTTGTTTGCCTTTTTTTTTTTTTTTTTGTACTGGGGATTGAACTCAAGGCTTTCACAGTGAGCTACATCCCCAGCCCCTCACTCCTTTTGAGACAATGTCTCATGAAGTCACAAAATTGCCCAGGTGGAACTTGCAAACCCTCTGCCTCAACCTCTGAGAGTGCAGGGATTATAGATGTGCACCACCGTGCTTGGCTAACGTTTTGTTTCTTTTTTTTTCTCCTGGTATCTGTGTACTCCCTGCACAGATATTTTTTTTCTTTCCTTTAACATGATTGTGATTGGTCTAAGCATATTATTTTAAATTTTGATTTTTAAAAAATGTCAATATACTATGTAGATGATCCATAACCTAGTACATAATTCTGTTCATAGGCATAACCAGCAGAGATGCATACATAAATATGGTCACTCAAAGATATAATGTAAATAGCAATTTTCATGATAGCCCTCAATGGAATCATCTAAATACACATCAGTGAAATGGATAAATTACAGTATATTTAAAAACTGAAAGCTACACAGCAATGAAAAGAAACTACAAGTACAGGATTAACATGGATGAGCCTCATAAACATAATATTGAGCAAAAGGAGCCAGATACAAGAAAAAACACAGTGTATGACCCACTGATGTGAAATGCCAAACCAGGCAAAACTAACCTCTGGCATAAGAACTCAGGCCATCACTTACCTGGGGACATGGGCAGTGACTAGCAGCGAGGACACATGGGTGAGGTTAAAACAGCATAAACGCCTGGTAAAAATTATCAAGGTGCTTTCAGCTTTCAGCTCGGAGGAGGCCAAGGTACAACTTTCTTTGGTTGTCCTGCACCTGCCACCTTCACCATGCCACCCAAGCGCAACCCCAACAAGATCAAAGTCATGTTCCAGAGGGGTGCCACTGGTGAGGTTGGCACCAGGGCTACTCTGGCCCCCCCAGATCAGTGTCCTGGGCCTGTCTTCCAAAAGAGTGGATCATGACATCATCAAGGGACCTGGTAACTGGAAGGGTCTGAGGGTTCCAGTGACAATGACCACGCAGAACAGACAGGCCCAGATTGAGGTGGTGCCTTCTGCTAGTCTTCTGTAGATCATTCATGCAGTTGTGGTTATGCAGATTGGCTGGCCGGATGGCTCAAGATGGCCTGTGCTGGTTATTGATTTACTATCTTCGCTCCAAACTGACCTCTTCTCCCTGCACCATTGGAAAGGATCTGAGCCCTTAAAATGTGTGTTTCCTTTGCCAGATAACAAGACCTTCAACTTTGTCAGGGGAGGTGCTGAGAGGCAGTGAGTAGGAAGGGGTTTAGCTTCCTGGTCACAGTGGGCTGGCTCATCAAGACTCCTGTAGGGTGAGCAGTCTCCCCAGGCCCCGCTCCTGCTACATGGATGCCTGCTCCAGCTCCAGACTCCCATAGCGCACAGCAGCCAGCAGCATCTGGCAGTGAACAGCTTGTCGAAGAAGCCTTGGCAAAGTATTTCATAGCAGTCTCTCAAGTGAGACATTACCCTATGAATGGCTTCCCCTCATACCTGAGAGAGCACATTTTCAGCGCCTTCCAGGGGAACTTTAACCAAGTTCCACAGGCCTGAGGTGGCACCAGGACAACTTCTCTGCCATTCAGTGAGTCATAGCCAAAGACACCTGCATCTCAGTCTTGGGGATACCCCTCCTTGAATGCTGTACATCAGCCCCATGATTAGTGGCAGGTCCTTACATCTGCTATTTCTATATTCTTTTAGAGTTCTTTTATAACTCAATCCCTCATTGTTCCAACCCTATTATAATGAATAATTCTTTACTGCCTGGTCGAAGTATTATGTAGTAATCTCTCTCCTTGTGGAACCAAAACAGATTCATCCCTCCCTCAACTCACTCACACATCTAGTGGTTGTTACTGCTCTCTCTTTCTCTCTCTCCCTCCCTTCCTCTGTCTCTGGCAGGATGGGTTCAATTAAGTTTCATGGTAATTACAGAATGCAAGCCCGTTTGAGGTGAAGACTCAGATGTAAAAACATCACCTCAACCCATTCCTATCTGTAGCTCAGAGTAGGCCATAAGGCGGAGAGGGGGCAAGACTCCAAAGTGCGGGAAATAGAATCCATCTCTTAAATGATGAAGTCACACCGCAAGGGGATGTACAGGAATAGGAGGAATTGTTGCAGCCATCACTGTAAACAGGCTACCGCAAATTCTCAGCATTTGAATTATCAGACACACACTGCTGTGGAAAGTAATCTTGGCCCTACTCCAGAACTGCTAAGTCCAAATATATGGAGTGAGATCTGAGAATCTAAAATTTTAACACTCTTTTCTTTCTCACCTCCCCAGTGATTCATACTCATATTAAAACTTGAGAACCATTAATCTAAACTCACATAACATTTATTCTCACTCATCATTTTCCAGAATACCACTCCACTGCCTTCTTTTCTTACTTCTGTTGTCAGTTTTATTGTTGCCTTTAAGATTTTCCTCTCACTGTTTTGTTCTCAGCCGTTATACTATAATAGGCCCTCGTTCAGTTTTTTTTTCTGTTTGTTCTACTTGGGATTTAAAATGATTCTTAATCATAGATCATCACAAAGTATTGCTTACAGTTTCACTTAATTTCTTTTTTCTCGCCTTGGCTTCTCTCCTCTCCTTTCCCAATTCTTTCTTCCTATGGGACTTCAATTATACACATTTAGACATTTTCACCATGTTCAATCTAACTCTTTTCTGTATTGTATGTGCTGTAGTCTGGATACTTGGGCCTTGTCTTTCAGTTGACTAATTTTACCTTAAGCTGTGTTAATAGACTATAATATCAACCTAATTAATTACTGATTTCAGGATTGTATTTCAGGCTTAGAACTTTCATTTGATTCTCTGAACAGACTCTAGTTTTCTGATATTCACTTTTTCCATTAAATTTTTTTACTATATTAATCACATACGATTTTTAACCACATATGTTTTAAAGTCCACATCTCATAATGCCAGTATCTGGATCTCCTATGCTCCTGCTGTTATCTTTTTTTTGGTCTTGGTCTTTAATGATTTGGTCTTGTCTCTAAGAGGTCAGGTAAATCTTAACTGCATGCCAGGTATGATTATGAGAAAATTATTGGAAAATCTAAGCCTTTGGATTGCTATTATCTTCATTCACAAAAATTTCTCTTCTGCTTTTTGTAGGGAAGTCCTATAAGGGAATAAACTGATTGGATGCTAGGCTTCAACTTTTCCAGGGCTAGTCTATCTCTAATTCACCTTTACTCCTACAGCGCTTTTCTTCAAGGGCTGTAATTGAAAGCCTTGTATATTTATTAAGGATTCCCTTCCTTTGTAGACACTGAAATCCATTTTTATACACCAGTCTCACAGTATCACCACCTTCTTTGCCTTTCCTTGAGAAATAGCATATGCTCTGTGAGGGAAAATGGCAGCTAAAAATGGAGCTTTTCTCCCTGCATTTCTTTTCTCTTTAGAATATTGCTTCTGTAGTTCTCTAACGCCTAGACACACACACACACACACACACACACTCACACTCATAAATTTATTTTGTTTAGTTCTTTTAATAATTCCTAGTGAGAAAGTTAGTCCATACTTACTGGAAATGGAAAATATGTCCTCACTTAATATTTACTTATTTATTTGAGCCTATGTAGTTCAGCCTGGCCTTCAACTCCCTACGTAGTCCAAGCTGGCCTCATATCCATGGCAATCCTCCGGTCTCAGCTTCCCGAGTGCTGGGGTTACAGCACACCCAGCAATAATTTTTTTTTCAGGGACACAAACCATGATCCTCTTTGTTGTACTATGGCCTCCCTTATTTTAAGTCTTCAGTGGATAATAATTTATGAATTTTATTTTCGTTTTTAAATCTGAAGCTGTAGGGAGAAAAGGAATTACGTTTCCATAGTACTAGATATTGGATCCAGAAAACACTTGCCCGAAGGTCCCCTGACTCTGATCCACTAAAAAGTTAACGATCTAGCTGAGTCTTGAATCCAGAATCAGAGCCCTGCTTTTCCCCACCCTGCCAGATTATACTTTAATGGTTAGGAACATGGACTTGGGAATCCAGCAGATCTGAGTTTAAACGCCAGCTCTGCCCCTTATCAACTGTGTGGCTTTGGATATTTTCCATGAACTCTCACAAGAGATTCCTCACCTGGTAAAATGAAGACGGTAATAACAGGAGCTACTGAAGATAGGACGATTGGGAAGATGGTGTGAGGCAATGTGCATAAAGTGCTTGGCAGCGTAAATGGATCTGTACCTAGGAGTTAGTATTTAAGGGAGGATTAGCATGGTGAACAAGAACCCTGGTTCCCGCACTCTTCCTATGAGTTTCAGAGATATCACAGCAACCAGTGATATCTCACCACCTTGCCCTTCCTGAAAGGATTCTGAAGGGACCCTAGTTCCTCTCAGGCAGGCCCCAAATACCCTCCCCAGCCCTGCTGATAATCTTGTATCACTAAGGCAGGTGAGAGGCTGGGTTGCTGTCACTGCTTAAGGGTCTTCTGGCCCCTCGGGCCTGTGCTGCTTCTTCTGAAGTCTTTCATACAGCCTGGCAGTTGGGGTTGGAGGGAGACTCAGCAGCCCTGATGCTGGAAAAGCATTCCTGAAAAGCATACAATCTCTGTCTCTTGATGGCCCCCAAAGGGGCTTAAATGATAGAGTAGTTAAAAGCACAGAATTCCGAGCAGACAGACTTGCGTTCAAATCCCAAACACACTGCTTCTTAGTTGTGAGATCTTGGCTAAGTCCCTTCATTTCCCTGTCTTAGTTTCCTCACCTGTATCATGGAGTTCATAAAGGCACTGACTGGTAGAACTATTGGAAAGATCAAATGAGGTACAATATATGGTTCCTCTCTTTCCTCCTGCCCCTCAACACATAACTAAGAGCAAGTGCGGTAGCCCGTAGTAGAACGTGGGCTTCAGAGCCTTTCTTTGCCAACCCTGCTCACGACACCCCTAAAATGTCTCCTACTTTGAGGTTAATGCAGTGCTTCCCAATTTTCCCCTTCACAGTACATGCCAACATCTGGGTGGGTGCCCAGGGGCGGTTATGAAGCTGTCTGAGGCCTAAAGGTGACTGTCCCAGCAGGGCTGGGGACTCCAGCTGCCCCAGCCACCACTTAGCCATCATGGCTCAAGAGCTCGTACATCATAGCACACTTGTAACTTGTCATGTCCCCCAGCTGGGGACCTTGGGTCAAGATGTTTACAATTCTTGCTAAGAGTCAATCATCACACTGCCCAGCAGTGACACATTAACCCACTGTTTATAAATCCACCTCAGATAAGTTATTCAATCGCCTGGTAGAAGTCCAGATCTTTGAGTCCAGAACATGAAGACTCAAAAGAAAATCAGATGTTGGCTCCAGTCCAGACTTGGCCTCCAACTCATTGTGTGACCTTGGGCGAGTCATTCTACTGCTCTGGGTTTATTTTCCTGTCTAAAGCAGAAAGGACTTAAGCCAAGGCAAGACTGCTGAGCTCCCTTCCAACTCTGACATTCTAAGAATCAGAGATTCTATGAGTTCCCCCTCTGGAATGCTTAGCTGCCTTCTGTTCCTGGTGACTGTGGCTCCAATAGGCATGGAGAATGGTAGGCTTCCCTTGACTGTGCAGATGATATCAGTTCTTTCCATGTGCCATGTACCGGTCTTTGAAAAGAACCCATCCGGCTCATACCCATCCTCTCTGCCCATACTAACCGAATTCCTCTGAATCTTCTCTTTGCTCAGCTTCCCCACCTCACCACACGAGCCTCAGGCAGAGCAGCCCTCCCAGTCTCTTAGCACATTATCTGGCCTTAATATAGGGTTGCACGATTATGTGGAACAATGTAGAAGGCCGGGAAGACTTTGCAGAAGGAGCCCACCAGCCTCCCTGCAGGAGGAGAGCAGGATGCTGGGGACAGGGAGAGGGTGAGGCCATTGGTGGCATACGGTGTGGAGTGGGGGTCACCACACTCTGGAGGGCCTGGACTTGGCCTTGTGGGCAGTGAGGCGACACCAAGGACACTGCAGAACAGGAAGGCAGATGGAGCAGAGAGTGATGGCGACTGTTAGAGAAGTGTGAACGACAATCGCGACAAAGCAGTGAGGACAGCAAAGGCAGAAGGAAGAACGGGGTGTCAGGCATTAAAACTCCCTCAGTGGTGCTTTTTGCCTCTTACAGATTTTTCTCCTTTGGTGGCCTCAACATTCAGGCATTATTGTCTCTGTTTTGCAGGTAAGAAACTTGTGGTAGTGACAGAGCCAGGCCCTCAAATCCAGGTCTGCCGTCTCCTGGCCATTCACTTGGCCATGGAAGACTGCTTCACTGAGACAGCTGGCCGGAGGACGGACAGGGAAGCTCGGCCACCTGAGCCGCTGCCACTTTCTCTCCCCGGTCTCCTCTCCCACACACCCCACCTCCCCTACCAAATGGTAACAGGAGACACCTTCACTTCTCTTGGCTTTGGCTGATGGCGCAAGCAGGGCCAGTGAAGGTTTTCTACATTCAAATACAAACAGGGGCAACTTCTAAGAAAAAAAAATGGAATCTCACATGAATCACTGAAATGGACTGAACTAGACAAGAATCTTCTCACACTGGCCCAGAGACGGTGGATTCAAGGTTATCCAGTTGTACAGTGACCCCGCTTGTCCAGCGCCCCCCTCGTTTTGGCACCCTTCATGACATGTGGGGACACGAGTCCCCGGCATTCCTAGCAGACTCATTTTTGAGCATCCTTCAGGTCCACAGGTAGAATTCAGGATGTCTCTGAACCTGGATGGAAAACATTCCACTTCTATTTTCACTAAGCTCTAACTCAAGCCAAACATTTTGTTCTATAAGGAACGTAAGCCATGCACCCTAGCAGTGTTCGCAGCTCCTGTGACTGGGTCACCAAGAGAAATCAAGACATTTTCACACCACCTAATAGTCACTGCAAATCTTTCCAGATATCATTTATGCTCAGCTCTACTTTATTTATTTATTTTTAGTACCGGGAATCAAACTCAGGAGCTTGCGCTTGCCAGGCAGGCGCTGCACCGCTGAGCTATATCCCCGGCCCTCAGCTCTCCTTAAAAGTCACCATAGTTAATATATCTGCCACCAGACCTCATTTTTAATGCATTAGGAAAGAAGCACATATACTACATCATAAACATGAAAAGATCTTGGTAACTGTATTTCAATATGATTGGTTCCCATTGTTGTCCTATATATTTTATTTTATAGTTTTTAAAGACGCTCTGGGAAGGGCTCCATAGGCTTCCCCAGATCGCCAGATGGTACCATGGCATCATATGGTTAAGAACCTCTGCCTAGGACTTCTCTTCCTGAAGAGAGGCGGCCAGGGAGCCTGCCGGAGGATGCCAAAAGAGGGTATTTAGGGCCCAGGGTCCCCGGAGGCCCCTCTGCTCCAGTGTGCACTCTCAGCCCAAGGAAAATGAGACAGGAAACTGGGGCAGGAGCAAGGGGACTCTGAGAAGTAGAGCAGAAGCCAACAGGCCAGGCTGCAGGGATCAGTCTAGTGGCACAGAACTGAATTCCTTCACCCCCAGCTCTGCCATGCTCCTGAGGACCCCGGGGATCCAGTCCCTCCCCCCCACACCCACCTTGTCTCTGTCTCTTCTCTGAGCAAAGAGAGCAGAAGCAACATGGCTGGAGAGGCCCTGCTTCTGGGTGTGCATCTGCGTCTGCCTGGCCTTCCTGTGTGACTCTGAGCAAATCATCTTCCCACCTGGACAGCAGTTCTTTTTTTTTTTTTCTTTTTTTTTACTTTTGAGAAATACATCTATTTTCTCCCACTATTTATATATATATATTTTTTGGACAGCAGTTCTGATACCTGCGTAACAGGGAGGCTGGCCTGCTCTGGGACAGCGTATCTCTGGCATTTCTTCTGCTGTTTCCCCTTGCCATGTCTGCAGCAGACATTATTGATCACAGACTCTGATTATTCCATGCCTGGGTGCAGCTCCAACACTGCTGCTGGATCAGACATAGCAAGTGAAACAAGGTTCATTTGCTACGACTGTACTAAATGAGCTACACGTAAAGCACCACCTACATTTCCACCTCCGATATTCCATGGCTCTAACGATCTGATCTCAGAAACCCAAGGAAGACACCAGACAGATGGTGAAGACTTGTAAGGAAGGCTATCTCTAATCTCTGATCCACAGAAAGATGTTCTCAGCTAGACTTTATATTTTCTTGCATGTACTCTAGAGCAAAACTGGGGTCAGAATAGGACACCTGCATGCTGAAATCTCAATAGAGCTCCCATGGCTCAGTCAGGTCTACTGCAGAGGAAGGAAGGGAGACAGGTGGAAATCAAACTCTTTGATCACAGTGTTGGGAAGTGATGCCCTTCACTACGTGCCACCAGGACCTTCCTCTCCCCAACTGTCCCACATCACAAGGGTCATCACGCAGTGATGGAGGCAGAGTGAACAACACTGGCTATCCTGCGATAATTTACACTCAGCGAGTGTAAGTGAGTCCACATGGACTCACTGTGTAGCCCAGGCTGACCTCAAACTCGTGGTGATCCTCCTGGTTCAGCCTCGAGGGCTGGGATTACAGGTATGCACCACCTTGCCTGGCCAAATGTTGTAATGAGTTTAACACACCTAGCACAACTATTAGCCTATAGTAGGTGCTTAATAACTGCAGTTACTCCACTAAAGTGTCTCCAAGCTTCACTTGTGGGGTCTGGAGGGACCCCCTCGACACTGCACCTAAATGTATCCATCTCAAGGCCCGCAGGCTGTGTGTGCCCAAAATTCTCACTCAGATACCCAAAACACTCAAATATATTCACACTATGTGGTTACTTTTCTCTCATTGCTGAGACAAAATACCCGATGCCCACAATTAAGGAAGGAAAGGTTTATTTAGCTGACAGTTTGTGGAGGTTTCAGTCCATAATCAGCTGGCTCCAAAACAGGGTGGAACATGGCACAGGGCAACACTTCAAGGCAGCAGAAGACAGCAAAAGCAACAAGAGCGAAAGGGTTGGCAAGCCTCTTTTCCTCCCTTATATTGTATGCTGGCTATCTTCCCAGGCCATCTCCCTGCCCTCCAGTTCCACAGGCTCAGGATGTTTACAAAGTGAGGACCCTGGCCTCCTGCTCAGCTTTTAAACTTCTCAAGTTGACACAATGTATCAACCATTACACACATACCCTGCATCCACCCTTGGGAGGATTCTGAGATGCCAAGGCTGGTTACCAAGGATAGGTGTTTAGCAGCCTTCCCTGGGGTGCAGCTGTGACTTCCCAGTGTGGGTTAGAATAGCGGCTCATCCCACAGCAAGAGGCTGGCTAGCAGGACCTTGCAGAGGCCAAAGAATTTTTGGACTTTAAACCCACTTGCTCCTGTGCACATGTGTACAAGCAAACACGCGTGCGCACATGTCCCTACATTCCCTATTCCTGGAAACTGCTGTGGCTTTCACTCTACCTCCCGCTCCCTTTGCCTCCCCTGGGAGGAAAGGCTGCCACAATCCTTGAAGTCAGCATTCCCTGAGATTTGTTTTCTTAGCAGGGAGCTGCAGGGGAGGAGAGAACAGGTTGGCTCACGCTCAAATGACTGAACAGAAGGGGCTTTGAGAAGAAAAGTGACTTAAACCCAAGTTCACCAGTAGGTCTTGCAGTATGACCTTGAACCCAAGATGGTCTGACTGCAAAGTGCCTGGCCTAACCTCTGGTCACGCTGCCTCCCTGACCACAGCCACATGTTGGGCCTGGTTTCCTTCCCAAGAGTCATGAGAAAATTCCATGACTTGGTGAGCTATTTGCCCCTTTTTATGATTCTACATTCTGAAAAGTTCTGATAAATAGTATTTAAAAACAACAACCAAAAAACCCTAAAAGGATTTAAACCCTGAGCCCCCATGGTTCCATTTGAGGAATTCTTTCATCACATAATTACTAACAACGATGACAGATCATAAAAACCATCACAAAGGTCATACTTTACAAAACATTGATGACCTGATTTCATCAATTCCGAATTGCATTTGTTTTTTAGATCTCTGCACTTATTTTAAAATATGTGCAATCTAAGCTTCCCTGACATACACTATTTGGCCCCAGGAATAACCCCAGTAGGCAAGCACTGCCAAAATTAAAATCCCCACTTTGCACCTGGGAACACTGAACTGTAGAGTGGGTAAGCAATTTGCCTGAGGATACTAAGCTAGTCAGTGCGGAACCAGGGCTGCGGCCGTTTCCTGATTCCCAGAACAAGCCATGTGCACCATATATTCCTGGCCTGCAAGCGTTGTACTCTCAGAGCCTGCCTCTTCCCACCACTGGCCTGGCCATGGCCCGGAGAGGCCAGAGCAGATCTCAGCTCTCCCATCTCCACTTCTACGGAGTGGGCCAGAGGTAGGTAAAACCCCTGTGGGGAATCCTGGGAACAGTCTAGTCCGTATCTGAAGTTCTCACACCCAAGGGCCCCCTTTCAAAAACAGGTCCCATGTATGAGGTAGAAGCAGCACTATTTGCACCTGGTGTTCTCATAAACCTGTGAAAGGGACATCTAAGGGCTCCCCTCTTGGGGTCCTCATGTTCTGAATATTCCTCACAAGCACCCTATTTCTTCTCTTTCAAAAGGTCAAACGAAAATTAAATATTGACTCTAGATAAGACCATACAGACAAACGGAAACATCACATTTCCCTGCTTTTGGCAAAATTTGCATCAGCTCTGCAGTTTGTCCCTGCTGACCAGAAAACACTGGCTGGCTCCTACGGGGCCACCATTCGCGATGAAGGGGAAAGCCCATTAGCACTCACTGTGCAACAGGCAGAAATCCTTCAGAACAAGGGGAGTGACAGGAAAACAGAAAAAGGGAAAAGCAGACCTAGGAACTGAGCTCCTCATTTTCCCAGATGGGGCCTGTAGGCTCAGAGAGCTGGAGTGACTTGTCCAAGGTCACAGAGCAGGGCCAGGAGCAGCTCCCAAGCTTTCTGCCCCTTGGACAGAGGCATCACTCCTGCTCCACCAGCCCCTTCTGAGGTTCAGGAAGCCAGAGGCCTCAGGACTTACCGTGGCTGCTGAAATGGGTCAGGACAGGGACCTGGCTTCCTCCTGTCACATGTGGACTCCTTCCTGGGGGCAACTGCCAAAGCCACGCTGTCTTTCCTTGTTGGGAGCCTGCCAGGGCCGCTAGGCATGGAGCCTCTTGGAAAGTGGGCTGTGTGCCAGGTGAACAAGGTCTCCCCAAAGAGAGGTCCCTCCGGGATATGCAGCAACCAGGCCCCGGGCTCACGGTGCCCGTGGAGGGCTCAGTTATATCCAGGCACGAGGCTGTCTCCTGCCACAGAGGGTGGGGATCTCTTCGGGTTGCCAGGCATTTCCAGCCAGCTGCTGGTGCCTTTAAGAGACCTGCCACCACTCATTGGCTGAGCAAGACTCCTCCTCCCTCTTTACCTGCACAGGTGAGAGTCCCCAGGCTTAGGGCAGACCAGGAACCCAGGTGAGTAAACAACCAGTGGACTCTGCCTCCTACACAGCCTCAGAGCTGGGCCTCCTTTCTCACCACCACCGGCTGACTCCACTGCGGGGAGCAGCCGGGCAGCAGCGGACCAAACACTACAGAATGCTCGGTGCCGTGCAGCTGACTGGCTCACAGGAGCCCCAGACCAGAGTGATTTATAGTCTTCTTTTTCAGGTAGAAAATTCCAGGCCCCAGGGGAAAAGGGACATGTGCAGATCAGAGCACTCTTGGCAGGAAGGCTGGCAGTGAGAGGATCTGAGGATCCAAACCCAAGGCTCTTCCTCTGACTCCCCGTACAGTGGTGGCAGTGAGAGGATCTGAGGATCCAAACCCAAGGCTCTTCCTCTGACTCCCCGTACAGTGGTACTGGGCCATACCACCGCCTTGTCGTGAGGGCTGTGGCAAATCCCTCACTGCCTCGGTTTCCTCATCTGTGAAATGGTACAGTCATGCCTGTGATTCTACACTCACTATATAAGTATGTATCCTTGGCTTAATGCTGAAAGCAGGTTTGGAGATTGTCTAGCTCATCCACTCATTTGGCATTCATTCATTGATTCATTCATTCATTCAACAGGCATTGTTATTCAGCAAACATCCCGTGGCTGGCACTATTTTCACTCTTAGGAAGACATCAATGGACAAGAGAGTCAAGAATCCGACTCTTCCTGAGTTGACATGCTAGGCAGAGGGGATTAGATATAAACAAGTCCGTAAGTTAGACAGGTAATAATGCCATGAAGAACGAAGCTGGTATGGTAAGGTAATGAGGATGAGTATTTGTGGGTATGTGGTCAGGGAGGCCCACTTCATGGAGGTGATTTTGCGGGAGATCTGGAATGATGGGAGGAGTGGAGCAAGAGTTAGCCAGGCCCTGGGGCAGATGTGTTTGGCGAACAGAAAGGAAGCTGCTCTGGCCAAAATCCAGACCAGTCCCTGTACTCCATTCTTTAATAGATAAGAAGGCATTCAGGGTGGTGACTCCACTCGCCCAAAATTCCTTTCTCATCCTCATATATGGAGGAGAAAAACTGAAGCCCAGCGGTCATTCCACTAGCCACACTGCTGTGACCTCATGCTTCCTCCACGCTGCAGAAAACGGCAAGCTCTCAGAGAGCAAGGACTATGATCTAAAAGTTTACTATATTGAAGAACAAAATCTTGACCAACAGAATATAGTATTAAAAGTTCTAGCCCTAATGCAAACTGCCAGGCAGTCTCACAGGGTCAGCACAGACCCTGGTGCAATTCCTTCCTACCTTGACTTTAAGAGGTTTTTATTTGGATATTTAAAACACAGCTGGCTGTTTTCCGCTATTGGCCTTGCTTTGCTGAGCTTGTTGGGTAATGGGATGGGATAAAGCAAACAGTGATGTTGGTATTTTTGAGGACCAGGGCTTTTGGTTTGGGATGAAGGATTCGTAAATAAAAGAGGGAAGGGGTTACATAAAAACCTTACAGTTCTGGATTTAGGGGAAACAAAGCTTCTGTAAGTAAGGAGGGGAAAGGGCTTGAAGGGAGGGGAGGAGAATGGGAAGAAAGGAAGATGCAAGATATATCACGTACAGGTACAAATTCCCTATGATGAATATTATCATTATGAATATCTAAATGTATCAATAAAATATAATTCTGGATATTTTTTGTGATGATGGGGCTTTCCAACAATAAGCAAGTGCTCTACTGCTGAGCTATACTCCCAGCCCAGAATCCTGGATTTCAATCCGAAGTTTTAGTCTGAGTTTTTAAGGTAACTGATCTGCACACAGACTAGATAACCATGTCTCCTCTTTCTGTCCCTTGTTTCCAGGTCTAGAAACAATGGCCAGCCCTTTAGTAAGCAGTGTGCGCTATCAGTGCACACACCGTCGTCTCTAAATATTATTTTCCTTGAAAAATAAACAGCTGATTCTGCTTTTGGGCTGAAAATGCACAGTATGTACTGAGACTATTTTCCACTGCCAAAATCAAGGATGGCGTTGTGTCAGGGAGACCTGAAGAGATTCTTGTTGGCCAAAGTCAACAATTTGAGCATCAAGAAAGAAAATAATTGCAGTGGGTTGAAAACCATCAAATATACTTAAATCCCTACGTTCATGATTATATATATTCACATGAACAATCCTCAGTGATCATCTTTGGAAGATGTTAGGAAATCAATTGGTTATTTTGAAAACTGGTGAGTCAAAGAGAAACAATCAAGCATTTATTCTGTCTTTCCCGTAAGAACTGTGCCTCAGGCAACCAAGGTCTCTACAGAAGCATTCCAGCAAGTAAAATGGAAAAAGAATGAAGGATTGACTTAACAGATCACCATTTTGTAACTCCTCCTGAATTAACTGATCTGATGGTATTACAAAAAAGAGAAAACAATCAGACAATTCTGGACGGAATTAAGTATCACCTCCTATGAAGAAATACTGTCCCCCAAAACCCAGCATGAATCTGATCAAGTCTTTAAAGCAGAGGTTGGCAGTATCTCTCTAAAGGGCCAGTATCTCTCCGCTGATATGTAATCTCTACTGCAACAGTTCAGTCCTAGACACATGCTACACACACGGGCCTGACTGTGTTCCAGTAAAATCCCATTTCCAAAACCTTCTCCCACCAAAAAAAGCCAAAACAGTGAAGCTATGGAGCATAACTTGCCAACTTGTTCTTGATCTGTCTACCAACTTACAGTGAACGTAAGGACTGAGGAACACGCAAAATGACACCACAGGGATAATAACAAGTAAAATCCAAACAAGGGGAATACTGGCAGGAAAATAACCTGATTTATTTAACCAATAAATTTTAAGATACAGGGAAGAGGGGGAGTAATGGAAGGTGTATTTGTGGATTCAAAGAAATTGAAGAAAAATATGAACCAGGCACAATTATAATTCAATCAAATATAAAAATAATTAAGGCAATTGGGAAAATGTGAACACTACTTGAATATTTGATGACATTTAAAAATATTCCTCACATCTAGAAGTATTTGATGATGTATTATAGTTAGGCTTATAAAGGAGAATAGGCCTGGGTGAGAACTGGCTCAGTGGTAAATACAGGTGTTTAGCATGTTCGAGGCCCTGGATCTGATCCCCAATAACACGAAAACAACAAAGCACAAGGGAGGATTTTAGAAATATATACTGAAATGTTCACAGATGAAGCAGTATGATGTCCAAGATTTGGTTCAAAATAATGGTAGATTATAAAGGAACAAAATCAGTAGGCATTGATAATTGTTGAATTAGATGACAGGTACATAGAAGTTCATTATTCTCTCTATGTAAATACTAGGAATTTTTCATTATGAAGAGTTAAAATATATTTATACCACTTCACACTCATTCACCTGACAAAATTTTGAAAATCTAACAAACCCAAATTTTTGCAAGGACATGGGGTAAGGGCAGCTCTCATAGCTGGTACAAAAATACCTAACTACAAACTTTATTTTTGTTTTTTTCAGACAGGATCTCACAATGTAGTCCAGGCTGGCCTCAAAGTCTCAGTGATTCTTCTGCCTCAGTTTCCCAAATGCTGGGATTATGTGTCTGCAGTTTATGTATACTCTATGATCCAAAAACTCCATGTCTGGATACTGTTAAATAAAAATTGCAGGAAGCCATTATTTTGGATTGGGTCTCAAGAGACCAGATGAAAAATCAAAATGGAATCAATCATGGTAAACTGTTTCAGATAGATGTAACTAAAAACTGTTCGTGTGACCTTATCAAATGAGTAAGGTCTCCTGGCCCCAGTCCACCAATAGGTTTAGAGACTCCATCACAGCCTGAGCTTTTCCTCCTCCAGCTACAGTGCTTATTAAATAATTGCATAGGGACCATTTGTAGTGGTCACCATTGTATCCCAGGGGTTTATTGAATGAATAAATGCTCTCAGATGACAAACATTGGCACACAGCTGGTGACTGGCCTGCCTGCTGATCTTAAAGCCTGGGCTAAGGAAATTGGTTTGAAGTTCTTCATTACAAGATGCTGACAGGTCGGAATGCTGGCACGTGCCTATAATCCCAGTGCTCAAAAGGCTGAAGCTGGAGGATCGCTGCAAGCTCGAGGTCAGCCTGGGCTACAAAGTCAGTTCAAGGCCAACCTGAACCGCATGATGAAACCCTGTCTTAAAAAGCCAAAAAAAAAAAAAAAATTTAAAAAAAAAAAAAAAGGAGAGGGTATGAGGCTCAACTGCAGGTTAACCAGGGCCTTCACTCTGCCTCTGTTGGTGAGTTGGGATTTTGACTTGGTTGTGGGGTACACGGATTGGGTTTCAGCCTGGAGATGGTCATAGAACTTGCTTCATAGTTGTTACAGGACAGCGAGTAAGTCCGGTGTGCACATATTTCCTACCCGGCTGGACCAGTGCTCAGTAATGCCTTGCAGAGAGTGGATGTTGCTGTCCATACTCTTCTGCCTTCTGGCACTGCCCTTGAATGAAGGGCACCTTGGCTGTCACCCTGAGGAAGGAGATACTTGGGGAAGAACTCTGCTCCTAGGCATCGGGCATCACCAGAGCATCTCTTGGGGCTAATCTGACCCTAATGCAGGCAAGAGAGAGCCAACTGTCTGAGCAACAAGACACAACCCAAACTTACTTCAGCAAGAGTGGGGCTGCACATCTGATAGACATCCAGAACACCAAAAACGGCGCTGGCCAGGACACACACTTCCTTGTTCTTCTTCAGATAAACTTCCTACTCCTTTTTGCGCATGTGCCAACTAACGCCCAGTCCCCTTGAGAGAGAGACACACCTCCTGCTCATATTAACTCCACCTCTAGTCCAATCTAATAAAAACCTGTTCCCCAGCTCCTATCTCCGAGGGTCCTTGCAATCTCCTGCAACCCTCCCATGCCCGCAACAAAGGCTTGTTTTATCTACCTCTGTCTCTTAGTCTATCTGGTGCGAAACCTAACAACACCCCTGAGTCTTGAAGGCAGACCTGCTTTGGACGCAATGGACTCAGACCAAGAAGTGTCACCAGACACCTCCTCCTCTCCCTCACTCTGTACTGCCTGCTGTGTGGGCTTCCAAAGGTCACAAGAAGGCTCAGACCAGTGGTGGCTGTTATGTTTTATATCTAAATGTCCCTAAAGCCTCATGCGGTTAGAAGCAGGCCCTAGGGACGGTGATTGGACTTAAGGGCATTATACTGTAATAATGTTATATTATAACTTGCTTTAGGAGGTGGGGCCTACTCAGATGAGGCAGGTCACTGTGGGCATGACCCAGGTGGGTTTGGCTCCCCTTCTAGCTCCTCCCTTTGCTCTCTCGCTGCTTCCTCACTGTCATGGCATGCGTTGCTTCTCCTCCATGCCCCTCTGCCATGCCATTCTGCCCGGGATCCAGCTGACTCTGCACTGAAACTTCTATAAACTGTGAACCAAAATAAGCCTCTCATCCTTTGATTTGTGGGAGCCAAGAAGTGTGTCTCAGCAATGAGAAAGTGACAAAGACAGCAGCTAACATCCTCACCCATCACTCTTCTTGAAAGTTCAAGTCATACACCAAGAATTGAGTATCACTGGCTGTAACTGAGTCACAGGACAACTCATGAACCAATCGCCATGACCAAAGAATGCAGTGCTCTGATTGGCAGAGCCAAGGCACAGGCCCACCTCTCTGCCTATGGGCTGAAGTCAGCCCTGCATGGAAAGGTGATGCCCCCAAGCTAAGAATGACTAGTTGCCAAAAGAGAGTATTGCCGGCTCAGCAAAACAAATATCCACTGCAGTCTGAAAACCTCTTGCAGGTCAGGCGACAAGGGCAATGCCACAATGAAAGCAAGAGAACACAGCTCTGTCAAATGAAGTGACAGGATCGGAGAGATTCACAGAGGGCAACAAGGCACTGTTCAGCTGCCTGCTGGCATAACTGTTTCACAGAGCCTGACTGGAGTGAGACGCTTGCCTAGGCACTAAATAGAGACGGGTGTGAAAACCCCTCAGCAATCTATCTAAATAACAATAGTATTTTAATGAAACATTTTTTTAAAAAAACAAAATTAATGCCCTCCAAAATCTCACAGTGACCAAAATATCAAAACTTTAAACAAAAGCAAGATAAATAAAGCCATATTAGAGCTTCTGGCAAAAGGAAAAATCAGAACTACCAAACTTTTTGTCTAAACTCTTGGTATTGTGTTCACCAGAATTTTTACATCATTTTTGAATTTTAAAACATTTTTGATCTTGGTTATTGAATTTTTTAGTACCTTCCTAAATTTGGGGGCCAAAATATTTGGCAAGTACATCATTCCCTTCACCTAGTCCAGGACCTACCGTCTTTACGTGGGGTTTGCTGAAGGCCAAAGGGAAAAGCCACCCAGGATGAGTGGGACGTCCCAAACCAGTACCCTGTAGTGGAAAGGGTCCTGGTGGGAACAGGAAGCCTAGTCCCTGTTCTGCTTTCAGTGTGCAGCTGGGACAATGTGCTTTCCTCTCTCGGCCCAGCCTCTCCACTTGCTTGGGAAGGACAGGGCACTAGAAAATGGATTTCAAAAGGAGCTGTTGAAGCGGGTGTGTGCTGAAACAGACCTTCTGCACCTCCGACCCCTACCAAATCAGCAGCCCCTTCCACGTAGCTCCAGCACAGTCTGAACACCATTACTATCTGCGGTCTCTAAGATCTCTCCGCAGACCCATCTTTCTCCCCAACAAACTGTACGTAGTTCAATTCCTGTCTACCCTTCATTTAGGTCAGTATTTCTCACATAGCCAGGAATCCCTTATATCATTCAGAGGCACCTCATATGCTTCATTAAAAATGCAGGCTCCAGGCCTTATCCTAGTCCTACAGAATCTGCTTTCCCAAGATGGGCCCGGGAATCAGCATTTTAATCAGCACATTCACCTAGCAAGGTGTCATCTACGGTCCTCCCTAATGAGATTATCTCCACAGATCCTCAGGAGCTATTTTATTCTGGAGCTTTCACTATCACAGCCCTGCTGAATTGTCCAAGGTGAGGGGGAATACTGCCCAGGTCAGACTTTGCCAAGTGGAAAAAGTCCACTGTGAGATCTCCAGGGACCTTTATTGCAGACAAGCATACTGATGACCGCTCACTCTTCTAGCCCATGTTTGGCTCCGGAAGAAATTGGCTGTGCATCTGTCTTCTTCCGGAGCACCACTGGCACCCTCAGGAATTATTTATTGCACTCTCAGGTTTCTTATTAGTACACTAATGGATTCCTGGGAGCTTGAAGCGAGCATGTCAAGGGAATTCATTTTAGACTTTGGAAATATGGCAAGTTTTTAGCAACTGCAAGTGAAATATTCATTCATTCACTCATCATTTCATTGCTAAACTTAGTTTAGAAAATTTATTGGTGAATAAGACATTTCTTCTGTTTTTCACTCCAGCTTTATTGTTATATAACTCACATACCCTATAACTCATCTACTTAAAATATAAATTCAATTGTTTTTACTATATTAACAGAGTTGTACAGCCATCACTGTCACCAATTTTAGAATGTTTTCATTGCCTGAAGGAAAATTTCACTCCATAGCTGGACGTCGTTGTACACACCTGTAATTCCAGCAACTTAGGAGGCTGAGGCAGCAGATTGCAAGTTTGAGCTCAGCTTGTGCAATTTAGCGAGATCTTTCCTCAAGATAAAACATACCTGGGCATGGTGGTACATGCCTGTAATTCCAGCACTTTGAGAGGCTGAGGCAGGATGAGAAGTTCAAACCCAGTTTGAGCAACTTTATTTCTTTATTTTTTTATTTTTTGGTTTTTTGCCGGTACCAGGAATTAAACTCACAACCTTGTGCTTGCCAGGCAGGCGCTGTGCCGCTGAGCTAAATCTCCAGCCCAGAGCAACTTTAAATCAATCAATCAATCGATAAATGACTGTAGGTGCAGCTTAGTGGCAGGATGCCCCAATTTCAGTCCCCATTACCACACACACACACACACAAAAAGAATACCACTCCATAATTATGTACCATTCCTATTACCAATCAATATATAAATCATACATAACAAATAAAATATAAATTAAGGTAGCTAATCATGCAATTATATTATAAATTAATATGTAAATAAAAGAATCTTTGTACCCTTTACTCGTTACTCTTCTGTATTTAATTTCCCAGCCCTAAGCAACCACAAATCTACTTTCCATCTCTAAAGATTCACATTATCTGGACACTCATATAAATAAAATGATGTAATATGTGTTTTTTGAGACCAGCTTCTGTTTAACAGCATCGCGTTTAAAGGTTCATTCACATTATAGCATGGATAAATCCTTCATTCGTTTATGGCTGAATAATATTCCATTGTCTGGACGAGTCCTATTTTGTTCAGCTAGTCATTAAGCTGATGGGCATTTGGGTTGTTTCCGCCTTGTGGCTTTTATGAATAATGCTGCCACGAACTTTTGTGTACAGGTTTTTGTGTGGACGTGTTTTCTTTCCTCTGCTTTTGAAGGGCTCCCTGTCCTGCAGACAAAGGAGCTGAAGTCAGGTGCTCTCCTAACTACCCTAACTGAGCGATACAGCAGAGTTCCCTCGACTTCCTGCGAGGGACATGGGGGCAACACTCTCACTTTATCTTACAGGGCTGCTGGGCGGATGAAGTGAGGCCATGAATAGCGGGAACTTAACTCCAAGCCTGGCACACAGTGAGCGTTTCAAAACATGTTGCTGTTATCGTTTTCCATTTGGAGATTTCTAAGACTCAGTTCACGGATGAACCATGCACTGTAACAACAGAAAAAATCTTCATTCGTTCAGCAAGTGTTTGAAGGGATGAAATAACTGAATATCCACTGTGTACTTGGCACTGTGAAAGAAATACAGATTCAAACCTGGATCTTCCTCCAAAAGCTGCTGCTTATTAATCTGGATGCAAGGCCCCCAGGGCGGGTATAAGACTCACCATCTCTCTGCCCTCCTCTTGCATAGGATGAGGATATTTACAAAGTAGGACCCTGGCCCCCTGCTGAGCTGTTTAGTGAATCAAGCTTCTAAACTTCTCAAGTTGACACAATGTATCAACAATTACAAATAGTAAACTGAATGCTTTTTAAGTCTATTACATAGCTTTAACAACTGTCAGTGTTTTATCATACAGTATTTACTGTCTCTCACTACATATAAAATTGTAGTTAGGGCTTGCGAAATGTAAGTCAAGGGTAGAGCACCTGCCTAGCATCTGCACAAGGCCCTGGGTTCCACCTCTATTGGCACAATATAAATAAATAAAAATAAAATTGGTGGCTAAACCATTCTTAAGTTTTAGATATTCTAAAACTTCAGTGTGTATTTTCAGCAAATGAGGGTATTCTATTCCATATCAGCATATATATTATTATATCTCTCATAACTATTTCCTTTTATCATCTAAGTTCAGTCAAGTTCTCCCTTGTCTAAAATCACAGTATACAAACACACACCAATATACAATTTTTAAGAAGTTTCTCCCTCTCTCTCCCTCCCTCTCTCCTTTCCTCTCTCTCTATCTTTTGCAGCACTGCGGAGTGAACCCAAGGCCTTCACGCTGAGTTACATCCCCAGCACTTTATTTTAACTTCTTATTTTGAGACAGGGTCTCACTAAATTGCTAAGCGGTCCAGGTTGGGCTCAAATTTTCAATTTTCCTACCTCCACCTTCCCGAGTTCTGGGATTATAGACATATTCCACTACACCTAGCTAAAAAAAAAAAAGAAAAGAAAAGAAAAATCACATCTTACATTATTATTAGACTTTTAGGTCTCTTTAAATTTAGAACCTCATCCACACTGGCTTTGGTTTGTTTTTTTTCCCACAACACTGACTTTTAAAAGATCACTGCCGTTGTCTTATGAACTGTCCCACATTCAGGATCTGTCAGCCAGGTGGGATGGGTGGCGCATGCCTGTAATCCCAGCACTCGGGAGACTGAATCAGGAGGACTGCCACAAGTTCGAGGATAGTGAGTTCCTGTTTAAAAAAAAAAAAAAGGATTTGGTTGATTTCTTCTCCTACTGTTGTTTGATGTGTTCCTCTAGTCCTTGAATTTCCTATAAACTGATTAGATTCAGGCACATTTTTGGCAGGAGCCAAAATAAATCATCTGCCACACCCCAGCCGGAGATGCTCAAAGCTAGCTGTCACACTGGTGATGCTGAGCACAGTCCCAGGCTTAAGGTTACCACGGGGGGTGGAGGAGGAAGGAAATCTTGCTCTGCTGGAGGGAAGGACCGGGCGGCTTTTTGGGCAATGAAGGGCATGCAGGAGCCTCCTGGGTGGAGGAAGAGGAGGTCTTTCCAGGTAGAGCTAGAGATACGGTTTAGGGAAGGAGAGTGACAAGCTTGAGCAAGTCAGAGGTGGCAGCCACTGTGGGCGGAGGATCACAACCAGCACTGAGGTCGTGTGCAGTGTTCCAGGAACTGTGCTAAGTGACTCACCAAACGTACACAGCCTGTGCAGCGCTACTGGCCCTATTTTAAGGATGTGGACATCACAGTACGGTGATAGGTGGTAACTGGCCTGAAGTCAGCGCTAAGAGCTAGAGGCTCAGGTCTGCACACAGCACCTGCTGCCTCACTGCGAGCCTCGGCTATCCCACCACTCAGCTCCGGGTTAAGGTGAGAGGAGGCGGGAGCCAGGAGAGGGACAGGAAACAGCCAGGCTGCAGGCGCAGACAGGCCTTCTCCGGGCTGGAAGGCGCGTGGGCGCTATTGTAGGGGCGGCAGGGAGCAGCAAGGCTTTCCCTGGGGAAGGCTTCCTGCCGCCCGGGAAAGGTGAGCAGAGGGCTGCGTGCCTGAGCTAGCGAAGGCTGAGTGCTACCAGCACTGTTCCAGGCAATAGTTCCCGAGAGAGGAAGTGAAAAAACGCTTGATCGATCCTGTGCACACCGGCCCTGTGCACAGCCTGCCCCCCTCCAGGCTGCAGGGAGGGGCGAGGCTTGTTTCTCCTCTGGCTCTCAGTGGGTGCGCATCCTGAGCTCGAGTGTCCACCACACCGTCCACAGGCCTGGCATCTAGCGGGCCACACAGCGGTGGGACGCAAGCTGCCAAGACCCAGTGAGAGGACTGGCTTTAACCTTGAGGCTCGGAGACGGGAAGTGACCAGGTCAAGGTCATATAACCGGATTGTGGTAGAGGCAGGAATAGAACTCTGGTCCCCGAGGTCCACTATTCTTTCTTGGTAGTTTATTTCAGAATCAAAGCTGAATGAAGACAAACGCTGAAGGCTGGCCGCTGGGATGCTACATGCCCCAGGGAAGTTTTTTAATTTCCATGTCCTCACTTTGTGAATCATCTCTGTTCAGGCAGTGGAGATGGAAATGGAGTCCCAGGTGCCTTCCAGGGTCAGGCTGTTGAGGAAAATCCCATCTGCCCACAGCATCCGAGGCACGCCCTGGGAGGGTCCCCTGTGCCTGGGAGTCGCTGCTATTGTGGTGACACAATGCCTTGGGTCTATTGCTCATCCTCCAGCTGAAGGCAGGAAGGGTGCATGCAGGCAGTGGCAGGTATCACGCTGGGGCCAGGCTGAGTTCAGTCTCTGCCACAGTACTAAGTAGTTGTGCAACCTCGTGCCTGCTACTTCCCCTCTCTGTGCATTCCTCCCCCCACCCTTCCTTCCTTCCATGCTGGAAACTGAACCCAGGACCTTCTCACCTATGCTAAGAACACACGATCACTCACTTACTCCCTAGCCCGTGTTTCTTCATTTTCAAATTGATGCACATAACTGACTCATACAATTGGATGTATTAACCAACATTAGGAGAGTATTCAAGGGAAGCAAGGGTCGGTTGTGACTATCTGTGATAATTAAGTTAGCCCACTGATTGGTTTAGCATAGTTCTGGGTGTAGATAATGGGATAGCCCATCCTGGGAGTGGGTGGCACCATCCAGTAGATAGCCTGGACGAGATAAAAGGGAAAGTGAGGCTCAGTTCTGCCGCTGCCTCTTGCCTACCCTGCCATGGACTGTTTCTCCTCTGCCATGCTGCCCTGCCTAGGAACCAGCTGACTATGGACTAAACCTCTACAAGCTGTGAGCCGAAATAAACCTCTTCTCCTTCAACTCATGGGTGGTAGGCATTTTGTCCCAGCAATGTAGAGTAACTAAAACAAACCATATGGTATTTAAATTTGTATGTCTGGTTTATTTCACTTAATATTATGTTTTCAAGGTGCATTCATTTTTCTATAAATGCCTCGTTTATCTTTCTTTATAGCAGAGTAGTACTCTATTGTGTGTAACTACATTTTATTTACCTATTCATTTATTGACGGACATATATAGGTTGCTTTCAAGATTTAGCTCTCATGAATTGTGATGCTATAATCACGGTACACGTTATCATTATAATATGATGTCTTTAACTCTTTGGGGAAGATACATGTTAGAGGAATAGCTGGATTGAAAGGAATTTCATTATTTTTTAGCTTTTTCAGGAATCTCCATACTGATCTTCATAGTGGTTGTACTAGTTTACATCCTCACCAACAATGTAGAAGGGTTCCATCTTCACCACAGCCTCTCCAGCATTTATTACTAAATTTCTCAGCAACTGCCATTCTTTCTGGAGTAAGATGAAATCTTATTTTTAATTTGCATTTCTCTAATGGTCAGCTATGTTCAACATTTTTCATATATTTATGTTCTTAAAAGTATAAATATCCTGAAAAAAAAATCTACCAACCTATGAACAGTGGTAGGATACTAGAGATTATTATCCTCATGTTTATTTTTCTAGATTGTCTAGTACATGTTTTTCTTTTTTCTTTTTTGTTTTTTTTTGTTTTTTTTCCAGTATCAGGAATCGAACTCACATTGCGCTTGCCAAGCAGGTGCTGTGCCACTGAGCTAAATCCCCAGCCCTGTCTAGTACATTTTTCAACGAGACTATATTATTTTTATGAACAGAAGAAAACTACAATTATTTTCAAAGAAAAATAAAGGAAGATGTTTGAAAACACACAAGGCTAAATAAAAGCAAGTCAGATGTCACCTACGTGTATAACCAGGAACATTTAAGACCAAGCTTCTGCCTTCTGGAAGCAGAACCCATCTCCCCGATTCCGCCTCAGCCCTTAGTGGGAATGCGCTCCAGTCCCGGCCTGGTGCGCAGGGCTGGGTTTCACCCTCCAAAAGACCCATGCAGAGCCCTGTGTTCCTTTCATTCTAGAACTTCAACAACCTCCTTGGCAGGGTCGGTCCTGGGGGAGTCAGATGAGGCTCTGCGGGCCCGAGGGGCAGGGAAGGCCCGGGCCTCCCTGCATGACCAGGTATTTAGTGATCAACTTGAAGAAAAAGTCGTGAGTTTACACCCCTCTCTGCTGCTTACCCTTCTTCACAGCCCTACAGAACCCAGTCAGGACCCCCCCTGACGCCTCACTTCCACCAGGCTGGGTACCTGCATCCTCCTTAGTCTGCCACCACCAAAGGGTCTGGGCCGAGGTTGTGAATCGGCCTCTCTCATGACTTCCACAGCTGATCAAATGGTCTGTCAGCTCCCAAGCCAGCCCGGAGAAAGCTGGGTATGCGGTGCACACCTATGATCCCACAACTCTGGGGAGGCTGAGACAGGAGCATCGCAAGTTCAAGCTCAGCCTGGGCAGCTTAGTGAGAGTTCAAAATAAAAGGACTGGGGATGTAGCTCAGTGCGCTGGCTCTGGGTAATGGGGAAAGATGGAGACTGGCAAAACTTAGTGAGCCCGGACTTTCTTACGTTCTTTCTTCTTTGTCAGCCCAAGCCCAGACCTTTTTGTTTGTTTTTTGAAACAAGGTCTCACTGTGTAGGTCAGGCTGGCCTTGAACTCACTATGTAGCCCAGGCTCAAATTCACAGCGATTCTCCTGCCTCAGCCTCCTGAGTGCTGGCATTACAGGTGTGTGCCACCACGCTAGACTTTCTAAAGGAACGGTCACTTCTCAGCACCAAGCAATCGCTGCCCTGCAGGGCTCTTCCAGTGTTTCAAGACAATCAGGAAACTGGATCTTCATGTGAGATCTCCTAATTTATAAATACCCATTGGCAACTAATTCACAGAGCATACTGGGCTCGGCTCTAATCACAGTTTGTGCCTCGTCTTAGGAACACGTTGGACTTTTCTCCCTGAGCATTTCTCACTGCCAAGAACACTCTCGCACCCACAGGTCTAAGGAATGTTGCCCATTCTGCCAGGCCTGGCCAGGAGTCCACCTTGTCTGTGTGCAGCCCATGGCCTCAGTCGGAGGTGGTGTCACCCTCCATGGTCACAGCACCTGCACGGTCGTCCCCTAACTCTGCGACAATGAGCTCCTGACATATTCATGGAGCGCCCGCTGTGTGGGTACTATGCTAGGTACCAGTGACACGGCCTCCAGCAAGAGAGGCATAGTCTAGTGCAGGGGACAGATTTGTTTTTGTTTTTTGTTTTTTGTTTTTGTTTTTGTTTTTCTTCCGGTACCAGGAGTTGAACTCACAACCTTGCGCTTGCCAGGCAGGTGCTTTGCCACTGAGCTAAATCCCCAGCCCCAGGGGACAGATTTGAAATAAATAATTCCAACTGTCCTGAGTTTCACCGAGTTAAGTTTATAAAAGGGCCTTAGTCCAGGGAGAAGGATTAAGTAGGTCATGAGGTAGTTCAGGGAAGCATTAAAACTAGGGTTGCCGAGTAAGGTTGTGCAGTTTGTATAATGCACAAAGGTAACCAACTGAGAGGACAGGTGAGAGCTAAAATCCAGTTCCTGCTCACTCGCCTAAGCCGTGCCCTTTTCTAATTTGCACAAAAACATCATGTAGACTGGCAGGGGCAGAGTTCCGCTCCTTCTCCTCCCACTCCCCAAAGCTGCTCTAAACACACTTAGGATCTAAGTCAGAGTGATGACTTCCTTATGCATAATCCTGCTGTGTTCTCCCTTTAGAAATCAGAGAACTTACTTCTCAGGGAATGATTTGGGAACTGGGACTCTAGCATGAGAAGCGTCCTGCCTGCTTGGAGTATGAGGAACAGCATGTGGGGAGAAAGTACCACAGCACAAGGGCCTATAGGGACCAGAGGCTTAAGTGTGGACAGAGATGGGAGAATATTGTGGGTTGGGCTGGGCAGTGTCCACTCCTCAGAAGCACATTAATGAGTCTGGTTCCTATTCCCAAACATTGTGGCCAAGCATGGGGCCACATGCCTATAATCCCACCTACTAGGGAGGCGGAGGCAGGAGGATCTCAAGTTTGAGGCCAGCCTGGGAACAGAGTGGGTTCAAGACCAGCAAAGCCTACACAGAGACCCTATCTCAAAGAAACAAAATAATAAAAACAAAAAAGGCTAGGGACAGAGCTCAGTGGTAGAGCACCTGCCTAGCATGTGTGGTGGCCAGGGTTCAAGCCCCAGTACTTCATGAAAAAAGAAAAAGAGCATTCTAAATATCCCCCTTCCTAATAACATCACTTTGGGTTCCATCACCCAAGAGCACTCCCATAGAGTGACAAAACAGAAACTACCTCTGCATTGGTCAGCTTTCCTATTGCTGGGACAAAATACCTGGCATATGTAACTTAGAGTAGGAAAGGGTTTACTTTGACTCACAGTTTCAGAGGGCTAAGTCCATGGTCTATGAGCTCCAGGGCAGAAACCCCATAGCAGAAGGGCCTTGGAGGAAAGCTGTCCAACCCATGGCAGCCAGGAAGCAGAGAGACAAAGAAGGAGCCAGGACAAGAACATACCCATCCAGGTTACTCTCCCAGTGACCCAGCACTCCACACCAGGCCCCACCCCCTCATAGCACATTCGGCTATGAAATCATCACAAGTGAGCCCGGTGATCTGCAGTGTCCCAGAATCCAAGCACTTTCCAAAAGCCCCACCTCTGAATACATGAGACTTCGGGGGATATTTTGGATCCAAGCCATAACACCATCTTAACGGAGTGCCTCCCTACCATACTCTTCCGATTTTTCGTTCCTAAGGCAATAAGCACTCTTCGGCTCCCATTGAACAGATAAAACGTGGAGGCCCAGAGAAGAACAGCAGCCTGCCTTGGGTGGGTGGCTGGGGATCCACACCCAGACTGCAGCACTGGTTCCCTCTCTCCTGGTGATCCTGCAGGCATAACGGGCTCAAGACTACATAGGAGCTCCAGGGCCCCACTGCCTTGCTACCCTTGCTACTTACAGTGGGAGTCGGGGGGCTGCAAACATGGGCAGCGCCCCCAGCACTGGTTAGAAACACTCCCTGGGTTCCACCCAGGCCCACAGAATCAGAACCTGCACATCACAAGAATGGGGTTCACGCTGCAAACCGAAAAGCACTGGACTAGAAAATAACCCAAGGGACAGCGGCCACTACCTTCGCAGTCCTCATACAACGGTGAGTCTCACTAGTGAGGGGACCTGAAAACAACTTATCAGAACTGAAACCATCTCATCCACCCATGTGCCCCAGTACTGCCACTCCAAGGGAAAGGCCACCAGCGACTCCAAGGAGCTGTACACTCTGCTTCCAGTCAGTTCGCTGGTGTAACCCTCCCCTCCCCTGAGAATACACCCAAAGCTGTTAGGCCTTCGGACGAATCACAGCCCAGACCATCTTCCGTTTAGGGTCCACTCTGACCACCAGATCAATTTGTGGGACCTACTTTTCCTAAGATAAATCCGTCTCTCTACCTGCACACAAAAGGAGGCGGAACGGTCTGGGAGAATGAAAGCCGGGTCGGTGGGGAAGAACTCTAAGGCTACACGCCCAGCATCATTTGCAAAGTGGGTGGTGGGATGGACTGGATGCCCAATGGATGGAGTAGATCCGAGCCTCGGCCGGGAGCCACAGGGAGCTCTGGAGACTGCCAAACCAGCGCGAGCAATGCCCTGAGCTCAAGACACTGCCCCTCTCGGAAACGCCTGTTGTTTTGAGACAGGGTCTCCCTCTGGAGTGCAGGCCGGCCTTGAACTCCTGTGTCGCCCAGCCTGGCGCCCGGTGCCTGGCCTCGCTGTCCCTCCTGTCCCAGTCACCAGGCTCGCGCCGCCACGCCCGTCCTTACCACTACAACCGTGCGCCTACGTTCCCGTGCACTCGTATTCTAATTTCCCACGTGTTGTGAACGTGATTTCTCCCTAGGAAACGTAGGATGTGTGCAGAACTGCAGAGCACCGCACAGTGGGCGCCAAACACAGCCGAGGCGCGGCAGGGCCGGCGGGGTGCGGGTCTCCCGA
>NW_004955408.1:8955372-8974086 GCF_000276665.1 Chinchilla lanigera | reverse complement strand
CCGCGGCCCACGGAGGGAGACCTAAGGGAGACGCGAGCCTTCTGCGTGCGTTTTGTGAGTCCACACGAGCGGCTGTAGGGCCAGGATGCATTTGCATGTTGCCCCCGAACGCTGCTTAGCAAGTGTTGTAAAATCAGCAAGACATGAATGGAACGTGCGGTGTATGGGAGGCAGTGGGCGTCCTGTGCAGATGTCGTTTGTGTATCTGTGCATGTGTGTCTGGAAGAATAGATAGGGGTGTTCGTATTACTGAATACTGCACATATGTATCACTGAATAATAAAGTGCGTTCATAGCTGTATCCGATCTTGTGTATATTTCTGCGCATAAGCACAGGTGTGTGCCTAAGGGTGTGTGAGACCTATGGACTTTCCTAGTTTGTATTTAATGGGTGTAGGGCATATGTTTGTGGATTTATGTACATGTGACTGCATGTCCTTGAACACACATTGTTTCACCAGTTTGTGTGTGTGACTACTTGTGTCTTTGTGAAATTGTATTCTGTGCGTGTGTGTGTGAGTGGGAATGTATCTATGGCCAGTCCTGCAGTGTGTTTTGACCTGTGGGTCTTGTCTGAAGGAAACTGAATGTGTTTTCAGAGTCTGGAGGAATAGGACTGTGTATTTCATCGTGTGCTTGTTCTCAGTGCTGGGAGTTAAGCTCAGAGCCTTGTCAGTGCTGAGCAGATGTGCTAGCGCGGAGCTACAGCCCCAGCGCTGTGTGTGTGTCTTAATGTACCTTAGTAGCTGTCTCCCTTCTAAAGGGCTGGGGTGTCTGAGGTCGCCTCTTGGAGGGGATCCCTGAAGCGGGGAGCGTGTGGTAGGAACAGCCCTGTGTGCTGGCCCACCCAGAGACCACTGGAGCCCTGAGAGCAGAGCCAGCAGTGCAGGCGGGAGCAAGCCCATGGAGGGCCTAGGATGCCTGAGCCAGGCATCCGGCCTCCGCCAGTCTCCCCTTGCTCTCCAGCTCTTCGTCTGATTCTTTCATGATTCGTCTTATCGGTGTTCTGCAGCGAGGTCCTTGGGAATTCACCATGGCAACGCTGCTGGAGCATTGCTGTGCACCTGCCTCTAACAAGCCCTGCGTCAGCTGCAGGAGGTGGAAACTGCCCCTCACTGACAGAGGGGAGACAGGCACTAAGAGCCCGTCCCTATCACACCGCAGGTGAGAGAGCCTTAGAGTCTGGTACCTCCAGGCCCTGTCACACTGTTGCCGTTTGGGTCAGGTGACTCCGTGTCGTGGGACTGTCCTGTGTGCTGTAGGATGTTTAGCTGCATCCCTGGCTTTATACTGTAGGTGTCAACATCATCTCCTTCCCAGATACCAGAACGGGGGTGTCTCCCGACCTTTCCACTTATTGCCTAGGGACAAAGTGGGCCCCGATGAGAACCACTGAGCTAGAACCTCCTGGCCTTCCTGGAACGAATGGGGCTGCATTGGCCCCACCCTGTCCAGTGGCTTCCGTCGACTCCCCTCTCTCTCAGTGGTCCCCACTTCCATGTAGTTGGTAGCCCCTCGTCTCTGCCACAGAAAAACAAAGGGTTTCTCCACACTTTGCCCAGCAACTCTACCACTACAGAAGACCCCTGGCTGGGCCCCTGTGCAGACAGTTCTGCAGCTCTTACCCTCGTTCACCCCCAGGGCTCCCTGAGGTCAGCCCAAGAAGAGGCACCCAAGCTAGCAAGCCCTGGGTGTCCCAGAACTGAGCTGGAGAGGCTGCTGCGTTTGCTTTTCTGGCTCAGCAGGAACACTGCTCAGTGTGGGGCCCAGCCTGGCCCCTTTGTGTGCTATTATAGCTTGCGCTACTTCATTTTTGCAAATAAAACAGCCTGGCTTTCCCTCAGGCAGAACCTGAATTTATTGAGCAAGAGCTGAGAAGCCAGAGCAGGTACTGTGCTCAGGAAGGACGGGTGGAGGCATCAGAGGGCTCCACGGTTCCAAGCCTGGGCCCGGGTCTGGGCTGGGTGTCTGTGCTGCTCTGAGATAGGGCAGGGCTGGGATGGCAGGTGCAAGACAAGGTAGGGATTGCCCAAGGGCAGGGGCCCAAGACTCAGCAGAGACAAGACACAGGGGACAGTACTCCCAGGAGACTTCTGCGCCTTGCTGTCTCTGCCTGTTATTGTTTGTGTCTGGATGTCCCGGCAAAGGCTCATGCAGGCATGGGGCGGGCTTCTAGAGTCTATGACTGATTCGTGGTCCAATGCTGGGATTGTGGATGTGAATGCTACACCCACCCTGGGGCGGGTAGTTCGCATACAACGTAAGGGAGGGAAAGAGGCTGCTTGTCCCCTTGTGCTCTTGCTGCTTTTGCTGTTTTCCACCACCATGAACTGTTGCCCTCTGCCATGTGCCACTCTCTGCCTTGGAGCCAGCCGACTATGGACTGAAATGTCCACAAACTGTAAACTAAATAAACCTTTCCTTCCTTCTTTTTGGGCATCAGGTATTTTGTCTGAGCAAGGAGAGAAAAGTAACTAAGACACTGCCTCTTGGGGAAAACTCCTTCGGCATCGCCCCACCCCATTCTCCTTCGTCCCTGCAGTTTTACAAAGCTTCTGAGATCCTTTTTTCCAGCCCTTGTGGGGAAGCAAAGAGTTAGGGATGAGGGTGCCAGTACCTGGTTTCCTGAGGCTGTGTTATCCTGGGCAAGGCACTTTACCTCTCTGTGCCTTATCCTCCTCATTTCTGTGTGGAGCTTCCAAGAGGCCCTGCCTCCCAGGATTAAATGAGAGAATAACCTGAAGCATGCTAAGTGTGTTGTCATCCCATGATAAGTAGCTGCCACTCTTGCCATTATTTTAGCAATAAAATGAGGATGAGCATTTACAATTGCCAAGCACTGTGCTAAGTTCTGAACAGTTCTTTTTCTCACCTGATCTCTCTGAGCCCTGTGAGGAAGGGGCTGTGCTCAGCCCCCTGGCTGGGCAGAGGAAGCTCGGGATGAAAGGTGCGGAGTAACTGGCCAAGGGCGAGTGTGAAGTCTCCGCAATTCTGTGGCCTGACCTATGTTCGGAGGCTGTGGAGCTTTTCCCTGCTCCACTGAACTGAAAGTAGATTTCACACGGGAGGCTGGACCGGGTCCAGCTGAGGTGTCCTGAGTAAATGTGAGAGGACTATGGGAGGAAGCCTGGGGAAAAGAGGGTGCTCTGTGTGTGGAGAGAGGGTGAAACCCCTTTTTTCAGCTCTTGATGGAGCCACCATTCAGGGGCGCTGTGGCCCCCTGGCCTTTGAGGGCCCCTCCGAGTTTTCACTGGTACATAAAGTTTATTTGTATGGTGAGCCAGAGTATAGATTGTACTTGTGCATTTCGTTTGAACTAGATCATAACAAAGGTACGAAAAGGCATCACTTTGCTCCAAGTCCAGAAGACACAGGGGGAGCCCATGGCAAAGCTGCTGCAGAGAAAGATGGAGCCGGGAGGCCTTGGCTGGGCGAGGACATCGAGGGGACCAGTTAGTTCATCCAGCGAGAATGGACACGGAGTCATGGGATGACTTATTTTTTTAATTATTCAAAGCATTGTTTTTCTTCGTGCTGTCATAGTGTAGCTGCATTAGTTATCCGTTGTTGGTAGACAGTTACAGTAAGTAATTAGCTTAGTGGCTTAAAGCGGTGCCTATGTAATGTCACCACTGCTATGCATCAGGATTTCAAGGATGATGTAGTTGGGTGCCTTTTGGGCTGTCGTCGCTCATGAAGCTGCAAGCCAGGTGTCAGCCGGGTGTGCGGTCCCCTGAAGTTGCCTGGGGCTGGAGGACCTGCTTCAGCAGCAGGCCCTGGTTTTTGCCGTGTAGATTTCTCCGTAGGGCTTCTTTTTTTTTTATTTTTTTTTTTTTAGGTTTTTCTCCGGTACCAGGAACCGAACTCACGACCTTGCGCTTGCCAGGCAAGCGCTTTTGCCGCTGAGCTAAATCCCCAGCCCCTCCGTAGGGCTTCTTGAATGTCCTCACAACACGGACACAGGCTTTTCCCAGAGCAAGAAAGGCCACACTGTCTGACACCCAGCTTCAGAATTGATGTTAGAACATCCTGTTAGTCGAGCAGGTCGCCTTAGTGTGGGCAGAGAGCACGGGGGGCATGACTGCGAGCAGGCAGAGCTCATGGGCCCAGCGTAGAGGCTGGCTATAATGGTGGTCGTCATCTCTCACTTGCTATTACATGGAAGGTTCTGGACTTCAGATGAAAGCCAGTGTTCAAATCGTGCTAAAGCCCCCAAAAGTTGGAGCTGCTTGCTCTTCAGAAACCTTAATTTTTGCTAGACTTGTCTGGGGTGTTCCCTCCGAGGCAGGGCCGGTGTCCTAGGATAGCTCTACCAGAAATAAAGTCCTGCAGTCAGGTGACACTGAGGGCTTGTGGCAGAATCCCAGCTCCCCTGTGACACCTGAGGGGCTGTGAGTATTTAACCTTTCTGAGCCTCTTTGTCCTCCTGTGTAGAACGGATTAACATCAACTCCACAGCTGTTTGCAGGAGAGATGAAATACAAGATGGCAGTGCTGTGGTCTCAGGAGCCAGGTGCTCTACCCATGTCGTCCCTCCCGTACCTTTGTTACTAACAAAACTAAAATCAAGTATGTGCTCACATCTTTGAGCCCCTATTGTCAGCCTGTGAAGTTTGGAGCAGGGAAGGGCTTTGCCCAAGATCGCAACGAGGAGAATCAAGGCTCAGTGCCAGGTCTGTCTTGATTTCTAATTTTTTGCCCTTAGCAGCCGGGCTCCAGGGAGGCACGTCCAGAGCCTCCAGTGTGCCCGGGGCTATGCTAAGTCCTTGACCTCTGCCCTTTGTTTGCTCCTCTGCCAGCCCAAGGACACACAGCTAGGAAATGACTCACTCAGCCTCGGCCCTCTCTAACGCAGAGTGCCAGTTTCTTGCTTTTTAGTGCTGGAGTTCTTCACTCCAGCAGGGCCCCAAAGGGTCCCCTTTCTTTCCTCTGCAACAGGTCTGCCTGAGAGACTGGGCAAGTGGACTTGGAGTCTGCAAACCCACATTTAACAACACGACAGCCTTTAGGAGATTCTCAAGGCTCACAGGAGCCTGGGTTTACCAGAGAAGGCCTGTATCAGTCAGGACTGGCTGGGTTAGGCTGCGGTAACAAATAGCCCCAGTGGAGTGGCTTAAACATCTCTCATGGGATGTTTGGTGTTGTCCTTCCTCCTTGTTAATAGAGCAGCCAGTACCCTGAACAGGGCCAGTTGCCATTTCAGAAGGCAGAGAGGATGTAAAAGAAACACATGCAGCTGCTCTGGAAGCTTCACTGTGAAAGCAACACGTGTTATTTCCTCTCACTTTTTTTTTTTAACCCTGGATGGAGAAGGTTACAAAGTCATATTTAACTCTAAAGAGGAAGGGAAACGTATCCTTCCCCCAGTGGACTGACGTGGAGTGTCTGATGAACAGCACTGAGGGCCACCAAAGTCCTTGTCCTTTGCTTATCCACTGGAGTCTGACACTTTCACCACTCCTTGGAACATTTAAGTCCAGGCCCGCAACGGCTGAGCATTTTGTCCTGGGGGAAAGACTCTTGCCTCTAAGACCTCCTCCCCGACACCCATGTGGCCCCATCTCTGGACCCCATAGGAGCATGGGGTGTGGGAGGCAACCGGTAGATTCTGCTCCTGGCTGTGGGACCGTGTTTGGGGCTCTGAATCCGGAGCCAGGTGAGCCCACAGAGTGACCACCTGTGGGCAGTTCGGCTCCGTGTGATCTTGGAGGAGACACCTGGGGGCATCCTCATTGCACCTCCAAGGGGAATGGATATACTCGCTGAAACACTAAATACAAAAGAGAGATGATCCTGAGGTTATCAGCTGTACCCCGAAAACAATACTGAGAGGGGAGCAAGGAAGGAGCAGGCTGCCATGTACAGTGTGAGCTCGCCGGGTGAATGAACGCTGAGACTCAGACCCGCACAACACCGCTCGCTCTGCTCTCTGGTGCGTGTGGTAGAAAAGGTCATGGGCGCAGGGAGCGAGGGAGGGCGAGGAGGCTGGGTGGGGCAGGAACGGGGTGCAAGCAGGCCTTCTGCTGTGTTTGGGCTTAAAAACATAAAAACGATGATTCAGGCAAATGCGTATAACAAACTTTGAACAGCTGTGACTTCTGAGCAGTTGGTTTTGGGTGTTTATGGTCTTCTCCTTTGTGCTCCTTAATGGTTTTAGGATGAAAGGCGGGTGATCTTGCATCATTTCCCCGGGTGTCAGTCTTCGCGTCTTTAAAGTAAGGTCGTTGGGCAGGACAGGAGATAACTGTCAGATTCCTGGGGTTTCACAGACCAGTGACATCCCAGCAAAGAAATTGGGAGCTGACATAAAGGGTGTGAGTAGTTTTTACTTTGCCCAGGATGAAATTTTTAAAGAATGAGTTATCTGTTCTGATCACAGTTTCACAAAAAGGTAGAATATTTTTCTGAGAAAATAATGGGAAAGACACAATCTCATAACAGAATCAAAATTTGATTCCTTTTCTTCGTCCTTTTTTTGGCTTGTTTTATTTTTTTGAGACAGGGTCTCACTTGTAACCCTGAACTCACTGTGTAACCCAGGCTGGCCTCGAACTCGAGGTGATCCTCCTGCCTCAGCCTCCATAGTGCTGGGATTACAGGCCTGCACCACCACAGCCACCCTTCCTTCTTTTTTGGGGACAAGGTCTCCCTTTGTTGCCCATGATGGCCTTGAACTCCTGGGCTTAATGATCTTCCTGCCTCACTGTTCCTAGTAGTTGGTACTGTAGGTGCGCCACACCATGCCTGGCATCTAAAATTTTATTTGTATCTTGAATAGTTCATTTTGTAAAAGAAACACATGCACATTGCAAAATAACTGATAAGAACAGAATAAATAAAAAGAATTAAAGCATTTTATGTACATGTACCAACTCCCCTTTATGAATATAATCATTATATGTTGCAGACAAAAACTAATAAAAATAAAGAAGAAACACAGAACAAAAACCGCCTACTCCTATTGTCACTACCCAGAGGTAATTAATTATTGTTAATATTTCAGCTATTTCTTTATAGTATTTACTCTACATATTTATATGCACATTTCCAATTCATATGACTTTTGCTCCTTTTTTTCTTATTGCAAAAGCAGGACATTGGAGGGAATTTGGAAAAAGATAAATAGAAGAAAATGGAGATGTTAATAAATTGACCTTTTCCTAACATTTAAAAATTTCTCATCTGACCTTGAATCAAAGGAAACTTCTCCACAGACCTGCACGTGGGAATATCAAGTGAAAGGAATAGTGACACATGATGTGTGTGTGTATTTTTTTTTTCATACTGGGAATTGAACTCAGGACCTTGTGCTTGCCAGGCAGGCACTTGTGCCACTGAGCTATATCCCCGGCCCCCTGACACGTGGTGCTTTCTGAGCGCTTCCTATCTACTGCCTCTTCCCAGCCCCATTCCACTTGCTCCTCACTGCTGCCTTGTGAAGTGGAAACTGTTATTGGCTCATTTCACAGATGTGCAAGGCGAGGTTCAGAAAGGTGAGGCCTCGGGCCTCACTGTACTCACTGCCTGGAACCTGATGCTCAAAGCGGCTGAGTCATCTGTGCCACTTCCCTGCTCAGTGCTGGAGTGATTTGCTGTCTTGCACATGGCTGCCCTCCCAGAGTTGGGGTCCAGTTAAGGTCAGGGACAGTGGGCCCAGGGACAGCAAGTGGTCAGGAGTGTGGTTGCCCTTTCCAGGAAATGTCTCCGAGAGGTGCTTCTGTGGTTTGGTGCTGGGGGTAGAACGTGCTGGCCTTGTGGTCAGCCCAAGGCCTGGCCTGTCTCCTGCCCGCCCTCTGAATCAGCCGGGGACATTAGCCTAGTGCCAGCCGCACCCTGGAACCCTGGGAAAACTCAGGCCCCACTTGCTGGATCCCATGAAGCAAGCAGCTACACCCTGGTGTGTTTGTTACAGGTTCATCCGCCACCGCTGAAGCACAGCCACAGTGAGCTGCATGCTAAGGCAGTCTGGCGGGGGTCAAGAGGGAAGGCCCCACCCCGGGGAGCTCAGTCAGAGAGGCTGAGGTGGGAGGAAAAGGCTGCAAGCCCTGGCGGTGGAAAGAGAGGGCCCGGATGGCGATAATGCTCGCTGTGGTGCCCAGCTGTGCAGATGTGGGGAGCGGGTGGGAGGTGGGGGTGCGGTGGTTCTGAAGCTTGTGCAATCTTAGGAGACTTCATTGGGGAAAGAATGTAAGACACAAAACTAAGCACAGAATGAAGTGTCAACATGAGTATTTACTCAGGCTGTGGAAAGAGAGTGTAGCAGATAACAGATTTTTAATTTATCAACTAATTCCATAAACACCACAAAATCCAGACAAATCAAAGAATACTTTTATTCATGAAGAGTTGGATGCCTTTTTGTAGTAGTTTGTCCTGTGTCTGTCTTTTGTGTGTGCGTGCATGCCTGCGTGCGTGGATGGTGGTGCAGGGGTTGGAACTCAGGGCTTTCACACAAAGCTGCATGCCCAGCCCTTTTTTATTTTTTATTTACTTTGGTACCTGAAATCGAACTCAGGACCTCACGTTTGCCAGGCAGGCGCTGCACTACTGAGCTAGATCCCTGGCTCCCTACTTTTTATTTTGAGTCAGAGTCCCACTAAATCACTCAGTTGCTCAGGGTAGGCTTGAACTTGTGATCCGCCTGCCTCAGCCTCCTGAAATGCTGGGATTATAGGCACGCACCACCGTGCCTTGCTAGATTTACATTCTTGACCTCAGCAAGTCCTCAGAATAATCCTGTCTCCTGGATACTGCTTCACCCCGCTTCAGAGACAGAGCAACTGAGCTCCAAAGAGGGGCTGTGGGGGAGCGCCCCAGCGACCTTCCCCCACCCAGCGCTGCAGACTGGAGCTCCTGGGTTGGGCAGACTCAGACACAGCCCCAGCCGGGAGCTGTAAAGCAAAGCTAAGGTCTGAAATTTGGAAAATAAGGAAGAGAAGAACTGATGTGAGGATGCCCCACTCTCCACCCCCGCTTTCTTCCCTCTTGCTGTCCGGATCTTCGCTTCCTCCTCTTCCAGGAAGCCTCTCCAGAGCCGCCCCGCCCCCACCGCTTCCGCTTCCAGGGGTTCATCATGGTAGAGGGCCCGCTGGGCACACATTCTCTCCCTGCTGGAAAACCGTCGCTAACGTCTCTTCCACCACACAATTGGAGGCCTCTGTGGTTCTGTTTTTGAAAGACAGCCCTGAATCCTTCGGGTCAAGGGTGTGGCCTCTGCCCCAGCCAATCTACCACCGGCCCTGTGCTACTTCTGACTGCCGCTCCACCTGCAGCTGCGACCCTGCCCAGGCCACCCCGTCTCACCTGTGCTCTGCAGCAGCTTCCGACGACAGTCGCCTGTGCCTCCCGCAGTCCAGTCTCCACGCAGTGGCCTGAGCAATTATTATTATTATTGTTATTATTATTATCATCATCATCGGCACTAAGGATGGAACCCGGGGTGCTCCGCTTTGTGATGCGAATAAAGACAAAAACTCCTATGGGGCTTTTTGGCTCTGGAGTCCCAGCTTGTCTTCCTTGCACTTGCCGGGTCCCTCTCCCGGAAACGCCCTCTCCCTGCAGCTCCTACCAACTCCTTGTCTTGGTGACTTGGGGACAGGGCCTCTCCCTTGGAGAGGACTTCTCAGACCCCCAGCACCAGGAACATGTTGAGACCCACTATAAGAGGCTGAGAAATGAGCCCCTAAGGTGCCAGACCCCAGTTCCTGGAACCTGGGAATATTATTTGCAAAACCGTGTGTGTTATGGCTTGGCAGAAAGTTTGTCTGCATTTGGAGGGGAAGATGGTGTGCTGTTGATTCTCCTGGAGAAGCTTGTCACAGAAGTTTTCCTGATAGGAACTCACCTGTTCTCCTCAGAGGAGCTCGGGTCCTCACTATCGCTGAGGATGGCTGTGGTTCTCTTTGGGGGAGCCCTGGTCCTTACCTTGAGCATCGCTTCCTGGCTCCAGTGCAGATTCCTCAGCTGCTGGCTCAGATCCTTCATCCCACTGGTGGAGACTTTAGAGCTTCTATCACTGACCTTTGGGTCTTCCCTGTGCAGATCCTTTATATAGACTTGCATGAGACATTGCTGTGGGCTCGGGGCCTCCAGCTGGACTCGTGGAAGATACTGCCATGGGCTCTAGGTCTTTAGCTGGACTCATGCAGGACATTGCCATGGGATCCAGGCCCTCTGCTGGATTCTTTGGATCTCTAGTGTGTGGACAGATCTCCCACATTCTTTTGCATTTGACTGTTCGGGTGAATATTGTAAAATAATCCTATAAATTATGTGTCCTGTATTATATCTTTCGCCTGGTAAGCCCTGACTACAAAGGTGTGATTAAGTCATGCACCTTCGATGGGGAAACCCTCCTAAGCTTTCGGGCTGGTCTCTAAATGCCATGGCGTTCAGGCTGCTGAGCAGGAGGTCAGGGCGATGTGGCCCATACAGGGGAGATGCAGTGTGCAGATGAAGCAGACCAGGGCTTGGAGATGCTGGCCTGGAGGCTCTGGCAGTGGTGCCAGGAGTCACGTGCCTCCAGCAGCTACCAGAAGCTGCACAGGCAGGAACAGCATTTCCCGGAGTCTCCAAGAGAGTGGGCCTGCCAACACCGTAATTCTACCCGGTGATTCTGGTCCGGGCCTTTGTCCTCCAGAACTGTAAGCACATATATTTGCTATTTTAAACCACTCACTGTGTGGTTGTTACAGCAGCAATAGGAAGCTTATACACCCAGCCATTATCCTCTCTTTTTTATATGGAAGTTTTGTCTCATTGAAAGTATCTGGCTCATTTATTTATTTAGTGATTTTTTTTCCAACTAGTGGAAGCTATATGACAAAGTTCTCTCTAGTGAGACGTAAGCAGAGTCCATGTGGGTTTCTGAGAGGGGACTTAAACTGGAGGTGGGGGAGTAAGCTGTGTCCTTTTGTGCTTTCTGTCCGGGACATAAATGTGAAGGCTGACACTCAAGCAGCCACCTTTGGAGTGTGAAATACAACAGAGATTCCACCCTTGCATCCCCGAACTGTTGAACCAACATAGTAACTGTGACCTCCAGGCTTGTCATTATGAGGGCAAAGTGAGCTCCTCCGTGCCTATGCTGCTGTCCTCAGGGTCTACGACAGCCAACCCTAATCCCCACTGAAAAGATCTTTCCTATTTTTCCTTCGCATACAATTTCTTCATATAAGTAATCGCAATGTGTAATAATATCTGTGATTGTGTGTATCTTTTTCTGCAAGAGTGGGATTTCCATGAGGGCTACCTGGGTCTGTTCTGTTCATAGGATAGGGCCTGGCACAGTCAGTGCTCAATAAGTACTTGTTGAATGAATGAATGAGCAATGCCTCTCATGGTGAAGCCCAAGGCCCCTTGCAAGACAACAACCGCACTCACCTCCTCTCTTACCTCTAATCCAGCTAGGTCCCCAGCAGATGTCTATGGATTCCCGACTATCACAGGGGGATGGGATACAGAACTGAAAACAAATTTTTCTTGTTTGGGCTCCAGGCCACTCTGTGGGCTGTTGATAGTGGGCGCCGAATGGAGTGAATGGGGAACACCTGGCCCACTGAGAAGGCGTGAGTCTCGGCAACGGCACTGCAGTCTCTGACATGAGACCCCCAGAGTCCCAAGTCCCCAGTGGGCCCCCACACTGGCGGATACTGGCCCCGCACCCGGCAGGCCATGCCCAGTTTAAATTCCTGGCAGCTGAGGTCCAGAGGGGGCAGGGACTTGTCTGAAGTCTCCTGGCTGTTGTCGGAGCTGGAGTGAGACTGTACAGCTCCCAGCTTAGCTTGAGCTTGCTTATAGTTCTCCCTTACGTACTCTGCCTCCCCTGGACCTGAAGGAAGACAGAGGGAAAAGAGGCCCCAGTTGCCAGCTAGAACATCTTCAAACCAGAGTTAACCTATGCCTGTCACAGATGCAGTAACCAAGGCCCAGGGAGGCTGCAAGCCCGGAGCGGGTAGCCTTGGCACATAGCTTTTCCTATTTCTGGCCCATTTCTTGAGCATCGCAGAGCAGATCCCACCCCCAGACTCCAAGGAGGCAAACCGCTGCATTCCCAGCACTGTTCTCCAGCTTCGACCTCAAGGCTCCAAACGCCTGATATCAACTAAAGAAGGAAAGGCTTAGCCGGTGGTTTCACCATGGTCCGCTGGTCCCGTTGCTTTTGGGCCTGTGACGGGCAGCAACATCAGGGTTCTGAAGGTGAGCTCTTCACCTCATGCTGACCAGGAAGCAAAGAGAGGGAAAGACCCAGAGAGGAAAGGACCAACAAGATGTCGTCCCCAAGGTTGGGTTCCTCACCCTACCCCCTGGGCCTGGGCCCCCTGTCCTAACAGCGTGTTCAGCTATAGACTCCTCAGTGGATGAACCCACTGACGAATTTATTCTGCTGCCAATCTGATCACTTCCCCAAATCCCATCTGCTGGCCTGCAGGGGACATTTTAAGTCCAAGCCATTATACCGCAGGTTACACAGCAACCAGCACGAACCTCACCCCAAAGCACACCTATTGCATAATTCCACTTGTGATATTCTAGACACAGGAAATCTACACCACAGTGCCAGGAAATACTTCAGAGGTTGCCCAGGGCCAGGGGAGGGGGCGGAGTGTTGATTGCACAGGGGCTTGGGGCAGTGGTGGAAAGTTCTAGATCCTGATTATAATGATGGTTCCATGTCTGTATAATGTTTTGCAGTTCATTGACCTGTACTCTGAATAGGTGTATATTATCATCCACAAACTGTACAGCAATAGAGCTAATTAGAAAAACAAGTGATGATTTACCCCAGCAAGGAAAGCTTGGAATTTCTCAAAAGGCATAGATTACAACCCTAGTCCCTACGTGGAAAAGAACCAGCGTTACAGCACTAGATTCTTTTATTTGGTTTTTTTTTTCACTGTAGGTTTCAGCACAGTAAGTGGGGTTTTTTTTGTTGTTGTTTTTTTAACAGCTGTTGAATGAAAAACAAAGGCAAAGTGCTGGAGCACGTGGACAACACTGACACTTGGTCAGGGCTCACTGTGGGCTGGGTCCTGGCCCACGTTCGTTATTCTGTCAAATCTTGATGTCCACGTGAGGTTTACCAAGGAGCACGCTGAGGACAGGGAGTTAGGCCATGTGTCCCATGTGCAGCTGGGAAGTCACAAGACTCATGGTCATAAAGAGCATGGTGCTCTTTATTTAAGTCTAATCCACTCCATTTTTGACAGTCTATGGGTAGAAAAAAAATCTGGGGCGATGACCCCAACGGGGCCCCTGGATGATATCTAGAAGTGGATTTGTAGACACTTTCACTTTCTGCACACTCTCCTTCTGCTGAGCTCCACTTTATTGTCCTAGGCCTGCCTTACCTTCGTAATCAGAGAAAGCAACACAGACCTCTGTGTGTTTTTAAGAAATGCCTCTGTCTTGTATCTCTTCTGCACAGGCCCAGGAGCCGCTCCCGGACAGGACCGACAGGACGGTGCAGCTGCCTGGAGCCCAGAGCCCAGCTGATAAAGGGCCGCTCTCCAGCTGCCCCTATCAGCAGGCCCCCCACAGTCCATCCATCTGTCGCCCAGCCAGGGTGGGCCCTGTCCCACGAGTCCCAGGCTCTGGGGCCCCGTAGATAACAGGACCCGCGGCCATGAGCGGGTGCCTTCGCTCTGAGGAGGCCACGGAGCTGCCAGAAAGGTGCGAGCAGGCGGCTTACACTTGTGGACCTAGCTTCGCCGTGTGGCCTGGGCACACGCCACGCCTTTTCTGTTGCTCAGTTTCCCCTTGATGCCCTGGTTCCAGCCTAGCCCTCTTTCAGGAAGGAAGCTGGGGCCTGAAACCATCCCTGCAAGGTCCGGTACGCAGGCTGCCCTGGGATCAGTGAGCCGCCCCTGGTCCGACCCGCAGTGGCTATGCCCAGCCGCGCGTGCACGCCCCCAACCCAGCGCATGTGCACACAGGTCTGCGGGCTCAAGGACAGGCCGGGCCACCCGGGACCAGGCCAAAGCTTGTTTACACGTCCAAAGGTTGGAAGGCGCCTGGGGGCGGGGCTGTGAGAGTCTGCAGCTGTGTCCTCAGAATGCAGATAACGTGGGTCTGGGGAGGGACGTAGGCTGGGCCCGGATGGGGCTGCCCTCTCCGGTCCACCCCCTGCCAGCTGCGCTGCTGGGGCCCGCCTGTCCTTCTGTCTCCCCCGCAGCCCCAGGCGCACTCTCCCTGCTCTGCGCTGCCTCCCTGAGCCTCAGGGAGCCTTTGATGCAGCAAAGTCAAAGCTCCTACCTAATGGGGCGCGGTGAGAACTGAGTGAGCTCAGGCGTGGCGCTGTGTCGGGTCGGGGGAAGGGACCCCGCACAGGGCTGTGTGTTTTAGAGGCAGCTATGAGTCTGGAAGGCCCCACCCGCAAAGCGAGGAGGCTTGAGGATCACCTGTCGGACAGAGGCGCAGGTGGCCCCTAGAACTTCCGCCCACCCCTTCCCTGTCCTGTTCCCCGCCCACTCTCTGAGTCTCCCTCCCGTCCCTACAGCTGGCCAGCACTTCCTGTCCGCGCTGCCCCGCAGAATGAATCATGCACGGTTCTGCAGTGAAAGCGCAAACGTAGGTCGCGGGCCTGTAGTCTGCGGGTGGTGGGATTTGCACACAGAAACCTCGCCCAGAACATTTCAGGGTGAGCGTCTGGGCACGGACAGAGGACGAACAGCCGAGATCTGGCCTCACAAGGGACGTTGATGTTTGCCTCTTCGCTCTCTCCCTCCAGGGTCACTCCTGGCCACGAAAACTCAGGGCTGCTTACTTTCGAGGAAGAGAGAAGCCCACGTCATTTTGCAGAAGCCCGGTCTACTCCGGATGCATCTACTAGCGACTTCGCTTGGGAAACGAGCAGAAGTGCGCACACTGGGAACTGGGACTGTGGTGCCTGCAGAGGGGAAGCTGCTCCTCCACACTGCCGGCGAGGGGGATGGGCCCAGCCCACCCCGGACGATCAGGGCACTATCGGTGTCTTTATCACACAGCCACACTCAGCCGACAGCGGGGGCGATGCCACGGCCCGAGATGCTGGCGCAGGGCTGCCTACTTGAGGATATTTCTGGAAGCATTTTTATTTATTTTGGTAAAAGCACAAAACTGGAATTAATTCAAAGCACTAGCTACAAAGGATTGACTACCTAGACACGGTGTGATCCAGTCGTGTCACACAACGTGCTAGAGACGCTGAAAGGCACAATCCCTTGGGAGGGATTCCGAGATCACAAGCAAGTCCAGAGGGGTACATGTGTTTGATCACAATTCTGAACACCCACACCCACACACACATACACACGCACACACAACTATTCCTGCTAGATACACACACACACACACACAGCAACTCAGGTGTATTGGCATAGAAAAGTTCTCAAAGAACTTTTACACCATCCTTACACCAAGGATGTAAGGAACTTAACCCGTGCAACTTACTAGTTGTATGACTGGGAGTGGACAACTCCGCCTCGGTTTCCTCCTCCGAAAATCGGTAATAATAAACCTCAGCGTTGTGATGATCATTAATATGACTGATTCTTATAAATCACTTGGCATAGAAAATGCATTCCATGAGTACTTAAACACATAATACACAAATACATTTTTTTTTTTTGCGGTATCGGGGATCGAACTCATGACCTTGAGCTTGTCAGGCAGGTGCTTATGCCACTGAGCTATATCCCCAGCCCCTACAGAAATACATTTTTAGCTAAACAAATTTATTTTCAGGAGTAAATCTTCAGCTTTTGGCTAGCAAGCGAAAGGCCGACTCCTCTGCTTGTCTTTGCTGCCACCTAGTGGCCAGAGAGGAGAAGACAATGGAAAGCTTGCCTTTTTTTTTCCGTTTGGGGCACAGTTTATTGAAGGTCCGAGGTACACCAGGCACACACACAGGTTTGGTTCTTGAGGTCTGGGTAAGTTGGGGTGCGCTGGTGGGAGTGAGCGGCCTGTTAAGGTCTTCATGCCTCGTGCCCCGTGCTTGGATTGCCACAGCGAGCCTTGAGCTCTCCATCTGGGCCTTGGGGACCCTGAAATTCCACGGGGAGCTGAGCAGGCCCTCGGCCCCCACCTCCCCGGCTGTGGGTCAGAAACAACCCTCAGCTCCTTGTGACCTCAGGCAGCCTCTCCATTGGCAGTTTGCTTCATTAAACCGTGAAAAGCAAGAGGGCAGGAGCAGGAGTGAGCTAACAGGATGCTGTACAGTAATCACTCAAGCGGAGGACGACTGCTGCGTTCCGTTTCTTAGACCCTCTTCACTCTCCCAGGCCACCCCAGAGGAGCGGAGTGGGGATTTACACAAGGCCTTGGACATCACAAGAGACCCAGGGAGGCCCTTCTAGAACCTTCCTGCCACTCTCCCTTACTGGGGATCAAACAGAGGGGTACTCCACCACTGAGGCCATCACCAGCCCTTTTCATTTTTTATTCTGAGGCAGGGTCTTGGTAAGTTGCCCTGGCTGGCCTTGAATTTGTGATCCTCTTACCTCAGCCTTCCAAGTGAGTAGCTAGGATCACAGCAGTATACCACCACCAGTTACTAACATTGCGATTTTGTCAAAGAACACTTAGAAATTCACTTTCCACCCCGGGCTACCACTACTTCATAAAAGAAACGGGCACTTGAACAAATAGCTACAAAGAGGAAAAAGAGACACGGTGAATGCCGCTGCTGAGCGCCATCAACAGAAAGGCAGGCTTGTAAAAATATTACGACGTGTCATGGTCCATTTCGGTCACCAGATCTCTGGCATCGCGAGACTTCTGGCTCTCCCTTAAAGTCAAAATGACCATAAGAGGTAAATGTTCTGAATCCATCTAGGACACTGAGGGAGGCAGGGCAGAGTGACTAAGGACACTCACAAAAGAGCACTTCCAGAACTGCTTCAGAAAGTGGCAGGAGTGATGGGATAAGTGGGTTCAAAGAGCGGGGAGGGTTGTGAGGGGTCTGAGTGGCAACGTGTGTTTGACTCTAATACATTTTTGAGGTTTAAACGCACACGATTTTTAGTCACACCTGCGATGAGCTCGCTCACTTGGCTCTTTCCACTGGCAAGGACCTTGTTTCCCTCCGACCTCTGTTTCTGACGAGCAGGGGCTACCGGTGCCTCTCTGCACAGCCCCAGCCAAGGTGAGGATCCTTAGCCTGGGACGTCAACGGATGAATGGGGACATCTTCGTCCAGTGTCCACTTCATAAAAGAAACGTACCCCAGAGGTATCCACCCCCAATTACCCAACATACACAATCCCTATATAGAGACAGGCACCTTTATTTCTGCCTACAAAGCCAGGAACCCAAAGGTTGAACTGTGTGTCCAGATCACACAGCTAGAATTCAGTGCCACCCCTGGGAGATGAGAGGGCGCATTTAAAATCCTTCATCATCTTGCTTGCATGCAAGGCAGGGTGCTAACACTTTTTTATTTCACTTCCGAACCAACACACGGCGGCCGAGGTTGTTAACTCCAGTTTATCCTCCAGGGAGGGAAAGCTGAGAGTCCAAGCCGGTGAGGCTGGAGAGCAGATGGAAGTTAACAGCTTCCCTTCCGCCCCGCGCCTGCTGCCGGCTGCCCCGTGGATGTAGACACACAGTTTCTGAGCCTACTGGGAGTCAGAGTCCTGCTTTTCAACTTTCAGTGGGTGGTTCGCTGTTTTTCTTCCCTTTGGGTTAAGATATGGACAGTGGCCTGGCTTGGGGTCCTGATAGTGCCACGTCCCAGGTCTGGGGCACTGGGCAAGTCCACAGCCTCCTTCAGGCTCAGTTTGCTCATCTGCTGAAGGGACAGGCATCGGCACTGCCCTCAGGAGCTGCATGCACACACTTAGCACCCGGTCTGCTTTGTAGCAGGAGTCAGAAATGCGTTCTTGTTGCTGCTAATCGTTCTCATAACCTACAGAGCACTTCACCTTGTCTTAATGAGGATTGTAGAATATTTAAAATTCCACGTGTGTCTTACTTCCTTATATTTTCCCCTGGACACACCATTCTGGAGCACGGAGTGGTGAGGGCACCCTGTGACCTCGAACAAGCTTCTTGACCTTGGCTACCTCACGTGACAAAACAGAGCCCGTATGTCCTGTGAGCGCATCCTTGAGATCCTTTTCCAAGAACCTCGTGTGGAGAGACGTGCCGCACCCCGAGGTCATCTCCCCAGAACCCAGTCTCAGGTGTCATGGGATGTTCATCACGGCACTATCTGTGGTAGGGAAATGCATACTGGAAAGTAGGGGAATATTGGAAGGCGCTTAACTGACTACCAGTAAGAAACTGGTTAAACATGGTATGTCCATACAACACACTATCTATCATAAGCTATTAAAACCATGTGTAAAAAAATAAAATGACGTGCAAATAACTTTCCTTTTTCTGTAGCGGGATTAAATCCTTAGCACTGAGCTACATCCCCAGACCTTCCTTTATTTTTAAATTTTGAGTCAAGGTCTCACTCCTGATTTGGAACCCTGCCACCCCTCTATCTATCTATCTGTCCTTCATCTATCTAGCATCTATCCACATATTGTCCACTTCCTGGTTGATGGCTATCTAACAGTAAAATAAGAGAGAAATCTAAAAGAAAAAAGAAAAACAAAACCACTAAAGCCATGGTGCGGAAGAAAGGGAAGGAAGGCGAGAAAACGGAAATAAAGGAATTTAAAGTTCCCTCGATGTGCGTTAGGGTGAGACAAAGGAACGCGGAAGAGACGCGTCAATGCAAATTAC
>NW_004955408.1:8913467-8955065 GCF_000276665.1 Chinchilla lanigera | reverse complement strand
GGAGCTCCCCCGGGGTCACAGTGACCTTGATGCGAACGCGCGGGCTCGGAGGAACCCCCACTTTCCCGCGCGCCCCAGGGGCGTGCGGGGACGGGGAGCGCGGCGCCGGCGTGCCCACACGCGTGTGGCAAAATAAGACCAGGCCGGGTCCGCACCAGCTTTTTCGTATCATTCGCGATTCCCCGCCCCGCCCCGGTGCCGGAACCCGAGGTGCCGCTGTGCGCTCTCCCCGCCCGCTCATCCCGAGCCCCGACGTGGCGGGCAGCGCCCCCAGACCACAGCGAGGCGGCTTCCTGGAGGGCGGAGGGGCGGGGTTCTACCCCAGCTGGGCACTTCCTTGCTGCGGACCTTGCTCTGGGCCGGCCTCTCTCCGGACCTGTGTCCTGCTCCAAGCGCACCTTGCCCAGTCTCCTCGAAACTGCAGTCCCTGCTGGGACCCGCGTGCTTCTGGTGAGTGTGTGCGCGTGTGTAAGGCTCCACCCCGCCCCAGGCCCGTGGGTTTCCACCCTCTTAGGGCCCGCGTAATTCTCGCTCAGTTTTTCAGTTCGGCGCCTAATTTTTGAGTTAGCAGCCAACGTTTGAAAATTAGGAGAGTCATATATAGATTCGCCAGCTGCTTTTGCGAAGCCGGGAGCTCCAGCCCCCTTGGCCTGACTTTCTCCCCGCGGGACCAGGGGGCGGCTCTCCGTGGCAGAGGAGGACTCCAGCCTCTGGGGAGTGGGCTGCCCAGCCCCGGCCACTCACCCCCATGAGCTGCCTGGGCCCGAGGGCACTGTGGCCCCTGACCTTCGGGGAGACTCGGCTGCTTGGGGCTGTGTCTGCCTTCCTCGCGCCCAGCCCTGGGGCCGGGGCCAGGGAGGTAGTCAGAAAACATGGGTGTGGCAACGAATAAACGCCTGTGTGTGACTTACGTCTCCGTTTACACCTTCATTGTGGCATTCAAAGCCCTCTGTTATTCTGTGCAAAACTCAACTTTTATAGTCAGTGATGGAAAGTGCAAAAATATAAGCTGACTTTGTATTTCTGTAAGCTATCCCAGTTACCAACAGTCTTGTGAAATGTGTGTTGTTCTCTTGGTCCCATTTTATGGATGGAGAAAGTGAGGCTTCAGTGACACAGGTTGCCAGGAGTCATGCAGCTCCTCCCAGGCCAGAGCTAGAGCTATACCCACCTATAGCTCTTCTGCCCGTCCTGACCTTGCCGTCTCTTTCCCGCTGTCGTGAGTCAGCAGCCTCCGTCAGTTCCTGTCTGGTTTCTGCGCCTGTGCCAGGCGGTGCTGGATGGCAGAGGTGGGACACAGAGAAGGTCCCCGGCCCCGCCCTCCAGGGGCCACTGTTTTTCTTCTGCCTGGGAACCTAGAAAGGCATCTGCCAACAATCCAATTTTACAGCCCCAGGATTTCCGGCTGTGGAGCAGGAAGCTGTATTTTCAAAACCAGCAGCTGCAGGACAGTCTGATACACTGGCAGATTTGGGGTCCTCTGACCCAAGATAAGGGGCTTCCCAAAGGGACCGAGCAGGGGCCTCAGGAAACCTCCATCTGACCAGGCATCTGGGAGCCCTCAGGCAGAGAGGGGCCTTGTCCACCTGTGCATTTCTCCACCCCAAGTCACGTAGCAGCGAGCAAACCAGATGATGCAGCCCCTGCTCGGACCAAGCGTCTGTTGGGGAAACAGAATCGCCAATACGCAATCCAAGAGATGCCGTGGCAGACAAATACGGAAAGATCAGAGGGAAGCAGAGGGGTGCAGAGTGTGCCTGCATCGTCAGGGACCCTGAACTCGGAGCAGGATGTAGGGACGGGGAGGTGCCTTCCTCAAGCTGAGGTGCAAGGAGGGACATTCAGAGTGAAGGAAAGGAGACACAGTACGACGCTGTCCTTGTCCATTCTGATGCTCTAATGCCCCAGACCAGGTAACTGACGGAGCGTCCAGCTTTAGGTGGCTCATGATTCCCGAACTGGGAAGTCCTAGAGCCCGGTGCCGGCGCCTGCTCCGCATCCAGTGAGGCCTTCTTGTTGCACTATAGCATGGCGGCAGAGAACAAGCAAGCCAAGGAGAGCTCTTGTACAGCAGCCACTCCCAAGGTAATTCATGAACCTGCGAGTGGGTGAATCCATTTACAAAGGCAGAGCCCTCCTGACCGGGTTATCTCCCCACAGACCCATCTCTGAACGTCAGATGAATTTGGGGATTAAGTTTCAATGTGCGATTTGCAGGAGGCCAACACCCAGTCCAAGCAGACACACAGCTGTGCGGAGAGACTTCCTAGCAAGAACTGGCTCACCTGACTAGGGGGCTGAGCAGGCCAGGAGCGCTTACTGAGTCGGAGGGCAGGAGACACCCGCAAGCTGGAAGAGAGGCAGGCAGGGGGACATTTCGGCCTTTTCTTCCATTCGGGCCTTCAGGGGACGGGACAAGGCCCAACCACGTGAGGGCAGGTGGGCTGCTTTACCTGGTCCCCCCCAGTTAACCTCGTAGACACCCTGCATGGAACATTTCACCAAATATTGGGGTACCTAGTAGTCTAGTCAGGCTGCCAAGTATGACGAACCATGAGTGCAGCTGGGCAGCAGGAGGGGGTGGGATAAGGCCCTGTAAACTCCTACCCCACGGGGCGGCACCGAGCTGGCAGACAGACTTTGTGTCATATTCCTCCTTCTCTGCGGGAGAGGCCCGCAACACTCCAGCGGTGACCAGGAAGGTTTCGGGGCCTCCAGGGGGCTCTGGAACGCTCTCCCGGGGCCCATGTAACCCTGAGTTGGGCCCGCAGGCAGGTATTCACTCTGGTTTCTCTCTTACCCCGCACTTCAGGGTGCTGGCCTCCGCCAGGCTGCGGAGAGGCCGGTGCCCCCGAGCCCCTCCTGACATTTATGAAGTGCTGCTGAAGCGGGGAGGGCCGAGCCCCGAAGGAATGTTAATTGGCTAAAGCTGTCGCCCATGCCCCGGCTTGGCATAGGTTGTTACCGTTTTATTTTTGTTGGTTTCCCTCAGAGCAGCCCAGGTTGGGCTGAGAGGGGCCGTGGAGCCGGAGAAGGGAAGGTTGGGGACAGCGTCACTGACAGCGCACTCAGCTCCCAGCAGCTTCTTCTGCTTGCCAGGGCCTCCTCTGCCGGCTCGGGAGGGTGAGGAGAAGAGTCTGGAAAGGGAGTGAAATGCTGAGGCAGAAGGCATGGCTTTGGCGCCTGGGTCCTAGCGGGTAAAAGCGAACTTCCAGGCTGAGCTGAGAGAAAAAGGGGACAGTGCGCCTACTCAGGAAGGGGTTACCCTGATCCCAGGAAACCCCGTTTCCAAGCCAAGTCCGGAACATCTGTCAGGGAAGCCACAGCTGGAAAGAGCCTTCCAGGGGGTCTGTCTCCACCCAGGGGAGGAAGCCAGCCGGATGAAAGACTTGGGCCAGCCCGGTGCCACCCTGGGCCCTGTGGCATCTGCACCACGTCACGCTGGGCAGTCAGAGCCTGGACAGAGTAGCAGGGCGGGACCACTACAGGGACCACTAGAGGGCTGGCTTGTTCCAGGAGGTGTCAGATTGGCTGGAGTTTGAATTTGCCAGAAAGAGCCCTCATTCCAAACCCTCAACCCACTTCTGGATCAGGAAAATGGTCTTGTGTCTCATGGGCCTCTGTTCTGCTCTTCTTCCTCTCTCCTTTCCCCCCTTCCTCCCATCCTCATGCTCTTCTCTAGCTTATTCATTTCTGTGCCTGTAACCATCATGTTGTGCTTTTAGTCACCAACACCTGACTGAAGTTGCTCAGACTAATTCGTTTTAATGAGACGCCTACAGTGAAGCAGGCTGTGACTGGAATGGTTGCTCTACAACGTAATCAAGACCTAGGCTCCCTCTGCCATCTTTAGTATGTGCCCTCCATTCTTGAGGCTACCTAATGGTCCAAGATGGCTGTTGGAGTTCCTGCCATTGCACCTGAGCCCTGGTATTAGACACAGAAGAAGCATAAAGGACAAACCCCTAATGCTACTCAGTTGTTTTTTAAGTGCTTTCCAGAAAGCCCCACTCCTTGACTTTTACTTAGTGCTTGTCAGCCACTTCTATGTGCAGAGATGTTTATTCAGTTCTCCAACAGGGGCATGTTGAACATGAATGAGAGCTGAAGATGTGTTCTTGAGGGAGAACAGAGGTTGGGTGATGGAGGTAGGACAGCAGCAGCTGGTTCCACCATCCCGTCGTTCTCGCTCCCACCGCTGTGGGAAGGCCTTGCCTCCAGTACCTAGGGGGAGTGGACAAGTAGACTGGAGTTCCTGCTGTCATCGCTGAGGCCTCCTCTTTACTGCTATGCTCTTTCCTGTCTCTATGCAGTGCTCCAGAGAGGGAAAATACAGCAGTCAGGTGCTTGCTAGAGCTGTGGAGAGACACCTGGAAATTGTGCAGTAGCGATCACCGTTACTTGCGGAGGACCAGGTGGGAGAACTGAGGCCTAACCGACCTCCTTTGTGAGCACAAAGGAGAAAGGCAGTGTGCAGGTGTGACGGCACCTTGCGGGTTCCAGGGAAAAGTCAACACAACTAACATCTGGTTGTTCACCTGGGCATGTGCTAGTGGGTGGTAGAAGGCAGGTGACTCTTGTGTTAGTCTAATTGCTTATACCCCAGTCTGGGTGAATAAAGACAAGGTGAGCGAGACACTCAGGGCTCTGTCCAGTAGAGGCAAGAGCCCCCTTGGTGCCCTGAATTCTGAACTAATACTGTGTCTCTTTGACTTTCATCTTCGTTCCCCCCAGTTGGGTGACAAACTGATAGGCTGGGTCCCTACAAGTGGCGCCCAAACAGAGATCTGGCCGGGGAGGTTGGTTCCCTGCATTTACTTGCTGTGCAACTGCATAAAAGTGCTAACGTTGCCCAAAGAACGGAAAGCAAAGCGGAGGAACGTGGTGGCTGCCATGTGACGGGGTGCCTCCTGCTGTACAGAGTGGCCAGGGCCCTGCACCACTCACCCTGGCTCCCCGCAGCCTGGCAGCTCCCGGGCAGTGGCTTGGTGTCTGGGTGAGTGTTCCAGCAGCGGTGATTCCGTGCATTACGCCCTGGCTGATTGAAGCCACTCTGAACACTCCTCCTGCTGGTTCTCCTAACACTTCTGGGGTGTCAAAGTATCTTCATGTTTCTAGGCAGACACTAAAGCCAGGAAATTGTAATAGTAATAATCATGTTAATAGCTGATCATTTCCTGAGCACTTGCTGTGTGTCTGGCAGAATGTTTCCATCCATCCATCTGGTCAATATTTATCGCAGCCTGCATGGTCAGGCACAGGGCGGGGTCGGGATGGAGGGGCCGATCAAGAAGAGCGCAGCCCCCGGAGCTGAGAGTTGGGAGTGACTTGGAGGAGACTCAGAGAGACGGTCACACAAGTGTGGAACTGCAGACCAGACAAAGCACTGGGCAGGAACAGGGACTGAGCGGGCTCCTTAGGGAGGCCAGGTGAACGGCTTCAGGGGACTCCGGGAAGCCCCCGGCCCCATCCAGGCTCAGAGGGGCAAAGTAGGTGGCCAAAGGTGCACCAGCTAACGATGGAGGACACTAGAGCCCTGCTGCCCTGCAGGTGGCACCTGTGCACCTCCTCTATGCTGGGTCTGGGTGACCCCAGAGCCCCTTCACTCCACCATGAGTGCCTGGCCCAGGGCCGCTCGCAGGAGGCTGTGGAGCTGCACCTGGAGCCCAGGGCTCCCACCTCCTGACCCTGCTCCTTCCCCCTGCAGCTGTTGTTCTCCTCAGGGTCCCGCCAGGAGCTGCACGGGGACCCCAGTGACCACAAGAAGCCTGGGGGATTCCATGGTGTGGTTTCTGATGTGACCACAGATGTGAGATGCCGCCATAGACAGCAGCCTCACCATGGGGCTCTAACCCACCTTAATCCTGTACTTAGGAAGTTTAATCAAAACCAGGCCGGTTTGGCTTTCTGCAGGCCCTGGGCCAGTGGGTGTGTTAACATGGGTGGAGGAGGTCGGGGTGGGGGTCATGGCAGAAGCTTGTGTTGCCCCAGAGGCGAAGCCACCCTTCCCCCAGGAGGACCTCCGGCTAAGAGCCCCCGTCCAAGCTCTTCCTCCTGTCTGCAGGATCAAGGCTCATGGGCCACAGCTGTAACTCTGCCCAGCCTGTGCCTAGGCCAGGGCCCTGCAGAGCAAGACGCAGGTGCCCGAGCAGGAAACAGAAGCCATCTTCCTCTCGGGGAACATGAAGTCAGTGAAACTCAGTGCTCTGTTTGAAAGAGTTTTAATTTTGAAAATTTCCAAACACATGCAGAAAATAAAGTGCAACTGAAACCTATGTATCCTTCACCCTGCTCCAGCAACCATCAAAGTCTGCTGTGTTATTTCATCTATCATTGTGCACCTTTTCTTTTTGCTATTATGAAGCATCCTCCAGTGTCAGATCTGTCACCTCCAGCTTCATCTGTACACATCTCAGAAACAAAGAGACGGTCGCTTACACAACCTAGTCAAAAACAGTGGTTACGCCTACAAAAACAAAAGTTCCTTAGTCATCTCACATGCAGACTAAAATACTTCCAACCGCTCAAAAAGAAAAAACCCCTGTGTTTTCCAACACCCTATGAATGAAGATCCTACCTGGCTCTGTTTGCAGCCAGGCAGCCTGACTTCAGAGACTGTGCTGTTCACAGAGGGGACAGTCTTGTGAGGAAGCCAGAGACCTGGGAGACGGGCAGCATGAAGTTGCCTGGGAGGGCTGGGAAGGTCACCTGGGATCCAGTCACACTGATGCTGGGATCAGCCAGACAGCACGGTGGCCCCAACATGGAAGGGGCTCCTTGGCAGGCTATGAGGAAAAAGTTGAGGAGGATACCGTTTGTGTAAAGTCCAGCTCTACAAGCAATACTGTCTAGGTCTTGGGCGCATCAGGTATTTGTCTGCAAATATAATCGCAGACGCCAGGATGCAGACGAGTAGGCCTTGTGGCCTCCGAGGCAAAACTTTTCAGTTTTCATGAGGAAAACGGATCCGCAATTTTCAAAGGACACTGTGTCCTGTTGAATATGCTAAGAGGGCAGTGAGGAGCAGGAGTCGATCAGGGAAAGCTTCCCGGACGAGCAGGCATGAAGCTGGGTTTAGAAGAAAGAGCAGATGTCTGCTGGGCAGGAAATCCCAGAGCTTGCTCCAGAATCTGTAGTGCGGGCCTGGAAAGCAGCCTTTGACAGGTCTCAGATATACCGACTCGAGGTCCCGAGCTGCCCGAGCGGAAAGTTCAATGCCATTTTATCTATTTACTTTCCTACAATTAATTTCCATTAAAATTTTTTAGTAGTCCATATTGGCAGTACACAGTGATCACACTCATCTTGGGACTTGTGCGTGGACATCACAGCTTCATTCTGCTTACGTCCCCTTCAATACCATTTTAAATAGGAGAAAGCCAGGACCCAGAGAGGGGCGGGACCTGCTGGAGAAGACCACCAGCGGCTGGAAGGGCGTCCCCAGGTGTTGCAGTGGTGTTGCTCTTTGCTGGGACAAAATATCTGATGTCTGTGACTTGAAGAGCAGAGGTTTTCTGAGGCTTGTGTTGTAGAAGTTCGGTCCTTGCGTGGTCAGCAGCGCGGAAGAAGGGCCTGGGAGGAGCAGAGCTGCCTGCCTCATGGTGGCCAGGAAGGGAGGAGCAGGAGGGGATGCACCCTCAGGGTCACACCCGCCACCTGCTCCCCGGCCAGAGCCCTAACAGCACATCTAGCCATAAACTCATCAGTGGGTAATCCATGGAGGGCTGCAGCGCCCCACGATCCAGGTGCCTCCCCAGAGGGGCGCCTAGGACTGCGTGAGGCTTCAGGACATCTAGATAGAAACCATTACACGGGGCCAGCCTCCTCCACCCTCCGCTGCCTAAATACATTGCGGGTGTGGGAGTTTCCTTGGAGGCACCCGTGTTCCCATGGATACTATGGTGGGCCGTGGCTTGTCACTGTTCCGTCTGAGCCCTGGGGTAGTTAGGGAATAACACAAGTAGCTGCCCTTTATCCCCTGAGCCAGGGAGTGGACACGCTGCTGGCTGCCTCCGATTTGCTTTCCTGACAGTCTTTTGCGGCAGGTACCCATGCTTGTCACTCTGGTGCAGTCAGGAAGCTGGAGCTCGTGTGGTGGGGCCACCTGTCTGAGATCCTGCCCATGCTGAGCGGGCGTTTTCACTGGGCCTTCCTCCTGAGTGTGGACTGGCCCCTGGGATGGCTGCCTGGACTAGCAGCGTGGTTCTCCTTCGTCACATTTTTAAAAACCACCTAAGCCAGGCGTGGTGGCGCATGCCTGTAACCCCAGCACTCGGGAGGCTGAGGCAGGAAGATCCTTGTGAGTTTGAGGCCAGTGTGGGCTACAAAGTGAGCTCAAGGCAGCCTGAACTGCATAGCGAGACCCTGTCTCAAAAAAGAAAAACAAACAAACAAACACCTAAATGTGACTAATAAACCAAGGGTTCTGTCCAGGGCAACATAGAGGTAAGAAATAAAGTGTGATGTCCCTCAAAAAGCCTTGAAAGTGTGTCAGAAGGCGGAAGAGCTCATCCCGGGCCTATGCTAACCCGCTGTGAGACCTGGGGTATTTCCCTCTCTGAGCCTCAGCTTCCTTGGAAAGGATTCCCAAACCTGTATCAGTTTAAAAATCATGGGCAGAGCTGGTTAAAAAATATTTCATGCAATGCAAAGATGAGTCTCTAAAATATGCAGCTATAGGCAGACACACACATGCAGTGCATTACTAGTTCTCTGTCATAAAAAATTGCCAACACTAAACTTGTATTTCAAGTCAATATCGGCGCCTCTGGGGGGGGAGAGAGAGAAGCCCCACTGTGTGCTGTCGCAGTTTGCTGGACCGTCACTAGGTTAAGGATGTTGGCCAAGCTCCAGTGTTCGGTGATAACAAATGAAGCTATGATGAACATTTCTGGACAGATTATTTTGTGTGTGAACACTTTTCATTGCGGTACGCCAATAGAGACTTGGAAGTGAGACTGCTGGGTCTTACTGTAAATTTGTGTCTAACTCTTTAAGAAGTTAAGGAACCGTGTTCCAGAGCGACTGCTGCGTCTTGCATTCCTCAAGTGGTCCCTGAGGGGTCCCGTCGCTCTGCATCCTCTTGGGTCCTTGATGCCTTCGGCTTTGTGACACAGTTTGGCTTTGTGACAGTTTTAACCATGCCAGGAAGAGGGCAGGGCAGTCTCACCACAGTTCTAGCTGGCGTTTCCCTGTTGATTAGCAGTGCACATCTTGTGCACGTTTATTTGCCACGCGCACATGTTCCGTGGACCATACTGGTGCGGCCGGCATCCTGATCGAGAAGCAGAACGCTACCCCTACCCCGCAAATCTCTTTGTTCTCCCAATCGTGCTTCTCCCCGAGGGTGCTGCTGTTCCCCCGCCCTGGGACTACGTATGCATCATTCTGCCACTGGGCCAGTAGGTGGCGCTGGAGGCCAAGGCCAGGCGGGCCTGGGCGTCTTGGGCTGGGGGAGGGGAGAGGCACAGTTTGGGGTGCGTTGGTGCATGTGGTGAGGCCCTTCGGAGAAGCTTGTGTAGCCCTCCCCTTACGCGGACGGGATCTCATTATCCAGATGAGGAGACAGAGGCCCAGAGGTGATGTAAGGGAACTTTCTACGGTCACCCAGCCTGCGTGTGGCAGGACCACGGCCCAAGCCCAGTGCAGAGAGCCAGGCAGTGCTTCTATTTCCTTCCTGGCAGAGGCTTGGAAGATGGCTGGGAGTGGTCCCGAGCCTGGCTAGAAGCGGGCAGCAGGCAGCCGGGAGCTGGTCTCTGATGGGAGCTGTGGGACCGAGGCTGGACCTGGGCTCTTCCCTCCGGGTCTCCCAGGTCTCGTCACACCTCCCTGGGGTCTCGGACCCCACCATGCAGCTCCCAGCCTCCCGGGCTCCCCCTGCCCCTCCTCCACACCTGTTCACCACTGTCCCGGCACTGCACAGGAAGCTGCCTTTGCACTGGGGGAGTTCTGGGGGAGCCGTCCCTGTAACAAGCGCCCCCAGACCTGCCCCTTGCCTGCCCAGGCTTGAGCCAAACCAGCAGCAGCCGTTCCATTCAGATCCCCTGAGCCCCGAAGGTGGCTGTGTAGATACACTGCCCGCTTCGATCTGCACCCCGCTTCTGAGCTGTGCCTTGGGCAAGCTCTGTTCTGAGTCTCAGTGCACTGCCTGGGCCCAGGCAGAGGATGAGCAGAGACTACACGTGAATTTCAACCTCTGACTGAAAAACCCAACCAGGACAGATGACGGCGAGGTGGTGGGTGCAGAGGAGGCTACTGAGAAAGGCCGGGAGGGGGTCTCTGGGGTGTGGCGCTGGGGGGAGACCTGGGAGCAGGCTCTGAAGGTCTGGGAGCGGGTGCCAGGCACTGGAAGGGAGAGAACAGGAGTCGTGCTTGTCAAGGGCTTGGGTTTCAGGTTAGAAGGAGCGGCAGCCCCGCAGGGTTCCGAGCAGGAGCAGGAGACAGAGGTGCTGCTGTCTGGCTTCACGCTCTCTGCTGCTGGCGGGTCCCTCCCTGAGTGCCCCCCAGCTCCCCCCAGCTGGCAGCTGAGAACAGTGGGGTGCGGCTGGTAACCAGGGCCGGCCAGGCAGGGTTAATCCCCCAGGGCTGGAGCAGGACTGATTAGCAGGCCCTGCCACTCCCTGCAGATCAAATGGGGTGGGAGTGGGGTCAGAGCAGGCAGCACCAGCTCCAGCAGCGCCTCTGGAGGGTCCTCTCCCTTCCTAAGGCTGTGGGACAGCGGTGAGAGCCTGCCAGCTTTATCTCTTCTCAGGCGCTTTCACAGCCTCTGTTTCTGTCCGGGTTCGGGCATTCATTTTCAGGGAGCCCTGTTTAGGGAAGAGAAAACACCAGGTTGAGGGCTTCAGAAGGGGCCTCTGTGTGGGGCCCTGGCCTCCCTGGCCGCACGCTGTGTCCACTCCTGCAGGCAGGAGGCCCCGTGTGCAGCCATGGGAAGAGTCTCAGAGCCGGAAAGGACAGCGTCTAGGGGGCAGGCTTCCTGTCTCTCATCCAGAGCGCTCCCTACTTCCTACGAAAACAGTGCCCTGCGCCTTGCAGAGCTCCTCCGGTCTTGGACGCCAGAGTGGGGGGACCCCATGTCCGTGGGTGGGAAGGGGCCTGAGGAGGGAAAGGCTGGTCCTGGGGCACCATCATTCCTAGGGCCAGGATGTTCACAGGGACACCTCTTGAACCACTTGGGGGTTGGAGCGGGGGCTGGAGCTGTGGGAATGAATGCAGCCCAGTCTGGACCTCCAGGGCGTGGGTGGCCAGGGCGGGGTGGGCTGGGGCGGGGTGCACTGGACAGCTCTGCCGGGGTCCTCACAGCCAGCCAAGCTTCAGCCTCTGATTCCACCCTCAGCCCTGCATCCCGGGTCGGCTTATCCCCTTCTGCTGGCAGGGGAGAGCGTGGATCTGGGGTCCAGGGACTGGGATGAGAGGGGGTGGGGGGCCCAGTGCCCATGTTTCTGGCGTGGGTCACCGAGACCCATCAAGAGGAGTCATGAACGCAGGTACCATGCTGGTGACCTTCAGGAGGCTTGTCCGGGATTACCCAGCTGGGGAGTGGCCAGGCTGGAGTGTAGCCCCAGGGCCTCCTTATCCCATAACATACAATTTTTAGGCTGACCTGCTTTTTTTTGCCCCAATTGCATGGCCTTTCTCTTGCTCTTTTAGTTTTTACTGAGCACTTGCTATGTGCCGGGCAAGAGCCTGGGGCCTCCACTCTGCCCTCTCCCAGTGAGGGAGAGAAGGCGCTCGAGACTGCAGTGTCCTCGCTGGCCACCAAGGGATCTTTACGGCCAGCCCTGCTAGGCTTCCCGCACGGCCTGAATGGTAGGGGGCTTCTGTAGAGAGGGCCTCCAAGCTCAGGTGTGTCCGGGTTGCCTAGGGAACTGGGAAAAGTGCGGATGGTCAGGAGCTGCCCTGCGGTCCTGCCTCCTTCCACCCCACCGGTCAGGGACATGCAGTTTAAACAACCGCCTGGGATGGCTGCTGCAGGTAGATCGAGAGTTGCGCTTTAAGCTGCACTATACCAAAAACACTAAAGCCAGGAAGGATGTAGAGGCCATCTGGTGGCCTAGGTCTTAGATGATGAACATGAAGGACTTGCTTCTTAGAAAAATGCCCAGTTCGTACCTACAGAGGAGATGTTGCAATTTTAGGGAGTTCCTAGATCCTTGGAGGCCAACCGTGCTGAAGGGGATCCGTGGACCCCGACTTGAGCACCCTGATCTAAAGTCTGGGCCCCGGGTCTCAGGTCACCTGGCCTGTGAAGGACCCCAGACCTTCAGGCAAAGTCGCTCCCCCGGTGTGTTCCCACAACTCTCAGTGAGTAGTTGTTTGCATAGTTGTCTCCCCTCCTTCCCATGGGACAGGTGACCTCCTGGCACGCGGTAGAATTATACTTGTTTGTTCCCTTCCACGTTAGGCACGACCGTGTGATTGTGAAATGTCAGCAGTAGACACTCCGAGCCAGTGTGTCATTCCCTGATTGACTTCGCTTTGCAGGTGATCTGCAAAATGTGTCCAGGAGGAGGGGCCTCTGGTCTCTGTCCCCGTGTGGCTTGATGAACTGAAGCTCTGTTCTCAATGTGGCACCTGTGGAAATAAGCCCGGGCTGTCTGTCGCTGCAGCAGAACCAGGCTTGTCCTGACTGACACCGGCGGCTTGAAGGCAGGGACCCTGTCCCATTGCAGTGTAAGAGGCTAGCACCTAAAGGGGATGCAAGCGTCACGCAGCTGATGTTTACGGAGATGTGCTCCGTGCCATACCGCTTCCTGCTCTGCCATCTAAAGCTCCCAGCAGCTTTCTAAATCAAGTATCATGATTCTCATTTTACAGAAGAAGAAAACGCTTGCAAGTCTCTCTCCGCTGAACCTCAGTTTCCCTGCATAAATTGGTTTAATTGTGGTGCTTATGCCCCTGACCAGCTAGGCCTAGGAAGTGCTCTGCGCGGCGCCTGGCTATGATTTTTCATTCTGATGCTACCCTGCCTCGGAGGAAAGCTGTTGGAAAGAGCAAACATATGGGCAAGAGGAGAGTGCAGTCTGAACTGGAATTAGGTGTCTGGGGACCCACGGGAGCCAGGAAACAAACTGGGCTCGGCGTCCTGTGTCCTAGACTGCTGTTGGATAGAGGTCGGCCCCCGTCTTGGAGCTGTGAAGCGCTCAGGTCCTGTGCAGGATGCCTGATGTGTGTCGCCCAGTTTTAATCCTTGCTCAGAGCTTGTGAGAAGCGCTTATCCACTGCCGTCTGCCATCGGAAGATGAGGACCCGGAGGCTCCGGGACCCGTGATTGATCCAACACTGCACTGTAGGAAAAGGCTGAGCCAGGAGGTGGGTGGTCCCAGCTGGGGCCGAAGTCTGGAGTCGGATCCTCTCCTGCGGAGGAGCCGCAGTAGGGCTTTTCCTCTACCCAGGGCCTCTCCTCTCCTCTTCTACCCCGTAGCCTCTTCCAGTGCTTTCAAAGAGGGCAGCAGGAGAGAGGCCCAGCCTGGGCCTGGGGACTCCCAGTCCAGTGCTCTTTCTCTTTTACAGCCTTGGCTTGCTCAGAAGGGTGTGAAAAGCACATGTACAGACAGACAGACAGACAGACACACACACACACACACACCAGGAGAAGAAGGAAAGCAAAGGAGACAGACCCCTCAGTGGCTGCAGGGCACCCTCCCGCCCACCCAGCCCAGCCCGCAGCCGCCCCTCTGTGCGCACAGACTCTTTGTCACCACCGTGATTGGTAGACTAAACAGCTGGAGCGGAGCCGGCCTCCTCGCTCCCTCTCAACAGGGCGGCCGGCTAGGGGGCTTTCAAAGACTCGCCTCACTGCTATCTCCCCCATCAGCCCCAGCAGCATTTAGCCACTTTCTTCAAACACCCAGCCAGGGCATGATGGTTAACGTCAAATCTGGCAGCAAGTCATAACCCATAGGGCTGGGACATTTATCACGGCCCAGGGCCCCTGGGGACTTCAAAGGAGCCAGAGGGGCGGGGCGGGAGGAGCCGCAGTAGGGCTTTTCCTCTACCCAGGGCCTCAGATGGCTCATCAGAGCTGGAGGGATCAGAGGCTACCTCCACTGGCCAGCCCAAATAATAGTGATGATCATAATAGATATCGATTACTGATAGTAGCTGTTGGGTCCTGAGGGATCGTGACCCTCCGGGCCCTTACTGTGTTTTAGTTCATACAGTACCCATAGCCACCCTGGGGAGCGTTCATTGCTAATGCATTTTTACCCTCATGTCAAGGATCGAGACATAGGGCACGGAGAGGTCCAGCCACTTGCTTAAGGTCACATAGCTAATGGTGGAAATAGTATCAGCAGTAATACCTCTCGTTTACAGAGTCGGTGCTAGGTGTCAAGCGCTTTTGTGTATTAGTACATCCCCTCCTCCATGTGATCTCGGGATAAACCTCATCCTCACTATAGAGAGGAGGAGATAGTCTGAGAGGTGATGCATGGCTCTCTTGAGGTGGCATGACAGGTAAGTGGCAGAGCTGAGATTTAGAGGCAGACTGTCTGCTCCAAACCTGGCCCCAGTCACCTTACAAGAAGGTTGGGAAGAGCAGTCCCAACCCCGCTGCCTTCTCACAGGCTGTGGGACATACCAGGAAGCTGGAGCATGGTCCTGGGCATCCTGTGTCTGATCCCAGCCTGAGGGGGTCCCCAGAGTGTCCTGAACCTCCTGCCTGGGTGACCCAAGGCTCCTACGGGCATGGTGGAGACCCGGAGGAGCGAGTGCTAGCAGGTGGAGGCACTGTCCTATCTAGGGCCCCCAACCTGTTTTCTACCTCTCATTGGATGGTGAGAGGAATTGGGGCTGGAGGGGTCTGAGCCCTGGCTGGGGTTAGGCTCTACCACTTCTTGTGTAAACACAGCGCTCTGCCTGAGCCACGGGCGTGTTTCTCTACCAGAACCCCAGCAGGTGGACCAAGTACTACGAACACCATGGACCCCTGCAAAGCACCCGTCCCACTGCCGCAAGAGAGGGTGGAGTCCCACGGACGTGTGCAACAAGAATAAAAATGGTCCTGCTCACAAGCACTCATCTCCCTCTATGAGGCTTTGTGTGTCCCCAGGCAGAATGTTCCGGAAGGCTTCCTGCAGGCGCTGATGCCAGGCTGAGGGAGGAGATGGGAATGATGTCTGTGTGGAGGGAGCAGGGCCAGTAAGTAGGGTCGTCCAGAAATACCATGTGTGTGTAGCATGCATATGTGTGTGTGCCATATATGTGTAGGGGCTGGTAGATCTTTCGGTAGACCTGAAAATCCGGGCAAGAGCTGATGTTGCTGCCATGAGCCTTGTAGCCTGGAAATTCGGACGAAACTTCTATATGGCAGGCTGGAGGCAGAATTTCTTCTTTTTTGAAGATGGGGCTCAGTTTTTGTCATTCGCTGAAGCTGTCCGGGAGGATGAGCTGTACTCGAAGTCTACAGATGTCAATGTTAACCGTTCTCTAGAGTGCGTTCACAGCAACATCTGCCCTGATGTTACTGGCCAAACAGCTGGGCACTATAGACTAGCCAAGCCGCTGTGTACAACGAACCCTCACAAAAGAGATGTGTAATTTCATTTGTGTGAGATTTCTAGAAGAGTCAGTTTCACAAGCATGAGTGGTAAAGAGCGGATACCAGGGACCAAGGGGAGAAAGAGTGGGGAGTTACTGTTCAGCTGCTGAAGACTTTCAGTTTGGGATGGTGAGAAGTTCTGGAAATGCCAGTGGTGATGGGTGCATAACACTCTGAATGCACTGGATGCCACTGAATTTACCCTTGAAAATAATTAAAACGAGCTCGTATGGTGCTATACCCAACCCCAGCATTCTGGGAGGCTGAGACAGGGAGATCACAAGTTTGAGCTCAGCCCAGGCAACTTAGAAACCCTGACTCAGGGTCTTGCTGTGCAGTTCAGGCTACCCTTGAACCCACAGCATAGCCTAGGCTGGCCTCAGACTCACAATGATTCTCCTGCCTCAGGCTCCTGAGTGCTGGGATTGCAGGTGTGTGTCACTACGCCCGGCTAGAACAGTCTTTAAAAAGGGCTGGGGATGTAAATCAGTGTGATGGCCTTGAGTTCAATCCCTGGTACTGGAAAAAAGAAGCTCAAATGGCAAGTGTTATGACAACTATATTTTGCCACGAAACAAACATGAAATCACACCCAGGAGTCTGCGTGAGGCAGGGTGGTGGGAAGACAGGGCGGCTTGGGAGGCTCACTCACTCACTGGGCCAGTGCCAGAGCTGGACAGGTGGCAGTGAATGACAGGCTGGGAGGTGTGTGGGGCAGAGCAGGCTCGAACAGGCTGGTGGGAAACCCTCCCTGCCGGCCACAGTGAGGCCCTTAGAACTGCACTTGGGCCGTAGGGAGGGGATTCTCTTCCCTTTCCTCAGAGGCCTCCGTGCAGCCCGGTGGAGCTCCCTCTTCCTGAAACTCCTTAGGTAAGTGGGATCTCCACCTCTGGCTCTCGTGAACCCGAAGATGGGTGAGAACTAACAGGCAACCACTTCTGAGTGCTTAACTGCTTGCTTGGTATCCGGCCAAGCACCTTTTTAACACATTATCTCATTAATTACTCCAAGGACGTGGAACACAGCCGGGTCTCCCACGAGGGAGGTGCTGTTCTGCAGATGCGGAAACCGAGGCACGGGGGACTAAAGCGACTGGCTGATGTTATAAGCCTGTAAATACCAGAGCTGGAGCTTTACCTCTGACCTTTCCAACTTCAGAGTCCTGCCTATGTCATCTCCTCATGCCTGTGGACGCTGGCACTGGGTAGATGGCAGGAGGGCCGCACACACGCGTGGCCGTGGTGAAGGTCGCCATTCCAGCAGCGTGTCGCCTGGCTTTGAGTCTCACCTTCACGGCTGGGACTCCAGTTTTGTAGCACTGGCCCTGATCAAGTCAGTTACCTGTCCTGTGTTCTGCGGCTGTGTCTGTAAAGTGGGGGTAGTTATAGTTCCTATTTCGTGGGTTTATTGCAAAATTAAATGATGATTCCTGTCAGAGAGGCGGTTCGGTACAGGCGCACGGTCGGGAACCCAAACAAGTCAGCTACTCATTGCCCAGTAGAGATTGCAGCCTCACTTCCCTCCAGATGTGCCTTCTTCGTTCTTTCAAAAGGTGCCTAACATATTTTGTCTCGATGCTGTTTGACAGTGGCTCTTCCTAAAATTGCCAGAACTTTGGCTGGTGGAGCCTTTAAGGCATTCCAGGAGGCTGCAGGGGCAGAATCATTTCACACTCTGGTGCGGCAAGTAGGGCAGGAGGCTGCTGTCCCTAGACCTCACCTGGACGGGCTGAGTAGGCTCCCCGGGGCCTCCTGCAAATCACCCAGAATGATTTATATGGAGACACCCTGTCCACTAATCTGGTAAACAGGATCAGCCAGGTCCTGCTGGATTTATGGGCTGCCAGAGGGGCCTCTCGGCAAGGGAGAGGCCTACAGCGTGACCCTTTTCCTCCCGACTGCTGGCCAGAGTGGCTCGTGGGCAGGGGTCAGGCTGCCTGGGTCCTGGCCTCACACTGATCCCTCAGAGTCTAGAGGGGATATGGGGCCGGTCCCTTCCCTTCCTGGGTGCCAGGTCCCTGGGGCCATGTGTTCACTGGCAGTTAGCAAGCATTCAGCACGTGGGGAGGCCAACAGAATGATAAACTGGGCCCTGGTGTGCTCCAGTGGGGACAGCCCTGGACTGCTCACATCAGAGTCAATGCAAGGCCTATCAAAATGTCAGCAGTTTTTTTTTTTTCTTTTTTTTTTTTTTCAGAAGTAGAAAAGCACATCCTAAAATGTATGCGGAATTTAAAAAGATCCCTAAAGCCAATACAGTCTTGAAGAAGAAGAACAAAATTGGAGATCTTACATTTCTTGATTTCAAAATATATTACAAAGCCATAGTAACTAAAACAGTATAAAAATGGTATAAAGTAGTCATGTGAATGAATGAAATAGAATAGAAGTCCTAGACGTAAACTTTCAAGTATGTGGATAATTCAGTTTTGGTTTTTTTTTTTTTTTTTTTTGAGGCAGAGTCTTGCTACATAGTCCAGGTTGGCCTCGAACTCCCAGCAATCCTGCCTCAGCCTCCCAAGTCCTAGGATTACAGCATGCACCACCATGCCCACTGGACAACTGAATTTTAACAGGAGAACAATACCATTCAGAAGGAGAAGGATAATCTTCAACAAACAGTACTTGGAAAGCTAGACACCCACATGCTGTAGAATGAAGCTGGACTCTTACCTGTACTGTATACAAAATTGTCTCAAAATGGATCAAATACTTAAACTTCAAAGCTGACACAATAAAAAGAAGAAAATGTAGGCAGAAATACAGAAGAATAGATAGGGAAAAATGATTTTAATAGGACACACACAAGCCACACACCACCCCACGTACACACAGAACTTCATGAATATTAAATTTTTATTTTGCACCAAAGGACACAGGAGAATGAAAAGAAAGTTCACAGGATTGGGGAAAATATTTTCAAGTTATATATCTGATAAGAGATTAATATCCAGAATATGTAAACAACTATAACTCAGCAGCAACAAAAACCAAACAACCAATGGGCAAAGGATAACTTTCCAAAGATGGTGACGAATAAAGCGAGGTGTGCTGCCATACGGCTACAATCTCAGCACTTGGGAGGACTGGGAGTTCAAGGTGAGTGTGGACTACAAAGTGACACCTGCAAAGTGAGACCTTGTCTCACAAGACAAAGACAAGGACAAAAATAAAAGGCCAGGAAGTACATGAGAAAGGGTCAGTCTTATTAATCACTAGGGAAATGTGAATCAAACTATAGTAAGGTACCACTTCATACCCACAAACAGGCTATAAGTAAAAGAACAAACACACACAAAAACAAAAAAGTAAATGGAGAACAGCAAGTGTTGGCAAGGGTGGAGATAAATTGAAATCCTTGTGCATTGTGATCAGAAGTAAAATGATGCATTGTGAGAAAATGGCAGTTCCTTGTAAAGTTCAGTGTACAGAATGACACAAGTCCACTCCTGGGTGTACAGCCAAAATCATTAGACTCAGAGCCTCAAACAGATATCATACACCAAACTTCATAGTGACATGACTCACAGTAGCTAAAAGGTAAAAACAACACAAGTGTCTATCATGAGATGATAAACAATATGTGATATATATGCACAGTGAAATATTATTCAGTCAAGAACATGTGTGACATTCTGATACATGCTACCATATGAATGAGTCTTAAAAACAGTTTGCTAAATGAAATGAACCAAGCTGTCTTGGCTTCTTCTCTCTCCTTGCTGAGATAAAATACCCAACACCCCAAATTAAGGAAGGAAAGGTTTATTTCGCTCACAGTTTGTGGAGGTTTCAGTCCATAATCAGCTGGCTCCAAGGCAGGGTGGCATGGCACAGGGGCAACACTTCATGGAGGCAGAAGACAGCAAAAGCGGCAAGAGCACAAGGGGAGGAGCAGTGGCAATCAGCCTCTTTCCCTCCCTTACATTCTATGCAAACCCCACGGCAGAGGTAGCACTCACACCCATAATCCCAACATTGGACCATAAATCGATCATAAACTCTAAAAGCCCGCCCCATGACTGCATGAAGCTTTGGTGGGACATCCACACCCAAACCATAACACACACAAAAGGAAAGCTTTGTAGGATTCCACTTCCATGAGTCACATAGAACAGGCAAGTTCAGAGACAGAAAGTAGAACAGGAGTTACTCAGGGCAGGGAAGTTACCGCTTAATGGGTAATTTGATTAGAGTAGTAGAATAATTTTGAAGATGAGTAGTGGTGATAGTTACACAATAATATGAGTGTCATTAATGTCACTGAATCACACAGCCCAAAATGGTTAAAATTATATATTTTATGTTAGGACATTGTAGCAAAATAAACGCACGTATTCGGAAAATGAGCACAGGTATTTCATTTAGAAAGGTATACATTACAGTAATACAACATGTGCCTTTGTATACGTGGGATATGTGTGTGCCAGTGTGCTGTGAACAGAAGACAGAAGAAAACATATACAAGCAGGAAGAACAGAACAATAGCTGACGGAGTACTAAAGTAGCAGGCTACAAACTGACCATGCAGATATTTGCTGTACTATTCTTTTTGGTCTATGTTTAAATAAATACTAAATGTATTTATTATTTAATGTATGTATTTAATTATGTATGTAATGTATGTATTTAATGTACATTTAATTATGTATTTAAATAAATACTAGATGTATTGAAAAATACAGTGTTTGCATTTTAAACAATTTATTACAATAAAAGACACATTGCTGTTACTGCCTCTCAAAATACTCCCTTTCCCTTTGAACACAGTCGTCCCATTGTTCTTGCCACTTTCTGAAGCAGTTCTGGAAGTGCTCTTTTGTGAGGGTCTTCATGAAATGTGACAAAAAATACAGTGACTATGGCAGCTGCTGAGTGCTGTTCCATGGAAGGGCAGACTTGTAAAAAAACTCTGGTGTGTCCTCATTCCCTTTTTGTTTATTTTTGTTTGTTTGTTCGAGACAGGGGCTTACTATGTAGTTCAGGCTGGCTTTGAACTCACTGAGTAGCACTGGCTGGCCTTGAACTCATGGCGATCAATCTTCTTGCTTCAGCTTCCTAAGTGCTGGGATCACAGGTGTGAGACACCACATGCCCCATCCACTTCGTTCACTTGATCTGGCACTGTGTGACTTCTCGCTCTTCCTCAAAGTCAAACTGACCATGAAATTAAATATTTCAGATCAATTTAGTCAAGGCAGCCATGACAGTACAACTAAAAACACTTATGAAAGAGGATTTCCAGAAGTGCTTCAGAAAGTGGCAAGAATGATGGGATTAGTGTGTTCAACTGAAGAGGAGGATTCGGAGGGGGATTCATGGGAACATATCTCTTACTGTAAAAAATAAAATAAAAACAAACTAAGCACTCACCCTACACTTGGATCCCATGTGGTATATCTCTTAACACAGGGAAGACGGCAAGTGGCTAGGGCCAGAGTTCATGGACTGCAGAAGCCCAGTGGGTGAGGTGGGTGCTGACTCCACCTTCTCACCTGCTCCTGCCTCTGCTGAGACAGAGTGTGGAGGACACGGCCTCCGCTGACTCTGCACAAGGGCTGCGGTGAGCTTTGTTTCTGTGGAGCCTGCTCCGCCCTCCACAGACGAAGGCCAGAGGTCTCCGGAGTGGAGCACGGGGAGGTGAGAGTACAGCTGGACTGGCAGTTTCGGTGTTTGGAGGGGCAGAGGGCTTTGGAGGGGGAGCCTGCCCTGCTGGGCTTTGTGGAGGTGGCAATGGCAGGGCCACACACCGGCCCTGAGGTGGGTGGGGGGGAGAGGAGGAAAACACCAGGCAGCTGCAGTCCAAGTGGCAGCAGAGGGCAAAGAGGAGAAGGGAAAGGGAAGAGGAAGGGGATGCTGACAGAAGGGGCTCACGGCATGCACAGAGCACCCCCGGTCAGCCCCACACACATGTCCCTTCACCCGTCATCCTGTGACGAATCCCTGCCCCACTGCAGACTCCCACAAAGCTCCTGTCCTTCTGGAGCCAGCGTCTCCCAGGGGAAACAGACGTTATCAATAAGTCAAAGGAAATAAAGGTCCTGAGGGCGGCTGTGCTGGCAGGAGGGCGCCAGGGAGCAGGCTGAGGGGAGTGAGCCTCCTCTCGCAGAAGCAGAAAGGGAGGACCACCCCAGTGAGGGCAGCAGTGGAGACTCCCCTCAGGCGAAGGAGAACTTCGGGGACAGGCAGTGCAGTGGCCGTGGAAATTCTAGGTCTGGTGGTATCAGGTCCCTCTGTCCAGAGGCACAACATCCCTTTCCTTGTCTCAATTTTCTTCCAGGAAGGCCTCAGCCATCCATGAGCCCATTACACAAACAGAGAAACTGAGTCCCAGGGAGGCGATTTCCTAAGCCCGCAGGCTCGGTCTCCTGACCCCTTCCGGGTTCTTCTCCTCTTCCTTCTTGGGATGGGGATGTTTCTCCCGTGGACGTCACCTTGGGAGAACTGCGGGAGTGCGGTGAACAGCTTCCTTCACGCCGTGGGGATGCGGCCCAGAGTCCACATACTCAGTGTGGGGACAACTTGGCCTGTTTTCACCAGGTGAAAACACAAGATGTCTCTGCCTGCTGAGAGCTCATCTGACCCACAGTGAGGCAGAATTTCCCTCCCTTTTCTAGAGTTTTCCCACTTTGGTCCTAAAAACATGAGAGATGGGACAGGAGTTCTGTTTTCACCGAACTCAGAGGGGCCAGGGAAGAGGAACAGCAGACCTCAGAAGTCCTGAGGGACAGACATAGGTCATCACAGGTGGGTGTTTGGGGATGACAGCTATCAGTCCAACACTGGAACACTCCTTCTACCCCTCTCCACGTCGTGGCGGAGGCCCAGCGCCAGATGTGTCCAAAAGATGAACGGTGGTTCATAAGGGAGAAGCTGGTGCAAGGTCGGAAGATGAGTCTTGGGACATTGTCCAACTCAGAGTCAAAGACTGCGCAGGTGTGTGTTAGGAGCCAACGTGAAGACTATTAACTCCACATAACTGTCAAACATTAGTTGACTCATGACTGATAAAAGATTCTTTCAGCTCCCATTTCTATGGCTCTTGGTTGCTTGGTTGGTTGACCAGGAAGTGCAGGAGGAGTATGTGGGCGAGAACTCAGGGCGAGTACAACCTGCTCACCTCATAACTAGGAAGCAAAAGAGGGCGGGAAGGGGATGCAGCCCATGGTCGTGTGTGTGGGCCGCTGAGGTGACCCACAGGCTCCCCTACAGGCTCCACCTCTTCCAGGTTCCACCACCTCCCTGGGGACCCCACCTTCAACACATGGATTGTGGGGGACACTTACCCTGAGTATAGCAGACCGCCTCAAGCCATGTTTTTCCTGGCAGTGTATGTTTCATCAAACATTCACCGGGCGCTCACCCTGTTCTGGGCCCGGCTACAGGCACCTGGCTCTCACGAAGGGCCTTGGAGGAGACACTGTTAGCATCAGTGCCTCGGCCTCTACGACACTTCCGTTCCTTTCGTTTTTGTGGTCAGCACGAAGGGGCTTTGAATTTTCTCTGACGACGGCTGGGCTTTTGTTTGCACATGTGATTCTGATGTGAGGCAGGGCCTAATCTGACCCAGAGGAGAAGGACCAGGCAGGGCTGTTTATGCCTGGGAAGCAGAAGCGAGTCCTAGCAGAGGCCCAGGGGAGCCATGGGAAGAAGGTGAAGCATTCACAGAGCTGGTGGTGTGTTTGTGCGTGCAAGTGTCTCGTGTGATTCAACGGCACAGTCTCCGTTTCCAAAAACAGATTCCAGGCCACTCAGACCTATCCAGAAACGGCCCTGGGACTTCTAGACAAAGCAGAAGTGGCACACAGCAAACAAGGATTACTTAAAGATGGGAGTGGGGGTCATTTTCTCCTCTCTCCAGACAGTGGCAGGAGCTTGGGACTCTGTTGAGTGCCGGGTACAGGGCTGGGTACAGGGCGGAGGACATCTCTCTCCCTGGTGCTCTGCTGAGATGGACTGGCCCGGGAAACCCGCAACCCTGCAGCTCAGCCGAAGGCTCACCTGAAACTTTTTCTGCTCCCCAGGTTGAACAAAGCCCATTTCTGCCCAATTCTTTTGGCCAAATTTTTGGAAAGAGATTAAAACAAAAAGAACCCTAGAAACTGTAGCTGAGGAAGAAAAAAAGTGTTGCTCCATTTCAAACAAAAGTAGCACAGAGCAAATACCTACGTATCACAACCGGGCTTTCTAATGAGCTCCCCTGTGCCCTCCCCTGAAATTCAAACCACTTGTCTCCACATAGCGTTTCCCACAGGTCCGCTGGGAGCGCTGCTGAGGCCGGGGCTGCCATGGCTGGCAACCCCCAGCCTGTGGGCGCAGGGATAGGGGAGGCGCGGGGACACGTGGAGGGAGAGTGGGATCGTGGCTGGGGAGCAGCCTCTTCTGTCCAGATTGGAGATGTCATCAACGACAGGAGAAAACCGGAGGGACACGCCCCATGGGGACACAAAGGGCCTCAGGGCACTGCCGCTTTGACACGGTCTGGGAGAAGATGTCCAGGGCTCTGAAAGAAGAGAATCCGTCTCTACATTCTTCTGCCACCGACGCCCACTGCATGTTTATAAGCCCAGGGCGGGGTTATCTCCACCGGACTCAGCTCAAGGCACGGCCAACACCAGGCCTCCCCTAGCTGAACCCCGGGGATGTTGACAAAGTTGGGGGGAGGTGAAGGATCTGGACAGGAGCGGGAGGGAGTGGTGTGGTTCAGAAGGGAGACAGAGGGCTGGGGATTTAGCTCAGCGGCACAGCGCCTGCCCGGCAAGTGCAAGGTCCTGAGTTCGATCCCCGGTACTGGGGGCAAAAAAAAAAAAGACTGTAATTGGTCCACAGATCCAGAAGTGAGGCAGAGCTCCATGCATGTGCAGTTCTGAGTCCCGAGCTCTGAGCTCCCACCACTACGCCACCCTCCTTTCTGGGAGGCTGAGGGAGCCCCCTAGTCAGCCCTAGAGGGGCAAACCGAGGCCCAGAGATGAGGTGGGATTTCTCCAACACCTCAGGAGCTTGTCAAGAGTGCAAATAGAGGTTGGGGACTCCAGCCCCAGTGCAGGGGCCGGCCTGCAGCTGGAAGACCCCCTGCCTTGTGAGCGAGCCCGAGGGCACCGGTGGACCTTCCTTGTGCCCTCTACCTCAGGAAGCACGGTGCCCACTTGTACAACGACCGCGCCCCTGTTTGGCCAGCTCTTCCCACCCCGCTTCCTGAAGATCCCGTTTCGGTAAGAGTCAGACAGAGACACTCCTGTCTCCAAAGGTGGTCTTCAGAGGCCGGGGGCCCCTTGCTCTCGCCCATCTCCTGACTCCCTAAGTCCCTGCCCCAGGGGAGGGCTCAGCAAAGACAGAGTCGGCTCCTCGGTGTCCCAAACCCATCCTTCTAGCACAAGAAACACCTGCCTCCCAGGTGGGCTGTGCAGATGTTATCACGGCCAGCAGCTGAGTCACCCTCTTGACATCTCAGCTGCCAGGCAGGAATGAAGGGACACAGCGGAGCAGTCCCAGGGTGGGGCAGCAGCACGCAGGGGGCCTGGGGCTGCGTCTCCTGCTCTGGTGCAATTCTGGGAGCAGGGCTGGGAGGCAGTGGTGTCAGAGGACTGTCACCAAATCTCAGGAGAGCATCTTGTGGGAGGAGGGTGCCAGAAGGTTGGGGTGGGTCTTCAGACAGTGCCGTGGGGCCCTGGGGGCAGGGGCAGGGGCAGGGGCAGGGGCAGGGGCAGGGGCAGGGGCAGGGGCAGGGAGGTCTGCTGCAGACAGTGCTGACCATCTCCTCTGTGGGCAAGTTGAAGCTGAGTAGGTAGGTTGGGAGGAGACGCCCAGACCAGGTGGGTGATGCAGGAGCTTACGGTGGGACTTGGTCAAGCGCCACAGCTCTTACTCTTCGTTGTTAGAGGTTGGTGAGATGGAGCTAGAACCAGATTCAGCATGGTTAAGTGGAAAAAAAAAACCTACAAACTGTCACGAGTTTTCAGATGTGACAGCCCCGTCTGAATATCTGGTTTCTCTTCCTTGCTTTTTAAATGGTCTTTCATGTCTGTGTGACGCAGTGTCCTCGTCTGTGAAGTGGAGGCAGTCAAGACCGCAGAGGTAGCTGTGAGAGTTAAGATCCTGTCCATCAATACTCTGCAAAGAAACGGGTCTCTCCTCCCACGTGACGGGAGGAAAGAGAGCTTGGGACCTGAGTGAGATGCCTGCTCAAGAGAAAGGCGCTGGTGGCAGCTGAGGGGGAGGCTGAGTTAGGGTCGGAACCCCGGGGACTCTTCCACACTGGCTGTCCGAGCGCCTACACCACAAAGTCACCCTGAGCAGCGGCTCCTGTCCGGACCCGGGGCATTATCACCCTCGCTGCACAGAAGGGGCTCCCGCTGCTCAAAGCCTCGCACGTGAAGATTCAGCTGAGTAGGGACTGTAAGTCCTGTCTGAGTCCGAGGAGGAGTTGGCAAAGTAGGGCCAGTACGACCGGAATCCTGTTGACTGGCTATTTTTGTAAATGTGATGTTACTGGGAACAGTTATATCCCTCGGTTGCATATTGCCTGTGGCTACTTCCGGAACCACAATGGTAGTTTCGTGTCCTGGCGAAGAGGCTCTGACTCGAAGAGCCTGAAACGTTTACTGCCTGGCTACTTACCAGAAAAGGGTTCCTGTTTTTACTTTTACCTCCCCTTGTTCCTGGAGATTTTAAGGGTCTCTGCTTAATGCAGGACACTTCCAGGCAGGACGTAGGCACACACTTAGAGTGAATGCTAGGGTAGACAGTGCCCCCTCCCTCCGTCTCTTCATAAGCAGACCTTCCTGTCAAGGTGTGGGGTGTACAAAGCGAAACAGAGACCAGGCTTTCTGCCCTGCCCATGAATGACCTCCTGTATTTTGCATTTGTACATTGAGATAGATTCAGAAGATTTAATCATTTTATTTAAAAAAAAGTTATTACTTAAAATGACTTTTAAAATTCCATTACTTATTGATTGACATTGTTATTTATTATTACTACATTGGAACTGCTATCTTTTCTCCTTTTAAGTATGGTCTGCCAGGGGTGGTGGCACACGTCTATAATCCCAGCACTCAGGAGGCTGAGGTAGGAGGATCTCTGAAAGTTTGAGGCCAGCCAAGGCTCCACAGTGAGTTCAAGGCCAGACTAGAATACACAGTGAGACCCTACCTCAAAAATCAAAACAACAACAAAACAAAACCATATCCCCAAACAAAATAAAGCAGTGCTCACTTCCGGCAGCACATATACCAAAACAAAACAAAACAAACAGATAAAATGTAGATACAGTCTATGTTATAAGCGCATAAAACCTCACAACCACTTCTTTCCCCAGTGGACAACTGATTCTTTGAGACCAAGAGATGCAACAGTTTGCTAGAGAGGGATTAAAGAAACAGCCCCAGCCCCAGCCCCAGCCCCAAAGAAAGGCATGGCCATGACGATCAAAACAGAAAGAGCGCTGGAGCAGGCATCAAGAGCTGTTGGTTCCAGCTCCATCTACCCAGATGTGTGATTGGGCAGGCAGGAGCTGCACCACTGAGCTAAATCCCTGGCCCAGATGTGTGATTTGGGTCTCTCATAGTACCCCCCCTCCGTGCCTCAGTTTCCCTTTGTCTGAAATAAGGCTATTGCTTCAGATAACTAATGGCTTTTTCCTAATATCATGTTATATCTTTACAAAAAATGCCAAAACAAAGCCCTTGGAGGTAGTTGTGCAGGAAGCTGGGGCTTCAGGAGATAACCTTTGAACCCACTGCAGTGTTCTCAGTTCTGAACAAGCTCTCTGGGGGTAGGGGGTGGTCCTCATGCGCCAGGCACCTTACCAATCTCTCTGATTTTGTCACAGGATGCAGGACTCCTTTATCAGAAGAGGGGATTTGAGTCTGAAGAGGGTAGCGTGTCCCTGGCGGGGACAGAGGGGCTGAGCACGTCAGGATTGGTCTCCCTGCTGGGGAGGAAGTGGGCGCCAGGCAGAGTGGAGACTGAGGGTCGTCGCTGCCTGGCCAGCGGACGGTTCTATCGAGAGCACTGTGGCTCAGGACGGGATGGGCTTGTCATCAGCATGCAGCTTAGGGTCCCCACCTCCCGGCTAATCCCTGCACCATTACCCTCCCTGCAGAGCACGGACAGAAACCCCCTGGCCTCTCCTGCATAGCACTGCATACAGCTGGAGAGACAAAGAGAAACTCCTTGCTTTCATTTGTAATCTACTGACCACTCTAAGGTGGAACTTTTTCTCCATCTAGTTATTTGTGTTTTTATCTTTGTAAATAGGCTCCTCATGGTCTTTGCGTCTATTACTCTTATTTTTTCTCCTGGAGCAGCATTTGTCTTGTCTTTTACTTTTATTTCCTGGGCTTAGCTCCTTTGCATGTAAGTATCTTTTCTTTTGTCGAGCTTTTACCATATCAAACAAAACTGAGGGATGCAGGAAGATGTTAACAGCCTCCGCCTTCCTCTGTATCCCAGACTCCCAGGAGACAACTGATGATTAACATTTGCTGGGTAATTGTTATCACCATTTCTGTAATTACACAAATGTATTCAGTGTATAATTACACAAATGTGTTCGGTGTATAATTACACAAACGTATTCAATGTATAATTATACATACAGAATTTTTTTTTCTTTTTTCTCTTTAGGAAAGTGAAAACACACCTTATCTTTTAACCTGAAATCTTTAAAAATTCTCCATTTTAGGCTGAATTAGCTCTCTCTTAGGCGCCTCTGTTTTCTCCACTTTACAAACTTTTTTCTTGTCATCCCCACACGAAGAATTAGACAAGCATCATTAGGCCAATTTTACAGGTTAGAGGAACTGAGGCTCCCAGAGGCTGCCTGGGTTCTTCAGCAACTCAGGAAGGAAGGGTAGGGGGGATATCCTCCTTCTCTGTGAAACTGAATCACAGGCTTTTCCATTAAACTCACCCCGCTTGAGGACTTGGGCAGGAGCTGGGGTGGGCAGCGGAGGAGGTGTGTGCACTATCAAGGTCAGCGAAAGAAAAATCCAAGCGATTCCCAAGGTTGTCTTCAGGCTCGCGCTGGGTGCTGGGTGCCCTGGGGAAGTACTTTGCCCTCTCTAGGCTCCCAGGGCTCATCTGTGAAGGGGAGCAGTCCACCCAGGGCTGCCTGGGATTCCAGGGGAGACCCCACTTGTTTCTGCTCCTCAGAAATGGACGCACACAGGCATACTCTGGAGCGCTTAGTGTTGAAAAGTTGGAAGCAACCTGCATATCCACCAGTAGGGGGCGGGCTAGACGCGTCACGTTTGTTAGGTCACCTCTTCATTCACTCATCCTATAGTTTGAGTGACTACTGCCAGGACCCAGAGAATCAGGGATGAACAAAACAGACAAAATCCCCACCCTCTTAGAGCTTTCTAAGTCCACTATGGCCTATCTGCACCCCGGTCAGGTGAGCTGAGCTGGCCTCACGCGCTCGGCATGGAGGGGTGTCCAGGCCACTGGACAGAGTGTGGGGTGCAAAGCACCATGGCTGGTGTGGGGTGATTCCTTCTAGGTACCTGTCCCCTGTGGGACACGTCAGTATGTCTATCTGAGGGTGGACAGGCGTATGCAAAGGTGCTGAAGGAATCTGGGGAGGTACGTCACCAAATGCTGGTATTGCTTCTCCAGAGGGAAGGCCTGAGGGGACCTTGTCTGAAGCACATTATCATTAGGATCTTTTAAAAGGAAGACATAGTCAAGTATCATTTGCAGTTGAATTTTTAAAAAAAATTCAAACAAACTTCCAGAAAGAAGAAAAAGGATACAAATAAATGTACAAGTTCCAGTCTTTCAGAGTCCTTCAAAATTTTACACGGCCGGGTTCCACAGTCTCACCAAAGCTAGGACGCCTCTTGGTTTGTGGATCAGAGATTTTAAACAAACCAATCCATGTGATTGCCTGGATCTAAGAACGGGCATCCAGGCCGCACCCACACCGCCTTCAGCCACAGCCAGCTTCCTCTTAGGAATCAGAACCCCGTTTCAGTGCTCGCTTGGGCGGCACGTACGCTAGAGTCCTGTTTCGGCAGAGTTAAAAAGAAACAACTCTCCCGACGCTTATTTTACAAGTGGGGAAACTGAGGCCTGGACATTGTGATTTCTCACTTGCCAAGGACTCAGTGGCAGAGCCTGAACTCAGTCTGTCCTGTCTCGAGGTCCGGGGACCAAAGCCTGGGGGCTGTGGACAGGGCAGGGGACAGGACAGGGTGAAGGGGATCCATCCTCTGCCTCCCCTGGAAGCCCAGTGATGAGTCTTGGTGTCTGGCACGTACTGAAAGGAAGCCTTGTCAACAAGGAGGGAGATCAAGGCAGCCAGGGGGGTGCTGAAATGCCCTGTCGCATCCAGCATCTGGAGGAGATAGGGGTGCCCTGGACGCTGCCTCCTCCCTACGCAAGCGCTCTCCACTCGAATTCCGAGGGGCTTTGGAATCACTAGACTGTCTCCCGCTCCCAGGAAACTCCAGGCTTCAGTGGAGCCAGGCAACGGGCCATCCATCATTCTTATCTCTTGGCTCTGGCGGCCCCAGGTCCCTGGCCTGGATGGGCCCAGGGGGCTGAGGGAGGCTGGGCTGGGGGTGGGGGGGGCAGTGATAAGGAGAGCGCGGCTGTTCCCTTGGGGAACTTCAAAGTGCCTGGCGCTGAAATTTATAGCAGAAGAGTTTGCCTCAGAGACCAGAGGACCATTCAGCCCACAAATATTTACTGAGCACCTACTGTGTGCCGAGCCCTGGGTTAGAGGTATCTTACAAGACCCAGAGATTTCGCTTATGTAGCTACCTCTACCGCAGTGGGCAAGCCCTGAGGGAAGGATCATTTCATGTATTCATGAAGTAGCTGCAAGGAAGCTCTCTGCAGCCCCAGGGTTGTTGGAGGAGTCAATGAAATGCCCTCTTTTGGGGGCCAGGTATGACATCCTCTAACATAGCTCTAGAGCTCTGAGTTCAGGCTGCCCACATCTCAGCTCCCTTCGCTGTAAAATAGGGAAAATAATCCCTTTTCCTATAGGAGGGGGAAGAAGAAAAGAGATCAAAAGCTTCGCCCCAGCCTGGCAGCTCTTGTAACAGAAAGGTGGCACCTGACGGAGGCATTTATTTGCTTATTTAATATTTACTGAACACCTGCTCCGTCCTGTGCATGTTGGTCTGGACGGTTTGCAAAAGCGCCTTCCTCTCCCCCCAGGTCTCTTCTTGGGAGGCTCTGGGGCTGAGAAGGTGGGTTAGGGGCCCTTCGAGTCCAGGTGAAAGAGAAGTGAGGAGTTGCCAAGTCCAGGGCCTCCCTGGGCCCCATGAAGGAGCCCATCTCTAACTCCCTGCTGTCTGATCCCTCACCTTTGCTTTCCCAGCAGGGTGGGGGCCTCACTGCCTCTCCTGGAATCCCCCAAGGAATGCTTTCCTTCCAGGAGCTGAGGTCAGCCTTCCCCTGATTTCCTCTGTTAAACTCCTAGCTCTGTCCTCCAGCCTTTCTCGTGCTCATTGAGCCTCAGTTTATTCATTTATAAAATGGACATATTAATAGTTCTTACCTTGTAAGATTGTTGTGAGGATAAAGTGAGATCAAGATTACAGGGCTGGTAGCGCAGCTCAGTGGTACACCCTCTGCCTGGCATGCAGGAGGCCCTGGGTTCTCTCCCTAGCACTAGGGGGAAACAAAGGAGAGAAGATCACAAAACTCTTGGTACAATATTCACCCTATGAAGGCTTTTGTAAGCAGAGGCCACAACAATAAACACCAGAAATGATGACAGGCGTTAGGAACCCATGAAACAGCAAGAAGAAGGAAGACAAGGAGGAGTCTGAGGAAGCAGAGCAAGAGGAGGAGGAACGGAAAGCGGAGTTCCCATCTCTGAGGTGGAGGGCAGTTCTCCGGGAGCCTGTGTTGGCATGAGAGTGCACATGGGATTTCTAAGAGTGCTTCCCAGCTCTGAAATTCACAGAATTATAAAAAGAAAAGGAGCATGAATTCTAGTATCCTCCACGTTGTTTTGGTGGGATTATCATGTCCACCAAGCAAGCCAATGCTTAAACTTGTCTGATAAGACTATCAGCCAGGGAGAGCTGAGCATGGCCAACACCTGGTCTCCTCTCTCACGAACCTCCCACCCCAAGGCAAGAGGGGGGAGCTCCCCATGGCCAATCAGACGGACTAAATTGACTGATACCCCCACCCCTCACTCCAAAATTCAGATACTGAAGTCTGATCTTAGTCCAGGTGAGCTACTATGACAAGTGTACCATAGACTGAGTGTACCATAGACAGCAAATATTTCCTGCTTACAGTTCTGGAGACCATGAAGTCCAAACAAAGGCACTGGTAGATTTGGTTTCCAGTGAGGGACCACTCCCTGGTTCACAGATGGCCATCTTCTTGCGGTGTCCTTGTTTGATGCTAACGGCTGAATGAGCTCCTAGGGTCTCTTTCATAACGGCATTAATCCATCCTGCAGGACTTTACTGTCTTGACTTAACCAGCACCCAGAGGCCTCACCTCCTAACACCATCACCTTAAGGAACAAAATTTTGGGGTTGGGGATTTAGCTCAGTGGCACAGCACCTGCATGGCAAGCACAAGGTCATGAGTTCGATTTCCGGTGCCGGGGGCAGGGAACAAAAAACCAAAAGGAACAAAATTTCAACATGTGAGTTGGAGGAGTGGGCAGAACACTGAGTCAATAACAAGTCCTAATCCTTAGGATCTTAGAATGAGACCTTACTTGGAGACAGGGTTTTTTCAGAGGAGATCAAGTTAAAAGAGGGCCCTTAGGGTACAGTACCCTTTTAAAAGTGTAGAAAGGGACATTTGGCCAGGCGTGGGGGTGTAGGTCTCTAATCCCAGTGCTCTGGAAGGCTGAGGCTAGAGGAGAGCAAATCTGAACCCAGCTTTGGCAACTTAGATTTAGTGAGACACTCTCAACATTAAAGGGAAAACAAAAACCAACAAAAAAAGAGGGCTGGGGATACAGCTCAGGACAAAAGCCCTGAGTTCAGTCCTCAGTAAAAAAAGGAAATTGGACCCAAATATAAGGGGAGGTGGAGGAAGTGACACAAGAATGACAAAGGAGAACGAATGGGACAGAGAAAAGCTCTCTAGGAAGGACCGAGGCCTGGGCCAGATCTTTCCCCGACAGCCCTCAGTAGGAGCCGCGCTTGCTGGTCTCAGCCTGCAGCCCCCAGAACTGAGAGAGGTAAGTGTGTGCTATTCAGGCGCTCAGCCTGTGTGTGCAGACTGTACATGGGGCTCCCCAGGGCCGGCCTGCAGAATAAGCACCCAAGAATTCCCCGGAAGCCGGCTCTTCCCTGTCCAGCCCCAGGCAGAGCCGGGGACACCGTGTGAAGGATCACCCAGCCCCCCTCCAGAAGCCCCAGGACAGGAGAAGCCTCCGTCCTCCACCTTGACGTGGGCCTCTGAGGGGTGAGAACTGTTCTCCCGGGCTCTCCTTCAGCGCTGACTGCTGCCCTCCTCTGCGAAGTCCCGCCCACTCGGCCCCCCTGGGCTCGGAATTCATCAGCATTTGTGGATGTTAGAAAACTGGCCAGTGCCTCTATTTCGGCCTCTCTCTGTGGTCTGTTTTCTCCTTCCCTTCCTCCTCCTGGACGGTATTCTGCCTATAGCCATGCTTCTCCTCGCCCCAGCCCAGACTGCTGTCTCCAAGTCCAGGACCTTCTCACCTGGCGGCCCTCAGCAGGGCAAGAGACAGTCAGGATCTCAAGGTTGCCCTGGAGACAGACACAGGCAAAGTCTAAACTGGTCACCTTGGTGCCACCGAGAAATTATCCAGAGCGGGTTTCTCTTCCCACCTTCTAGGAAGCCGTGCTCGTGTCCCTGGCCTAGACACATTATTATATTTTGCTTTAATTGCATTCAAGCCAATGGCCACGTCCCCCTGTGGTTTGGATCAGGTCAGGGATCTCATAATCGATCCTGGCACAGTCTAGACAGGAGTCACTTTGAAGCTGTTTTTAGCAGGATGACAACAAACAATTTTTCTAAAGTGGTCACATTAGGTAAACAGGCAAGTGGGGCTCCTTGTGGGGAGGGAGCAGGCCCCGGTTCCAGGCAGCCGAGGCCCTGGGGCCAGTGTGATCTGCACCCCAGACCGAGGACCCTTATGTTCCGATACCACATGCTTAGGCCTCCCAGGTGCCTCTTCCAGGAAGCCACTTTTTGCTGGTCGCACTTGGCTCAGGGCCTAAAGGTGTGTTGTTTAGTGTGAGCTGTCCTGCCCTGCGGATGAGAGAACGGTCACTTTCTTGCAGGGCAGTGCAAAAAGTGGACTCACATCTTAAAAATTATCCTGTCTCCAATGACCTTGTAATCCTCTGGATTTCGTGCAGAAAGCCCCCGTGTTGTGCTGGCCTGTGTGTAATGCCTCTCTTATGTTTGATGTTCTCCTCTTTTGACAAAGAAAGAGTCCTTAGGGCTCTGCTGGGTGAAAAGGTCCAGTCAGATTTTAACAACACTTTCATTTGCACTGAGTGTATTTTCTACCTTCTCTTTCAAATGATACTGGTTTTCCCTTTATGGGAAGTGAACCACTGCTCCAGAACAGCTGCGGCAAGAATTCTGAATGAGGGAGATTTGGGAGACAGTGATGAAGGGAGGTCTCTCTCAGGTCACCCGCTGCAGGAGCCCTGGCCAACTGCCTCGCTCTTTCGGTCCCTGGGGAGTTGAGGAGAGCACTGGTGATGTTCCGGGAGACCTGGCACACGCGAAGTGTCCAGGAGATGTTAGCATGGAGTCTTTCATCTCTGCTAGGCAGTCTCTTCTCCTTTCCAGGCCAACAATTGCCTCTGGCATTTTCACAGTCCTTTCTGGTCCCATTGTTGAAAGTGACCAGGCTGCCTCAAGATGCTGGGCTCCTCATAGGGAATGTGGCGCCTCAGCCATGCCCTGGCTCCAGCTCCCTGGCCATGGGCCTCTCTCTTGCCCTTGTTGATTTCAGTCTGTCAGCAGAGACAGTGGCAAATGCTTCCTAAGATCCCTTGCAGCTGGGACGTACATTGGGCGTTGCACCCAGTGAGTGCGGTTTCTGGACAGAAGACTCCCGGTGTGGCCAAACCCTGCACAGCTCTTGCTCCTCCGTGCTGCAGGTGGCACTGGCCTCACCTGGCCCCACCCAGGCCCCACCCAGGCCCCCGAGTCAGTCTGCCCTGGGAAGAGATGCCCAGGTGACCCACAAGCGCATCACCCCTGGGAAAGCCCTGCTTTACAGTGTCCAGTCCAAGACCAGAATTTAAAAATACTACTACACCCTCGAAGATGGAGAGCATCTCAGAAGATGTACAAATAGCCCAAAAGTGCATGAAAAAATGTTTAACATCTCTAGCCAGCAGGGACCTGGAAATCAAAACTACTTTGAGATTCCATGTTACCCCAGTCAAAAGAATACAAGAAGCCTGTCACCAAGAATACAAAAACAATGAGTGCTGGAGAGGACAGGGTGGGGTGATGTAAATTAGTCTGACCACCATGATAATCAGTATGGAGATTTTTCCAAAAACTAAACTTAGGCATACCATTTGATCCAGCGGTTCCTCTCCTGGATAAATTCACCGAATGAATAAAGCCAGACTATGATACCCACCTACCCGTGTTTACCTCAGCACAATTCATAACAGCTAAGCCGTGGAAACCCTAGATACCCACCGACAGATGGATGAATCAAAAAATGCGGCATACAGGACAGAACACTAATCAGCCATCAAGAATGAAATCATGTCGTTCGCAGGATGAAAGATGCAACCAGAAACCATCATGCTAAGTGAGATTGGCCAGGCCCAGAAAGTTAAATATCACATGGTTTCTCTTATATGGGAAAGCTAATAAATAAACAAATAAGAGAAGACAGGACTGAAGAGCAAACTTCAAGAGATGGGAAAGGGAATCAGAGGGTGCGGAGGGGAGGGAGGCTTTCTGGTCTCTTCCCAGCAGGCTCCCTCCGGCCTGATTCCTGGAGTGTGCGTGTGTGCGTGCGTGGGTGTGTGCGCGTGTGTGTGTGTGTGTGTGTGTGTGTGTGTTGTGTGCCTGTGATTTGCAGCCAATCTCCCGAGCAGACACTTCAGCCAGGTCAGCAAAACCAGGAAGGAAATAAATGAGATTCCTCAGGGATTTGGATGAGCTGCAGAGTAGCGGGTAATAAACGCAGAGGGACGATGCAGTGTGTCCTGGGGCCGAGCCAGGCCTCCTGGCCTCCCAGTGGAGCCCTTTTGCTTATGTGGCCCCTTCCTTCTTTCTACCAGGGCGAGAACCCTCCGTTTCTCCTTATCTCCAAAATGAAAGCCTCAAGTACTGGGCCACCTGCTTCGAAGACTTTGTCCCAAAGTGATCATGAGATAGGCAAAAATCTTCCTACAAGACTGTCACAGGCTGCTGATTCAAGCAAGAAGCCAGAAAAATAAAATGTGAGCATGTAAGGACAAGAGACTCAAGTCACGTGGGAATGTAATTTCCATCCTACAGACAGCCCCCAGTAGTATGAGCACTCAGGAGTCCGGAGATCTAGTACACCTAGCCAGCTTCTCTAAAGCCCGGTTTTCTCAGCTTAAAACTGAAGATGTTGTGAAGTATAGAAGTGAGAACCGCAAAGGTTCAAAACATAAACAAATGGGGCCGGGGATGTAGCTCAGCGGCACAAGTGCCTGCCTGGCAAGTGCAAGGTTCTGAGTTTGATTCCTGGTTCCACAAATAAATAAACAAACAAACATAAAGAAGTGAGGAAGAGGGTGAAATGCCAGATGCCCTCCTTTGATTGGTGCAACATGCAAGCGGTGAAATGTCAGGCCATACTCTATTTATATGTACAAACAACACGAGTTGATAAGAATCTTTTCACCCAGATGCTGTGACCCACACCTATAATCCCAGCCACTTGGGAAGGTGAGGCAAGAGATCACATGTTCAAAGCCACCCAGGACTACTTAGCTAGACCTGGTCTCAGGAAAAACGAGGGTGGGTGGGATGTAGTTCAGCATTCCTTGGGTTTGGTGCTGGAAAAAAGTTTCAAATGGGGGTGATAACAGAAGCAAATTCATTTTCTTATTTTGAGGATTAAACAGGACATGCAGGAGACGCATTTAACAGTGCTTGGCATGTGATAATATGGATTTGCTGGACTTCTGTTCAGACATATAACACATTGTCAATGAACATTAGTGACATGAAAAGATACTTATCATACAGCTAATGTGAAAGAGACAGAACACAGCATGGTCCATTTTATGGGCATATGTGTACACATAGCCAATAAATACATGAAGAAATTCTCAGCATTGATGACCGTCAGAGGAATGCAAATTAAAACCACACTGAGATGCCATCTTACTCCGGAAAGAATGGCTATCATCAAGAAATCAAATAATAACAAACGCTAGAGAGGCTGTGGGGGAAAAGGAACCCTTCTACATTGTTGGTGGGAGTGTGAGCTAGTACAGCCTTTATGGAAATCAGTGTGGAGAGTCTTCAAAAAACTAAAGCTAGAAATCCATATGACACAGATATTCCCTTTCTAGGTGTCTTCCTCGAAGAGTTAAAGTCATCATAATACAGAGATACTTACTTACCCATTTTATAGCAGCACAGTTCATAACAGCTAAATCTTGGATGCAGCCTATTTGTCCATCAGCAGATGAATGGATACAGAAAACGTGGAATTTATACGCAAGGGAGGACTGCTCTGCCGTAAAGAGAGATAAACTTGGCTCATCTGTATGAAGATGGATGCACCTTAAAATCATAATGGTAAGTGAAATAAATGAGACACACAGGGTTCAATATCACACGATCTCTCTTATATGAGAAACACAGAGTACAAATAAAGAGCACGACCACAGGAAGTTAGGCTGTTCTCAGAGGGGAAGGGGCTCGAGAGATGGAGAGAGGGAAGGGGTAAGGGATAGAAAAGCGGAACTGGGATGTGTTATGCACGTGGACCAACTCTACACAAGGAATGGAAACACTGTGTGCGGCAAACAGCGCCAAAAAGTAAGTGAAAGGAAGGGCATGAAGGGATGGGTGGAGCAGAAGGAGGGACGGAAATGAGGAGGGAATTAAAATGTGTTGTGTACACATACCAGCTTTCCTCCAGGAATGTAAACATTATGCGCTACATGCATTTGCCAATAAACTAAAAAAATGAAAAAAACGGCACAGCGCAGTGCATGTGGTGTGGAGGTAAAGCTGCTGAAGGGTGCGACCTGGCTGCCTGCTGCAGGGCCCTCCATCTCCTCGGCTAGGGGGCAGACCAGGACTCAGCTTTTTTTTTTTTTTTTTTGGTTTTTGGTTTTTTTTTCCGGTACCGGGAATCGAACTCACGACCTTGTGCTTGCCAGGCAGGCACTGTGCCACTGAGCTAAATCCGCAGCCCCTGGGGCTCATCTTTGATAACAGCAGGAAAGACAGAATACGCTACCTTTTGAGTGCTTACGCAGCGTCATGCGCTTTGTAGGTGTACTACGAGTTAACTTATTCTGTGTGTGTGCACGCTCACAAGCCCTGTTAGGGATGGAACCAGGAGCTCATAAATCCTAGGCAAGAGCCCCACCACTGAGCTCCAGCCCCAGCCCCTTTCTAAATTTCATTTTGAGGCAGGGCCTCTTTAAATTACCCAGATCCTCCTGCCTCAGCCTCCTGAATAACTGGGATTATAAGTGTGCAACACCATGCCCCTACCTCTCCTGGGCCAGGGATTTATTATGAGGACAGGAGCTTATACAATTTAGTCACAGGAGGAATGGAGGGGAGAAGAGTCTGGAGAGGGACTTGGGAGACCAGGGAGAAGTCACTCACCGCCCTTGTGAAATACCGACAGGGGCAAAAGCACCGGGGATTGCAGGGATTCCGGGAACTAGCTCACTCATTGTTCAACTCTCTAGGAGGTAGACACTGCTGTAATAGCATTCCCATATTACATATGGGGACACTGAGGTACAATGGTCTGATTAATAACTTTGCCCATGATCTCACAACCAGAAAGAGGTCAGAGGTCAGATTCAAATCTAGGCTCTTAATCACTACGTGCTATTACCTCTCTGGAACTTCATTTTACAAAAAAGGAAATCGAGGGCCAGAGAGGCAGGGCATCTGGCCCAAGGTCACACAGCAAAGCATGGCAAAGCAGGACCTAAGCTTGCTGCATTTTGATGCCCAGGCTCTGGACTCCACAGCGCCCCCATCAGGTGGCTCCTCAGGGCCGTGCCAAGGGCAGTCTGACCCGGGGGAAGAGTAAGATGCCAGCCAAGGAGGCAGCCCAAGAAACACCCCTCCACCCACATCCCAGGGCACTGCCCCCTCCCTAAATCCTGTGATTAAAGGTAAATGTAATCCATATGTCTCGGATTCATTTACACTTAAGTCTTCAGAATACTGCTTTTGAAGGGCTGTTAGTTACAAAGCCCTCAGCAGCTGTTAAATAAGGCTGAGGGCCCCCACCCCTCTGCCCTTCCTGGCACAGCAGGGGCTCACTCAGCAGCCAGGACCGCAAGAAAGGAAATCAGACTTGCAAACTTGGTGTGGCCACAAGGAGACAGTTACCGGGATGTTTGAAGTGGCACTGTTTATAAACGCTCCCGAAATGGGAAACAATTTAAAGCCCATCAGCGAAAGGAGGGATGAATAAACCATGTCAGAGCCACACGATGTGGCTCTGCTCTGCAGCGGAACAAATAAACAAGCTCTCAGAGCAAAACGGGTGCTCAAAGACAGAGTGTTGAGAAACAAAGTTACAGGTGATTTCACACTATGACACCGGCTCCACAAAATGTTAGAACACTGAAAATTGTTTTATCGAGAATGTCTTAAAATTTTAAAAAGAATTCTTTCTTTCTCTCTAGATAGATAGATAGATGATAGATAGATAGCTAGATAGACAGGGATAACATAGATAAAGCGTAGGAAAATGAAAGATACAAATAGGGACAGATGGCTCTGGAGGGCGCCCATGACCCTAGTAATGTTGATTTTTTAAGTTAGCAGGTGAGTATTTGTGTGTTTACTATAATTTTGAAAAATACATCCCAAAATTTTCAAAAGACCTCCGTGTCAGTAAATAAAGATGTCCATTGTGGTAACAGGTTCCACTGATCATTTTGCAGAAGGGCAGGAGAAACGATTTGATATATCCTGGCTATATACCACTCACGGAGCACTTACTTGGCAGATGCATGATTATTTCAAGGCCCACTCTGGCTAATGCAATATATGTTGCTACTATTTTTATTTTACAGATAAGGAAATTAAGGCTCAGAGACTTCCAAAAGGTCCTGCAGCCTGGAAATCCAGCTGGTTTGTCAGCCTCCCCAGCTTCACACGAGAACACTGAGTTGTTACTTGATCTGCCCCTATAGTTCTTTGTTTTTTTTTTTAAAAAATTATTATATAATGAGTGTATTAGGTAGACTCACAGGATAAGGAAGGGGAGAGTCCCAATGGCGGGTTGTAGACTCAGAGATGGAAGAATCCAAAATGGCGGCCATGCACTGGGGAGCCAGAGGCTGCAGTAGCAGTTGAACCTCAAAGGCCTGGAAGTTCACTGTAGAGTCACCAGCGTAAGTCTGTATTGGGAAGGTGAAGTGTCTGCCTGGAAGGCTGAAAGAGCTGGAGACCACCATCCAAAGGCAATGGTAAGGAGAGGAACTCCCTCCAAAGGATAGGCAAAGGCTTCTTTCCCTTTTTATTTCATCTAAGCTACAAGCCTATTGGTCAGTGCCACCCACATCCGGGGTGCCCTCAGTTCTTTCTGTCAGGTTTCATTATTATCAGTTGTCCAGCTGAGGAAATGGAGGCTCAGAGATGACAAGTGACTGCTTATGGTTGTTCTGGAAGTGAATCTGTTGTCCAGGGGAACCCTGCCCCTGTCCAGTGCTGCAAGATCTGCTGAGAGGACCTGCAGTCATCTAGCCAAAGTGGGACAGTGGCGCATCCCTGCAGCAGCGGGGACAGTGCAGGTGCAGGAAGCTGGCAGAGTGTGTACTTGGGGAGGAGAGTCAGTGCTGGCTATGGATGTGAGGGTCGACACTCTCTCCTGTTCTCCACACCCTGCTCTGGGCCCTGTGCTCATCTGTGGCTTCCCATTGGGTTGGCTAAAAGGAGCCCTAGTAGGGGTCTGGGGGAGCAGGAGTATGGCTTGGGGTGGGTTTGTGTGACTTCCTCCTGGCTGGATTGCTGAGCTTGTCTGCCCAAGGCCAGGGCCTCTGGGACCAGGCCTCCCTACTCCAGCTCAGTGAGCCTCAGCCTGGACGATGGCTTCTTCCTGTGCCCCTGAGGCTTGGCTGATAAGAATTCCTCGTTCCTGCTAGTCCATGGGTGCTGTGCTAGAACCTGTGGACGCGTGGTTTTTTTTTTTTTTTATTTTAAAAAGTAAAAGAATGAAAACATATTAACAAATGCACATACATTTACGTAATAACACAAGAACAATGCAAGCAATACTGAAATTCAGACAAGGTGGTAGGACATTAACAATGGTTGTTGTATTACATATTGATTTCTTCAAAGTGGTTGCTCAGGAAAACAAATACAGACATGTAAGATGGATCAAGTAATTAATCACTAACTATTCCTTTCAATAAAGTGATAGAAGTCAGTAGTACAACTATGTTAGCTATCCTGTATATACATATATACATAATTTTCCCCTTCTTTCTTTTCTTTTTTCCCTCATCCCAGTTGCCCTTTACTTTTGAGCATTTTCCTTTCGTTTCACAGTCTATCATATCTCCTAATTTTTATTCACTCTTTCAGGTTCTCATACTAGTGAGACAATATGTTGTTTACACATGCAGGTCTGATTTATTTCACTTATGAGTATGGTCTCTAGTTGTGACCATTTACCTCTGAAAGCCTCGAGTTTATCTTTCTTTATAGCTGAGTAATATTCCATTATATAAAACTAACACAACTTTTTATCCATTCCTCAGTGGAGGGACATTTGGGTTGTTTCCATGATTTAGCTACTACAAATTGCACTAATATAAACATGTTTGCACATATATCGCTGTGATATGATGTTTTCAGTTCTTCTGGGAAAATACCCGGAAGGGCAATAGCTGGGTTGAATGGGACCTCTAGACCTAG